>NW_008355775.1:5396340-5415114 GCF_000622305.1 Nannospalax galili | reverse complement strand
AGAGTTAGCAAAATCTAACCATATCACAGACCTTTATAAACATCAAACAGTAGACTTACCACGTGAATTGCATTCAAATTTTAATATAGCAAAAATGTAACCACAAAATTTGGCTACAGTTAATTGTTTCCAAAAAGTTTAAAAAAATTAAGTTATGACTATAAAAATTTTTGTAGTTTTTCTTTGCAAAGTAAAAAAGTTTAAATCTTTAATAAAGGAAAACAAAACAATTGTCTTAAAACTTTTATAAATAGCTCTCAAGACATATATTACACATCTGCTGTGATCTTTCTTTACCTGAGAGAATTTCCCAGGATTCACTATCCCAAAGGGTTACCGTAAAGAGTTCTGCAATCATTTTACATGAATATGATTAAATTTCCACTGAAGTAGATTTGAATGAAGATGTTCCTAATCTGCCCTTCCCCAATTGGTTTATCTGAAAGGATTTTGCTTTAAAAAACAAATAAACAAACAAATATATCTCTTTGGTAAAAGCCAAATATTTTAGTCTTTCAAAATGTTTGCCTCTGTGAACATTTGGAGGTGAAAAAGAGAGAAAAAGTTAAAGGCCTTGAGAACAGATCTCCTGTCTTCTGAAGTCACACCAACACTACATAGCTCATCTCTGCAGGAAATGAAAATCTGTTTACTAGCAAGTTACAGAAAAAATCCTTCAGAGAATTCCATGAGTCAAGGGGACAAGTGCACTGTCTCTGATGGACCCAGTGTCCTTTCTGGGTGTGGAGGGTCATAGTTCAATGCTAGACCCTTCTTGGTTATAGGAGAAGCCCTCTTTTACTTCTTAACAGTATATATCCTATACTGGCATACATTCCGGTACACCAAAAGAAGAGAGTGCCTAGGAAGGCAATAAAGGGAGAAGAAATACCCCAGAAGTTTAAATACAGGCTCTAGAGCTCCTTCACAGGGCAGCATGAAGCACCAATGATGGTAAACCATCTGGCAAAAACTGAAAAAGCATATCATCTTGAAAAGGCAGAGGCTGACAACTGGGAAGACACTGAGGTCGGTCATCCACGCAACTGGAAACACAAACCATCATCAGGGAACTCCAGCTGGCCATTCCTCACTGGATACAGAACCCCATGTCTCAATACCACATCCTCTCTCCAACCCTTTCCCTACCACAGTCTACCTAGTCTATAAAAAAGTTCCCTAAATCTGTAAAACAATTCCTGTGCCAACTTCCCAAGAAACTGTGAGAACAAAACCCAAACCAATATCACAAAAGCTCGACCAATAACAGTGTGGCAGGCTTTCCAAAGGCAAATGACAGAAACAGTCTCTAGTCTTCAGCCAGGTATGGGGTCTAAGTTCAGACATCGCGGGAGAACCCTCCCCGACCCCCCACCTCCCTAAGCATTTCGTTTATGATAATGCATGGGAAAAACTTTCCATATAAGATGTATGACAGAGAAAACATAGAAACAGTTTCTAAAAATCTTCCTCTGTCATGACTAACAGGGTTTAGCTGACAGCTTTAGGAATGTAATGTACTTTTAGAATCAGGTACAAGTAGTTGTAGGAGATGAAGGTCTGCTATTTTTTTTAAAGCTTTCAGTGGATTAAGAAAACTAACACCATTGTTAGGACAACTCAAAGCAATTGGCACTTTTTCCAGTTTCTCAAGTTCCAACATCACAATGTTGGCATATCACCTGAGTAGTGTTTCTTATAGCTGATCATTAAAATTGCTTTCCATCCATCTAACACTGTAGGCTGAGAGTGAAAAATCAGTGGCCAAACTCTTCCTCTTGTGCCAGACAAGACACAAGACCTATCTTTAGAATACCATAGTGGCATGCCACAAGCCCAGTCTTAGGCAGTTAGAAAATAATCAGGGCCCGGCAGGCTAAGAAGGAAGCCACAGGGGCCGTGGTGGCACAGTCCTGTTTCCCTGAGCTGCTTTCTAGAAAGGAAAGGGGGGATACAAAGGCCAGTCCAGGAATATGGAACCTTGTCAGTCTGACCTTAACTGGGTGTGAGGGCCAGTTCTAAAGTCACCACACCTGGCTGCTAGCCTCAGCTTAGAAGACGGATCAAGGACAGCAGAAGGAAAACAACACTGCACCCACTACCACCTGAGTTTCTGCCCCTCTCGTGGTGTTTCCTAAGGGTGATCTCTGCTGCTGGCCCCCAGGCCCTCCTCAGACACAGCAGTAGCCTCTACCATGGAGCTGGCCCCCAGTGCCCCACGTCCTGAACCAGCTCCACTTGACTGGGCTCCCATTCCTACTGGTTTTAAGACTTTCTCAGAGTTAGTGTGTAACTATTCCTTTTGTGATTCTGATGTGTCTTTGAACTGCTCAGTTCAAAGAACTCCTGAACTACAAAAAAAAAATGTGAAGTTTACAAACAAGGCATTCTTGCATCAACACAGGCACATAGTAATGCCTCTTAAGACTGAATCACACACAAAAAAGAAAACAAAAACTTAAAAAGAAAACCAAAACAACAACAAAAAAAACTGCCTGAATCTCAAACACTGTAAATAAGGCAAATTCTTCACCCCTGGAAGCCCTGTATCCATTCCACCTCCTATTTTCAGCAGAAGAGCAGAAATGAAGAATCTGACTAATTCTCCCAGCACTTTGACATGTGGGCACCAGGCTTTGGTAAATCCCAATTCTGCCTGACTTGTTCAGACACGCACAGAAAAAATGTCCAGTCCGAGACCTCCTGGAAGATCAAGAGGGTTCTTTCTACTGAGCATGTAACTAGCAGGGCAGCTCCACTAGTGTCTGTAACAGACTTTGCACTGTAAACCTCCCCCGTCAGACTGAGCACAGCACTGAAAATGCATACCTTGTGAGCATTACTTTCCAAGAATCTGTATGAAAATTCCTGAGGATGTTGTCCATAGTTTAATGAAATGCCCTCAGCTACCCACCTTTGCTTCTAAGTGTACCTCATCATTTCCACAGCTTGTTCAGCAGATCTGTCCAATGATCCCTGTTGAAAGCTGCCTGGGATCTTCACCTTAGTCCTTCTCCTCTGAGGAGACCATGAGCATGTACCAGTGGGGGATATACCACAATGGGGAAGCAAAAGCTCTTCTGTTTATAAAATTTCAAAGGCCTCAAGGTGGAGGAGGAGCAGAAGGCTCATCTTATCACTTAAAAGAGGCTGGCAGCAAGCTGCAGCCAAGAAGCAACTTTGCTGCTAAGGTCTTAAAAGCATCACTATTAATAGCACAAACAATTAAGAACTTTAGCCCTCCAATGCCCAGGCAAAGAAAACATGAGAATTATTCTAGAATCCTGTGAACACCACCATAAATAAACAAGGACTCAGCTTGGGCAGTGATAACATGGTGGGGGGACCCTGTGGAGGTGAGAGCAAATTGTGCTCTTCACATTATTACAAAGATGCTGAACCCAGAAACGGATGAAAGACCAAAAGACCTCTTCTAAGGGCAGAGAGGCTGTGATTCCCAGCATCACCACCTCAAAGGAAAAGGCTGGGGGGTGGGGCACAGAGAGGGGGAGGAAGCAGTTTTGAGGGTGGACTTAGAGGAGGCGCTTCCTCTTGTACCCTACAAATACCAGGGAGCTGGGAGCTGAGTGGAGACCCTCTGGGGAGGAGGCACCAGGCAGGCTCCAGGAGGCAAAAGTGAGTGACAGAAGTGAAGACCCACTCCAGGGCTGGGGCCTCAATATTTTTGCTGTGGTTTCTTATACCAAGGATGAGAATGACAGGCTACACAAGGTCATTTTCATCCCTGCTGAAGATGCTGGGGCACCCAAGCTCTGATCCAAGGAAAAGAGCAACAGAACTACTAGCTAATCTCTGGGGATAAGACGGAACATAAAAATGCACGTATCACCCCATCAGCTTGGTTGAAGATTCCAATTCCTTTAGGTCAAACTGGTAGTTTCCTTTTAGATTTTAGAATTAAGAAGTTAATCAGATTTTGTCTTTGATTCCTGAAAGCTTTGTCAGACCCACTTACAGACAGCCAGGGGCTGTCAGCTTCTCACAGGGCACCAGCTGCAGCTCAAAGCCCCAGTGCACATGTTCAAAGCGTGGGGTGCAGGCCTGCTGAGCCAAAGGGCATGTGGACATCCTCACACTGAGAACTGCCTGGAGGGACAGCAGAGGGGAGCCACCAGCGTCCACAGGTATAGCAGCACGCACATCCAGCAGGAAACCATCTTGACCCAGAAGATGGACCAGCTCCCGCTGAAGAAAGTCTCAATAGTGGCACTTTCATAGCTGTTGGAAACAGGACACAGTTGTGGTCAGAGCAGGAAGACAAGGAAGGGAAGGCTGCATGCTTCCTACCCCACTAGTCTTTACTTTCTTTCCATTTCAAGTGTATCATTTGGTGACTTTTTAATATTCATAGACTGAAGCAACCATCACCACAAATAATTTTAGAACATTCTCCTCTCCCCAGCCATCCTGTAGCCTTTAGCTACCCTCCCATTTCCACTGTCCCTGGCATCCTGTGTTCCTTCATCTACTTCCTGCCTCTGTAGATTTGCCTTTTAAAACTAATCCATGCAATCATGTGGTTTCTTATGATTGGCTTTTTAAATGTAGCACATTGTTTCCAAAGCTCTTTCATGTTGCACCATATATCAGTACTAGTCAAGTAGCCCTTATCTGAGATGCTTGGCCCAGAAGTATTTCAGATTTTAGAGTTTTTCAGACTTTGGAATGTTTGAACAGCTGTTACCAGCTGAGCAAGTCCAAAATTGGAAATGGAAATTTTTGGGTTGTCATGTCAGATTTCAGAACATTTTGGATTTCTGGATTAGGAATACTCAAGCTGTACTCCACTCTGGGTTTTTTTTGGTGCTGTTTTTTTTTTTTTTTTTTTGGTCTTCTTGATACAGGGTTTCCCTAGCCCCAGCTGTCCTGGAACTCACAGTATAGACCAGGCTGGCCTTGAACTCACAGAGATCCACCTGCCTCTGCCTCCCAAGTACTGGGATTAAAGGCGTGTGCCATCATGGCACTCCATTCCTTTTTATTGTTAAATAGTATTTCACTGTATGAGCATAGCACACTTTGTTTATCTACTGATCAGTTATGGACATCTGAGTTATTCATGACTTTTTGGCTATTATGAATTACTCTGACACGAGCATTTGTGAACAAATTTTTTTTTGGTCTTAGATACATACTTAGGAGCAAAATTGCTAGATTATACTCTAATCTTATGTTTAACCATCCAAGAAACTGCCAAACCATTTTCCAATGTGGCTTCATTTTACATTCCCACCAGTAACGTAAGAGGATTTTTAAGATTCAAATGGGCCACTCACTGGAACCAGTTGGTCACGGTCATCATCACGTAGAGGGAAGCCAGTAAGAAGACGAAGTGGAAATAGGCGTAGCTGTAGACAGTGCTTTTCTTCTCATCATAAATGACCCGGGGCCCTTCTTTGACATTCTGCTGCTCTTCAGTATCTGTAGATGGCGAAGGGCACCCAGGGGCAGTGGTGAGCCCCCACCCCCAACTGTAGCAGTGCCCCACTCACTCATTTTGGTTCCACAGGTTGTTGAATAGAAAATGATATCAAAAGCCATCTGTGCCCTCGGCCACCCCAATTGCCTGGACCACATGAGTTAGTGAATGCCATGTTTATTCTAGCGGGATCGAAGAAAGAGAACCCTTAGAGACATGGAGCACAGAAGCTTAGGAGAAAGTGAGCACAGCTCCGGAGCTCTTCAGCCCCTGGGACTCTCCCTTCCAAGATGAAGAAAAGAGATGGTCCCCAAATGAGATATTGGGGCTCTTGGCATTCTCCATATCATTTCTTTAAAAAATATACATATTGTGTTTTTCTAACTCTCATTGTATAATTTAACTGAAATATGAACCAGAACACAGAGTGATTTTTGCCTGCCAGAATACCAACAAAACAAACAAAATCTAGCTACCCTTGAGGAAGAAAGGGAAAAGTATATACTTTTATAGTAAATCAGCTTTAGAAGCAAAAGTTTCCCCTTTCCATTCAACTCAGTACCAAATCTCAAAGGCTTACAGAGAGCACCACCAGTCTCCAAGGCCATAGCCAGGCCCTGAACAGAAGTGCTCCACTTACCCTCTCCATCTGAACCGAAGCAAAAACAACACCGGGCTACCTATGAGAGCAAAGGCAACCAAGTCAGATACCCGTCTTCTCTTTTTATGTCCCCCAGCACTGGCAGCCACCCATATGTCTGTTAGAAGTACATGCCAGCCTCTGAACTGCACACTCTAGCCCTTCAAAAGGTTTGATTTAGCATCTCTTCTTTCTCAGTTGCACTGAATATAGGTAACAGGGAATACCATAGACATGGGGATGCCACCCCAGGTCCTTTCCAAGGCCTGGTGCTCACTTCAGCCGCTAGGACTTCTGGCAGCAGAGCCTCTGTGCATTGGCTCCTTTAGGGTTTCATTCTACAGCAAGGCCTTCCTGGGTATCTCCATTGAATGAATGACCAGGGCAGGCATATAAAGAATCAGCCAAAGTACATATGGGGATATGTATATGGTCTGGAGCATATCCTAGGGTTGGTCTAGCCTGCACTGTCCTTCAACAGTATCTTCTGCCCAATTCTGCCTCCTTCTTCTCTCTCCCTCTCCCTTCTTCTGTTCCAC
The DNA here is from genome assembly GCF_000622305.1 of Nannospalax galili. Classification (NCBI taxonomy): domain Eukaryota; kingdom Metazoa; phylum Chordata; class Mammalia; order Rodentia; family Spalacidae; genus Nannospalax; species Nannospalax galili. The sequence continues at coordinate 5,408,495 of NW_008355775.1, read as the reverse complement.
ATATGATGATCCTTAATAAATAACCCAACTGATAAACTCTGTCCCAGTTTGTACTTCTAGAAGACTTAGCCTGAAACATACAGCAAACAAGACAAACAAGCATGCACACCTCATGCTCCTTTCCAGTGCTCTGCTCTGCATGCTACTTATCCATTCTTCTCTAGTCTCTGAGGCTAGTATTAGGATCACATTCACAGCTGAAGACACTGAGGTCAGGCAACTTAAACAGCTAGCCTGAAACCACCAAACTAGCTCAATGACAGAGCTGAGACACATATGCAGAATGGAGACCTCACAATCCATGATTCACAGTAAGTGGCATGCGTATTGTATATAGGACTGATGTTGAATGGGTGTGAAATGAGAATGCTAAGAAATCTTGGGACAAGGCTTCCTCACAGCTTTGATTAAAGTCAGGCTATAGAACCAGGCATGGTACTGCATTCCTGTCCCAGAACTCCAGAGATAGAGGCAGAAGGGTTCTGAGATCAAGGTCAGCCTGAGTAACATAGTGAATTCAAGGCTAACCTCGGTGACACAGTGGGTTCAAGCCAGCCAGGGCTATATAGCAAGGTCCATGCTAGCCTGGGTTACATAGTGGGACCCTTTCCCATAAAACAAAACAAAACCAACAAAAACAAATCAGGCTGCTGAGCTGGCTGTGGACACAGATGGGTAAGATGCCTGCCTCTTTAGTACCTTTCAAATTCCAGATACTATTTCTTACTTGTTCAAAACAACAAACTCAAAGAAAATAAAAAAAATTATGAAAAATTACTGCATGAGTGTGGAACTGATAAACAGAGTAAGAAGCATTGCATGTACCACGGCAGTCTAGGAAGCAGAGTCCTTGATACTTCCTGGTGGAAGACATTTGAACCACAAACACCCAGAGAGCCAGGGGTCAGCCTTCGTCCCATGTGTTCCACTCAAGGCCAAGCCCTTGTCTCCCTCCTGCCTGGCAAGAAGATTTAGATCACGTGACATGGTCTATAATTCACTAATCCAGTGGGCTTACAGTTTTCATGCTGTGGTCCTAGTTCTTTTGAAGCTTAAGTTACCATGAGAAAATACCAGCTCCCTCTTTCAAAGGTGTATCCCATGAAACATGATGCAGGAGCACAAATCCATCCACTCAGACAGAAGCAGCAGTGGGCAGTGGGCAGCCTCCCCCCAAATGAGAACATCCTTTCTCAAATCTAATCTAGAGACTTGCTGCTCTTTGAGCTTGAACTCTGCACACAATAGTGCCATTGAAACCATAAAGGTCAGCCCTTAGCAGGTGGCCATCTAGTTAGTGGTGAGAACAAACAGCTGCTTTGGGAGACCATTCTCCTCTGCGTAACCAGCAGCAGCAACCTATTCAGACCCAGCACAGCTTTTTTCTTTAAGTGACAGAAAGCTGGTGAATGATGCTGGCAGAGTGACAAGCCTTCATAATGGTCCACTATCTCCAGGTCAGGTACTGGAAAGAGCATCCCTAGACAGCCAGCTACAAGCAAAGTGTCCATATCTGGACAGACACCAGAGTTTGTCCATCCAGAAAATGCTGTTGGAATGCAGCCAGTGGCTAGATGCCAGGGAAGGCTGGCCACATGGACCAGGGGAAACAGCTGTGCTCCTTGGCAGTGAGCAGTCAGGAACACATACCCTGGGCCCACATCCTGGAAAATGGTGGTTCTGTTTTCCCTTCTGTAAAATGGAAAGAAGAGCCCCTCCCTAGATTTTATGAGGACTAAATGAAACAACACATGGAAAGCTTAGAACAGAACCTGGCACCTGGCAAGTGCTATGTGTGCTAGCTATCATCGGAACCCAGATCACGTTAATCTTGGGGTCAGGGCTGAGTCTTGTCCTAATTGTTTCACTTTTCTGGTTAAGCCAAATGTTCTATCAAAAGCTCCAGGAAAAAGATGGGGCTGGAGAGATGGCTCAGTGGTTGAGAGTACTGGCTGCTCTAGAAGAGGACCTGGGTTCAGATCCCAGCACCCACATAGCAGCTGACCACTATCTATAACTCCAGTTCCAAGGGATCCAATGCCTTCTTCTGACCTCTGTGGCCACTGCAAGATATGGGTGTATTTATACACACGCAGACAATATACTCATATACATAAAATTAAAAAATATTTTTTAAAAAGAGCTCTAGAAAAAGACTTCTACACTGGACGAAAATAACAGATATCTTGCTGATTTCCTTGATCCTTGCCTTGCAGGGAAATGGCCTCGGCAGGGTACTCACAGTTCCTACTTCTTTACTGACTGATACAGCCACGCAGTGGAGCTGCTGCAGTTGCAGGTGTCAGCATACCTAGCATTCCCAGCATTCCCTCCCTTTCCTGTCTTTCTTTCCTCCTTCAGAACAGCTATTACATAACCATACAGTTATGTTGCATATGGAGGCCAAAGATGAGAACAAACAGGCAAGAGTAGAACCCGTCCTCTATCACAACCAGAGAGTGCAAAAGGGACAGCTTAACAAAGTACCCCAAGCCTCAGGTAGGGGGTGAACCACAGGATGCCAACCAACATTGTTAGAAGAAAAGCAACAATTGTTTCATTTTAACATATGGGCAACAGTTGATTTTCTATACAAAAAAAATCATTCTTTCTTGGGCAGCAAAATGGGATTATGGAAAGGTAATTAATAAAGATGTCAACACAAAAGGGCCCTCCTGAGAAATGGGTTTTGGGCTGAACCCAGACAGGAAAAGGAAACAAACTTACTTCCAGTTCTGGAGCTGCATATCGCCCCTGCAGAGCATCTGAACTTGATCTGGTTGTTGATGTCAAACTAAGAAACAAAGGAAGAGTCAGCAGGGTACAATGACAAGTTATTATATGGAATGAAGGGGAAACTGCCTGCCCAGGCCCCAGTGCCAGGCTCACTAAACCTCAGCTCTGGCTGTGTGAATGAAGTACGTTTGCCCCCGTCTTTGTGGATTTAACTTTAGCTAAAAAAATATTTTGGTGGTGTGATGGTTTGAATGAAAATGTCCCCCACAGGCTCCAAGTATTTGGACATTTTGTCCCCAGATGATGGTGCTGTTTCAGGAGGTTTTAGAAGATGTGGCTATCCTGGAGGAAGCACGTCACTGGGGGTGAGCTTAGAAAATTCTTAAGCCTTGCTAGATCTCCAGTTTCTCTCTAGCTTCCTGTGCCTGTGTGATGATGTGAGAGCTTAGCTTCTGCTGTTCCTGCTCCAGCCACCTCCAGCCACTATGGCTACCTACCATGACGGACTGTAATTCCCCCGAAACCTTAAGTTCAAATAAACTCTTCCTTCTGTAAATTGCTTGGGTCCGTGTTTCTATCACAGCAACTGAAAAGTGACTAATACAGGTGGGCAGGGGGTGTATCTGTACTGAACATGAACATATCTTCCCCCCCCCTTTTTCTTGTTCCTAAATACAGTTTAAGAACTACCTCTATAGCTCTTAGATTATAGCAGGTATTACAAGTATATGGAGGAGGTACATAGGTCTTATATAAAAAAATCTTACCTATACCATTTTATATATAAGGGGCTTGATTTGGTAGCTGTGGGGAGTGAGGATCTGGGAACTAATCCCTACCACACACACCAGACACTGAGTGACAAACACAATTTATTGTAATATCCCATTCTTCCCAAACTTGTTGGCTAACTCCACAGTTATCTTTATAGGCAGACTGCATTAGAACATTTTATGCAAAGATGAGTTTTCAGGTAGAGAAACAAGATATCTCCTTGGTATTCAGCATGAGTTTTGCTGTTCCTCTTTCAAATGCTGGAATAACATTCTGATTTAACTTTTATCTGTCTCTCTCTGGTCAGTCTCACTTAGAGGGGATCAAAGAGTTATGAAAGAGCCCGGAGGAAACAACAGAAAAATAAAAGGTCACCGTCATTTAAGAGCTAGTATCAGAATGAAGTTTCCCTTTGGAAAATTAACAGAGAAACCATCAGCTATTTAAAAAAAAAAAGTCTAGGCAATGTACCTCAGCTGATAGAGTGCTTGCCTAGCATGCACAAAGCCCTTGCTTATCCCCTAACACCACATGCACTGGGTATGGTTGTGCGTGCCTATAATTCATGAAAGGGGAGGCAGGAAGATCAGAAGTTTAAGGTCATCCTTGACTACACAGTAAGTTTGAGATCCGTCTGGACTACATGAGAAAGGTAAAAACGACACATAAAATTTGACTTACAAAGGTAAAAATACTTTTTTCCTTTAAAAAAAAAACCAACAGGGAAGCATTTTAGACAAACTGAAACATATACAACATTTAGTCTAACTTTCTAGATTCATTCAGCCAGTATTTCCTAAAGGCCTCAGTATCTGACAGGCCCTGTTCTGAGTGCCAAGGGCGTTTCAGTGAAAAGGGCAACCATCCTGCCTCACACAGTCCTGGAGCTTGCCAGAAGATAGGTAATGCTACTGTTGCTCATGCAGCTGGTGTGCTAGTGGACAGGCAGGAATTAAGACTCATGTCTGCCACATTAACTCAGGAGGCAGCAGGGCCCTCTCAATGGGCTATAGAAAAATGAGAAAATGCCTGGGTTGCAAAGAGGACCCCAGGACACGCACACTTTGCTGCTCCTGCAGCCCAGTGGAATGGACCCCCGTTTCAATCTGCTTTGAAGAGACAGAACATATTCAATGGCTGCTCTGCTCCATGTCCTACCTAGGAACTTGGTCATGAATGACAAAATGTTTCCCAATGGCCAGCCAGGCACTGGGAATACACACATGTGCTCATGCACTTAGACTTTTGGAGACCAATTATGCCTTAATATAATGGGAAGTTTCTGTGGGGAAACCCAACTTTTAATTTTAGTGTGAGATTAGAATCCGAAGCTATCATCTGAAAAATTAAGAACCTTCTTTAAAAGTGTTCATAAATTCTTTGGTACAAGGTAGTTTCAAAAAGATACAACTTTTGATTCAAGCACCTTTGCCACCTCATTCCCACTGTCAGATAGTAGCAAAACAGGAAGGCTTTATTTTTACTTCTTGAACTATTTACATCCAGTTCTTCCTTAGGGCCATTCATCTTCCATGTGTAGATGTGACCATGATGAAGGGCCTTTGTTCAGTTATAGTCTTTCCCCAAAAAACTCTTGGAAATTGTTAGGGAAATAATGGTTTTGCAAGCTCTTTGAGCCCAGAAGTATCTCCCCTGCCCCTGCATGTGCGTGTGTGTGTGTGTGTGTGTGTGTGTGTGTGTGTGTGTGTGTGTATGTATGTATGTATGTATATACTCGCGCACATGCGCAAATGAAGGTCAGAGGACAACATCAGTCTTCACCTACCACCTGTTTGAGATAAGATTTCGTTGTTGCCTCTGCACATGCCAGGCTAGATAGTTCACAAACTTCTGGGGATACTCAGGTCTCTGCCTCCCATCTCATTAGAGGAACACTGGGATTACAGATGCTACAGGCTATCGCATCCAGTTTCACATGGGTTCAGGGTATTAAAACTCAGGTCCTCATATTTGCGTGGTATGTGCTTTGCTCACTGAACCAGCTCCCTAGCCATTTCTTCATTCATTTATTTCTTTTTGAGGCAAGGTCTTGCTAGGCAGCCCTTGCCAGCCTGAAACTTACTATGTAGTCCAGACTAGCTTTGAACTTGTAGCAAACCTCCTACCCTCTGAGTGCTGGGATTACAGATGTGAGCCACCACATACTGTGGGAACAAGGGTGGAGAAGGGAGATAACAGCACCTGAGGCAATTTTTCACCATTCAGAGAACAGTTAATGCAACATAACTTGTTTACTGTCCCTGAATCCCACCCCCAGATGCCTAAGTCCCTTGGCATCATTTAGACATACCTCAAAACATTGCCTTTCCCCCCTCCTCTCCAGAAACCACTGCAGAACCCCAAACTTCTGCTATATCAGCTAACAAATATAGTCCAGGACCTCTTAACACCTGTTTCAGCTGATTCTAGAGGTGGCCAAAGTCCCCCAGAAAACCTCTAAAGAAAATTTTAGGTTTTGCTTTCACAGATCACAGAATTCTGTGCTTGCCCTGGAGAATTTATAGAATGGGCCAGGACATACCTGATGCCTACTCCCAGCCTTTGTGTGATGAAGTTCAATCATGTTCCCACAGTACTATGGAATTAATGACTCATGGCTACCAATGGAGAGCAGAATTCTGTGTGAGCTGGAGGAGGCCAACCCATGGCCCTGCAGCAGAGACATGAAGAGCTTAACTGTCAAGGATTCCCAAATTAAAAAAGCAAACCACCACTCATTTACTTTTTCTAAAATAAAAGTACCAGGCCTAGAACAGACCAAAAGAATACTTCTCCTCAGTTTACTAGTTGTTCTCAGCTTGAGCCAACCTTCTTTACAATGACATCACAGTAACTTCTTCCATGTGGCTTGCCGTATTGCTGTGAACATCACATTTTGAACCATGAAGTTATTTAACACTTAATACAGACTCTTGGCTTTCCACTTTTATATTCAATGAGCATTTTTTTTAGCCATTTAAATACTAAAGAGTTATTTTCCTCTTAACTATAACTAAAACTAAAACTGCCAGGTGACATTTCATAGGACAAATGCTTCCCAATATTCTAATTCCACAAGTTATCCAGCAAAAGGCATCTCTAGGTTGAGGAAGACTGGAAGCACATCCTGAGGGGATGTCATCTTTGCCTATTTCCTGTCACTGTGATGTGAACAGCTCCACCCATGCTCCCGCCACCACAGACTAAACTGTTCCACCATACCTTTCCAGCTATGACAGACTGAAGCCCTCTGAAACCATGAGCTAAAATATCTCTCTTCCCTTAAGGTTTTGTGGTCAGGTGTTTGTCACAGTGATAATGAAAACAGTAACTACTGTAACCAGCAAGCAGTCTCTGCAAATACTCCAGCAAAGGAGGCTAAGGCCAAGTTTCCTGAAATTGAGGTAGAAAGCTATAGGAACAGACTCCATTCCTTATAAATACAAAGGACTTTAGGATCCTATCCAGCCTGATAACTTCAGCTTGAAACCAACAGAATAACAGCCTCAATCAAAATCTGGAGACCAAGAAATGAGTTAAAGAATCATCAGTGGAGGCTGGGGCTTCCCATAGCAAGGTTTCAGGAGGAGATGGGGAGGGATGGACAGAGAAAACCATCAGGGAACTCTGGCAAGTGGGCCAATGTGAAGGCCTTCCTGGAGCCCAACTGGGACACTCCTTTGGAAGTAACCTATTAGTGTCAGGCAGCGGTTCTGCAGAGACCACAGCCTAGTAAGCAAGTTTTAGACAAGACAACACAGTAAAAATTGGTCTCAAGTACCCAGGCAACAGGACTCAGGACAAAGACACCCTTAGAAGTGTGTTGAGGTGAGATAGGGAGACCCCATAGAAGTGAGAGGAACTATGTGGGCCAAGGTTACAAAAAGTAACCCCAAGACAATCTGGGTTTTGTGTTCAGCACTGGTGAGTTACTCTCTTTAAATCTGCATACTCCCCAGTGTTCTATCTTGTTCAATTTCTACCAAGAATTCTATTCACTCCTACAATAGTGTTCAAACGGCAGCTTCTGCCCAGACAGTGTGGCACCGTTCAAGAGGATTCTCTAACCTCTCATTCTTCTTCACCAGGGAGGGCAATGTAAACTCTGGGAAGATTGGAAAAATCCCTGATTGGACTGGTGACTCCCGTAGCAGCACGTCCTGTCCTCAAGGCCCTATCAAGTCTGAAACCAGTCCCCTGTGATCTTGAAGCCAGTTTGCTTATAACCTTCTGGAAGCTAACTATCCAGGGACTGCACACAGCATCCATCACCAGACCCCACGAGGTGTTTCGCCAGCTCCTGGGAGTGTGCTCACCACATCGGCTATGTGTTACAGAAACATGAATAGGGCAGACTAGATATTCTCATGCAGTCTGTACAAGCACTGCTTTGTGTCTTCTCGTTCCACTAGCCACTACAGCCTGGAGCTTAACGACATTTGCTGTTGGCATTTAAACAGATTTCTAAATAGCAGCTGTCAGCTTTGAAAATTGCATCTTTTGGAAATATCAGACTGCTCTTCGCCAACCTCCATTGTGATGCCTCAATTCTGAAGGAGACCATCTCTCACAAAAGTTACCTTTTGTTCTTCCTTTTTTTCAATGAGGATCAAATGTAGGGTTTCAAACATGGAAGAATGGCAGGCAAATTCACTACCACTACACTAAACCCAATATTGAAAAGTGATGGGGGGTTGGGGTGGTAGTAACAGGTTTCAAACCTAGGTCCTCCCAAAGGTTAGGAAAACATTCTGCCACTGATCCACAACTCCAGTCCTAAAAGTGACATTTTTTAGAGAGATAGGGTTTTGCTAAATTGTTTAGGCTGGCCTCAAACTTATAATCCTCTCCTGCCTCAACCTCCTGTGTAGCTGAGATTACAGTCATGCACTAGCATATCCAGCTCTAAAAGCAATTCTTTGCAATTGCTGAAACAGTGAAATTGATGGGGGAAAACTGCATACTGTGAGATACCCCCACAACTATCATCTGCTCAGTATACTGAGTAGAATTTGTTCATTTTTTCCACTTATAGCAAATGGTTATAGCAAATCCAAACTCTGTGCTAAGAAGCAAATACACTTTTTTCTTTTCTTTCTCTTTCCTTCTTGTTTGTTTGTTTGTTTGTTTATTTATTGGTCTTTTTGAGACAGGGTCTCCCTGTAGTCCCAGCTGACCTGGAACTTACCATGTAGACCAGGCTGACCTTGAACTCACAGAGATCAGCCTGCCTCTGCCTCCCAAGTGCTGGTATTAGAGGCATGTGCCACCATGCCCAGCACAAACAAACTTTGTTCAGCTTCTACTGGATATCCAGTAAAAAAACAACAACAAAAAACCCCCCAAAAACCCCCACCTTTATTCTGTTAAATAACTTTATAGTTTCTACTAACAATACAAAAATGACAAAAAGAAAATGCTTTTTTTTAACTTACTGCAAAGAAAGGGGGAGGAGGGAGGATATTAGTTATACCTACTGCTACTGCCACAAGTTTGGTCTGTCTCTTCATGATATATGTGTATGTATGTGTGTATTTAATTTTTAAAGGGGAATGAGCTATATGCAGCTTAGTAACCTAGCTCTCCCTTGAACCACCAACGTTCTCACATGCCAACAGGGAAAATGACTGAGTGAGAAAACACACTCTGTACATGCTCTGTTGTAACCATTTCCCCCAAAAGGCCAATAATAACAAACTCTGGAAGGAAAGAAAAGCTCGAGAAAGGAAAAGCTAAGAATCACTATGCAAAATCTTGGTAGTTTTATGGGTTCACTGAAAATGATCATTGACTTGAATCCTCTGTTTTCATTTTATACATTTTGTATGTGTGTACACACATATGTATGCACATGTTTATACATGTGTTAGCATGTAAAAGTCAGAGGCAAATATTGGATGTCTTCCTCAATCTCTCTCCATCTTATCTTTATTGAAAGAGGGCCTCTCACTGAACTGGAGCTCACTTTTTGGCTAGACTGCCTGAACAACAAGTTGGGATCCTCCTGTCTCCACACCCCAGCACTTGGATTAAAAGTGTGTGCCACCAAGTCCAGTTTCTTCATGGGTGCTGGGGTTCAAACTTGGGTCCTCATGCTTGCATGGCAAGCTGTTTACCAACTGAAACATTTCCCCAGCCTTACTCTTTCAGTATAGCAGGTACTCAGTAGAAAATTTATGGAATTAATAATAATTCAAGGCCGGAAGCGGCCACCTTTCTAATGTAACAAATGACTGTCACCATGGCACAGGCAGACTGATCATTGGTGTTACACCATCATCACTTTAACCACTCACAACATAAGCAAGCATTTTCCGGCTGGGACACAGATCTGAGCAAACAGACTCCGAAACGTCTATGCCTTCGCTTGGCCCCTTCCTTTCAGCAAGAGTTATGAGAGAGAGTGGTAACATACTCAGAAAGACATTCATATGAGCTGTTGCCATAGGTATGGTTCAGCTCTAGCAAAAGGAAGATTATCATGTGCACATGATAAGTTGAATTTCTAACACAGAGAAACATAACAAAACATAATACATACTGAAGTCAAACATGACTGGAAAGGCTACTATCAAAGGAAGCTCAATTATCAGTGGAATATGTGCCTAGAATAGGTACCTAACCATTTCTACTCTTGACTCTCTCCAGCAATCTTTGAAGCTTTTTAAAGGTAGAGTCGCCTCTACTGCAGGCCTCTGAACAGCTTGGGAGGGGTTGCCTCACCTACTTCACAGTACATGAGAGGAGGGACACTTCCTGCCTACTGACCATGAAGGCACAGCCATGTAGGCAGCTCTGTTCCCTTTCCATCAATAACAGAACAAATGCTGTTTTCCTTGAATTAGAGTTAAGCCAGAACATTCTGGCATATTCTACATCATCCTCACTTTGTGTTCTCTTGCTCTTCAAGAATGCTGTAGAAACTAATATTCAACTGTTTTTTAGTCAATAGTGCTGTAACAAACCATGCATTTATTTAATTTGCCCCATAAAATGATGCAATGATGTTTACAGACGTACAGTCCATGCAGCAGTGCCACCCTGCTACTTTTAGCTATTTTTCTCCTTCCATGGACAGTATTTGTTTTCCTGCTGTGCAGGGGCTGAAACCTACTTAAATTCTTTCCCTGTAATTTTAAAGCCTGTAAGTTGGCCTCAAATAACTTCTAAGACTTACCATGAATACAAGATGCATGCAATCAAGAGGGCAGTGCCCAGCCCAGTCACCAAGTTTTCATCTCTGTACAGGTCTTGACCAAAGTCAGGTACACAGATGGTAACATTTTTCCCATGCTCATCTAGAACTTGTAAAGAAAACAAAGCAACCACAGTCAAATCAGAAAGTCCTGTTGTTTTGCTGGTTCAAAACAGTGCTCTCTCAAATCGGCACAAACAAGGATTTTGCTCTTTTCCTATGTTATTCAGAACATGGTAAAAAGCCAAGTTAGATCCATTTTTCACACGATCTGGCAGCCTCTGAAGAGGGGTTGAGCACAGGGCCACTGGTGTGCTGAGGCTGGAGAACACCCCGCAGAGAGGCAGCGTAACAGGCACTGGGGCTCCTAAATCAGAGAAGCCAGGTTATTATAGGTGACATAAGGGACATGAATCCTTTCAGGCTGTGCCCTGGGAACCTGCTTAGCTAGTCTGAATTTTTTTTTAATGAGAGGTTACATATTATCAGAGTTTCTATAATATCAGTAGCAATTTGCTTTTTTGTTTAACATTGTGTTCCAATTATAAACACTCCAGCTAGATCTGATTGCCAACTTACCCCAAAACAGGGAACATAAACAACAGCATACAAATAATTATACAAATATGCAGTCTGTTTGAAGTTAGACCAAAACTACTACTAGGGTTCACACTTGAAATAGTAGATATAACCATGTCAGCTGTGGTTTGAGAACCCTTTATTTTCAGGCCAATGAAAAATATGTTTTTAAGAGATGTGAATAAAATAAACATTTTAATTTAAGTAGTACCACTTAAATAAGTAAAAATAAAAGTGTTTTCCTGATTTTGAGTGATATTTGCTGTTTAAAAAAATATACTATGAACAAAAACCCCATTAAGTTTAAACCAGAAATTAATACATAAGCAGTTTTTAAAAAGTTGTAAGAGACTGGACTTGAGTAAACTTAGAGTCAAGGTTGGGTATTTTTTGTGTATAATTAAATTCAGGATAGGCCATACTTTCTAAAAGACCTCTAATGATTACTTTCCATTTTACCTAAAAAGACAAGACCCAAGACAAGTATGGTATGTGCCTATAATCCCAGCATTTGAGAGGCTAAGGCAAGGCAGGAGGACTACAAGGGCAAGATAAGCTTAGGCTACTTAGTGAGTCCTAGACCAGTCTGATTATACAGTAAGACCTTCTCTCAAAACAGAGAAGACCCATAGAAGTACATGTATGGGGGCTGGAGAGATGGCTCAGTGGTCAAGAGCACTGACTGCTCTGGCAGAGGACTGGAGTTTGGTTCCCAGCACCCACATGGCAGCAAACAACCATTGCTAACTCCATTTCCAGGGATCCAATGCCCTCTTCTGACTTCCATAGGCATTGCATGACACAAGCATACTTACCTACATGCAGGCAATATACTCATACACAAAAAGTGTGCATATATATATATATATAT
>NW_008355775.1:5382202-5396074 GCF_000622305.1 Nannospalax galili | reverse complement strand
TTCAAGCTCATTATATATATATATATGAGTATATTCTAAAAAACTTCCAGATTATCATCTCCTTGCTTTCTAAATTGAACAACTTCAATTTTCTATTCAAATGAGACTACATTTACTTAATTTTTTATAAGACCACTTATATACAAATATACACAAATCTTCATACATTCCTATATTCTTAAGTATAGCATATGTATATGTGTGTATGTGTACATTTATCACAAAAGTGACAAAGATAAAATATAATGAGCTTGAAAATCAAAATGAAAATTTGGGCACTTGCTAGAAAGGATTGGGGGCTCATAATAACATTTTAGACTATAATTCTTCTCAAGCTTAAAATTCTTTTTAAATAATTGTTGTAATAACTCTGCAATAGTAACAGGTAACCCTTACAAACACCTGCTATGTGTTTGCCAGGCACTTTTCTAACTGATTGAGAAACATACATGATAGGCATTTTCACAGAATTCTTTAAACCACTATATAGAATAGGACTCAGGACTCAGGCAGTATGGCTCAAAGGGTCATATTCCTACCTCTGTGCTCTGTTGTCTCTGCAAATAAATGTCATTTAAACAAGCACTTTGAGGGATTGGAGAGATGACTCAGTAGTTAAGAACTGCTTTTGTAGAGTCTGCAACTCCAGCTTCAGGGGATCCAACACCTCTGGCCTCTAGGGGCATCTGCACTCATGTGCAATTACCCCTCCTCCCAGATATGCATAATTAAAAGCAATAAGTATAAAATAAAATAAAAATAAAGCAAACACTTTGAGATCACCTGCCAGCAAGTGGTAGATCTGAGTTCAAATCCTGTCTCCTTTCCTTCTCCCAATGTTCTCCCCACTCCCTCCCAAAGAGATAACCCCCAGAAAGAGGAAAAACTAGTAACTATGAAGCAACACAAAACAGAGCCAAGAAAACAGGATAAAAGAAATAATCAAATGAAATGGCTCTTGACAACACAGGGCAGTAAAAAGCTGACAAGGCCTAAATGCAGACTCAAGAGGTGATCTGTCTTCCTGTCTTTTCTGCACAGCAGGAAGACTCAAAAGAAGGGATTTTCACTTTCACAGTTAAAGACTGTCAAAGAAAAAGTCTACATCCTCCTGCTTTTTGATTAATTGAATCCCTGACTTTTCAACAACATCTCATTCCTGGAGGAATGAAAATGCTTGTACCATCAGCTCACCCTCCTGAGCAAGGCTGGCTTACCAGCTCATCTTCCTGGGCAAGGCTGGTTTACCATCAACTCGCCCTCCTCAGCAAGCCTGGCTTACCTACTTCTGCAGGTTTACTGGCCAGCGCTGAGAAAGTGAGGTACGTGACATAGCAGCTTATGAGTCCTGACTGCAGCAACCCAGAGTGCGGCTGACCTGGAGAACGGCAAGAGACAGATAGAGACAGATTTTAAATCTCAGCAGCAAGACACAGGCTCTACATCAGACAGTCCATGCAGCATAAGCTCTTAGCTGCCAATGAACAAAAAACCCTTTGGCCATGATAAATACAAGAGCCAGTTCAGGCTAAAGAGAAAGGCCGTGTGACTTGGTATTAGTTGGGAAAGGGACTTTTTTAAGTTACAATATTTAAACAGTGTTAGGATGATTCAGAGTAATTATGGGATGGTGAGACAGGGTCTTATATAGCCCACACTAGCCTCAAACTCCCTATGCAGCCAAGGCTGGCTTTGAACTCCTGATTTTCTTGCCTCTGCATCCCAAGTACTGGGGTTAAAGGCATGTACCACCCCACCTGGTTGCTAGACACTTTTCAAAATTCACTATTTTAGAAAGGATTCTAATGGGGCTATACATTTATTGCTCACATTTTCTTTTTCCTATCCAGAAATCTGAATGTCATGTGTATGCTAATCATCTACAGAGTAAGACCCCTTCAAGAAACATCAGGCTGGGGACATCTCTATAACTCTTAAGATAGCACGTCTTAAGCACGCTAGCTTAAGACATCATCAGAGGTGGTTTATTAATGATAATTCACAACTCCACTTTCTGAGGTACTTTCAACCCCACTGTCTATTCCTCTGTATATAGGATCTGAAATAACTTGGGTGTAGCCAAGCTCACCCAGCTCTGCTGACCTCACTTAGGTAAAATTGGGGTCTCGGGAAGGTTAGTTCATAAGGCCAGGGGCTGCAGGGATAGGATCTCCTGCTTTCTAACTCCTTCCACACTGTCCTTGGCTGCTGGTCCCCTGACTAAGACAATCCCAGAAACAGAAACAGCTCCTTCCTGGGCCCTGTCATTCAGCTCTCCCTAGAACACAACAGATTTAACTCATAAATCTCTTGCCTAAGAGAGACTAAGCACATTTCCCCTTAAAGGCTCCCTTTAGTTCATGGCCTTGTCTTTGATCACTGGCTTAAGTTAAGGTCTTTCTGGCCACTAAGTAAGCCTATTCCTCTAGCACAGCCTGGAACACAAAAAGAGACTTGAATCTCCTCTATGGTAAGTTAAAGGATACCCTGGGCTTTAAAATAAAAAAAATAAAAAACAAAAAACACTGAGTTTGCTCAAAATCACTTAGGAAAAATATAAAGACAGTGATCCATGCTTACGGTTCTGGACACAGGGTGAGATGGCTGCCAATGAAATGAGCAGGCACAGGCCTCCATGCACTCCAAGCAGAATTTTGTTGTCCATGCAGCCATCCTTCTGTGTGTAAAATACTGCCATCAAAATCAAGCCTCCAACGGCAACAGAGTACATGATGAGCGTCACCAGGGATAGGGAGGCAGACCACAGCTTGTTACTGGTAGTGCCTGCAGTCCTGTTTCTCCAGGAAGTGGGCAAGATGGAGAGAGAAGAGAAGTCAGAAGGCCTCCATCCTCTGGTGCTTCCATCCCTCAGACCCTGATGGCATCGGGCCCTACCCAGGACTCTGAAATCTCTCATCAGGAGATACCTTCTAGCAATGATTACATCCACCTCAGTTAGAAAGTTCTCCTAAGTTGTCAACTTCTTCGTTCAAGCTTAGAAATATATTTAAACAGGAGAGAATTTTCTTTGTCTGATTCAAGTGAGTTCATCAACTAAAATGAAACCCACCAACTTTATTCTGGCTTATCCACTCGGAATCCTAACTGCCCTGGGACAGGTGCTGGCAATATTTAGGTATGAAGAAAGACGCAATGCAGTGTGGTTGGCTTCAGGTCTTCTCTCTGAATGCAAGGCTCAGAGCTGCCACAGCCTCTCCCTCAAGTGCTACCAGCACTCCTCTGAGGCTACCTGCGTTAATGAGAAGCAAACGACAGCTCCACTGCAGAAGCCTTGCCCGCCCAGCTCTTTTCTCTCTGTACTAAAAAGAGGGCCTGCAATGGAACTGTTTCTCCAAAATACTACTAGAAAATATTAAAGAAGTGGATGTGAAAATGCAGAGAATAAAATCAGGAAAATAAAAACCAGTTACTGGGGTATAGGGTGGTAGCTCAATCAGGAAACTTGCCACAAGCATAAGGACCGGAGTTCAAGTTCCAGAATTCACACACAAAAAACAGGTCATGGTGGTGAGCATTTGTAATCCAACTGGGGAGGGGGAGGCAGGTGGATTCCTGGTCCTCTCCGGCCATCAGTTTAGACTACTTGGAGAGTTCCAAGTCATTGAGAGACCCTGTCTCAAAAAAAGATGTGTGGCACTTCAGGAATGACACCTGAGGTTGTCCTCTGGCTTCCACATGTATGTGTATACACAATGGGCACTCACACATACATGCACCCTTTGCATATACACAAATATGTAAATAGAAAAAGGAGGAAAGGGAAAGAAAAACATAGCAGGGTGTACTATAAAGAAACTACGAGAGGAATGTGCTTTGCAGTTTATATAAATCTTGATAAAGGGGTGAGGTGAAGTAAGTGGTGATACAACTCTAGAAATTGTTCAGACCAAAGAGAAGGGTGTTTGTAAATGCTAAATGCAAGGAAAGAACAAAGGACAGGCTGAACTGCTGTCACCTGCCTTCTGATTCAGTTGCTCTCTGTACCACATTCTCCCAAGCTTTCAGAGAAAGCAACTTGCTTAATGTCTCCACAAAACTGGAACGTGTTCAAGCAATCCAGCTAAAATGCTTTAATAATGGAAAAGTTACTGTTGCCATAGACAAAGAAAATGGGAAGGAAAAGCCAAAAGGATAATGACACCAAGCCAGCACCGTGATGACCTCAGAATTACCCTGCATGAAAGGCACATAAAGGAAATGAGAGAAACAAGACACTAGGAGCCAAAACTAATGACAAGGCAGAGTGAGGTGCACATCAAAAGATGAGCTTGTGGGCCCATGGGAGCAACAGGGTTCAGTTGCTCCACCACTGGTTTGGGGAGTTATGGTATTAGTACCTGAAGTACTTTTATAGTTATATTATATTTGAAGTTAAATATTCAGTCTTTGTCCCTCCCCTGAAGTCCAGACTCATCTTATACACTTCTCCACTTGGAGGCCTAATTGGCACCTGAACCTGAGCACATCAAGAACGGCTCCATGTTCACACCACCCTCCTCCAACCTCACAGAACTGCAATCAGTTCTTCTTGTCAGTAGAAAAACAGGGAAGAAATGGAAAACACCAGAACTACAGTCACTCTCCTAGCCTCCACATTCCCAGCCCCACCTCCAAAGTCACCCAGACTTGAGCTTTCTTCAGCTTATACCAGAACCTGACCACTGTTGTAACCTGGCTCCATACTTCACCCCTCACCTACATCCCCTCACATTGGCCTTTTTAACATGCACCTATGGCTTTATTTAATCTTTTTCCCACAGAAAGATTAAACTACATTCTTCCCTTCAAAACTCTTCTGTTCTCCTAATATTTCACTTAAAAAAACAAAGACTTTAGGGCTGGGAATGCAGCAGAGTGGTAGAGTGTTTGCCTAGTAGGTGCAAGCCCTGTCCAGCACTACAAAACTAACTAAAGGTAAGGCATGATGGACCTTCAAAGGCACTATGACTGGGCTCAGGGCAATCTTTGATGTCACCTTTTCCACTCTCCCCTCACCACTGGACCCCAGCCATAGATGTCCCTGTGCTCCTTAAAAGCACAACAAGTTTAAGTCTCAGCAGAGTCCTCCCACAGGACAGCCTGTTTTCTTGAACCCTCTCACTCTACATTTGCACAAATGAACCTTTTACATAATTGCATGAATCTGTGTTGAATATCTGCCTCCCCATCAAGAGAATATCAGCTTCAAAGAGCAGGCTATTCCCTGACTTCCTGCCACCGTGTAGGACAGTGCCTGGAAAATGATGGGTGCTAACTGAATAGTCATATAAAGACTGTTGTTATTAAGAAATAACTTTGGTCAGCAATGTTAGCAAAGAAGCTGCTGTTCCTGCTGCTCCAACTTCATCTGGTGCCCCTCACAGCATCTTGCTTTTGGAGGCAGTCCAAACAAGTACTGTGACTATTCATCCTTATGGTCTTCGTGCCTACCACAGTGTTGTCTGGCACATACTTAATACTCTGAAAGCGTATTGACCAAATGCTGAATGAGAAGCTCTGAGACAGAACAGAAGAGGACCAGATGATGGCAGAGTCTACAGATACAACAGCAAGAAGGCTGGCTGGGCTCAGGCTCAGGCTCAGTGAGAGAACTAGGACTAAAGTAAAACTAACAAAGCGAATTTAAAATCCAGAATGCTGAGCTGGACTTAGTGGCACACACCTTTAATCCCAGTGCTGGGGAGGTAGAAGCAGGCAGATCTCTGTGAGATCAAATCCAGCTGGTCTACATATCGAGTTCTAGGCCAGCTGGGGCTACAGGGAGATCCTGTCTCAAAAAGACCAAAAAATAAAATAAAATCTAGAATGTTTTCAAAGTAGATATTCACTAATAACACCTAAATATACTATCTGTTTATTTATGGGAGGAGGCATATGGAGAGGCATAGGTGTGCCACAGCATATGTATGGAGATAAAAGATTTATAGAGGCAGTTCTCTCCTTCCACCATGAAGGTCTCAGGGATAAAACTCAGGTCATCAGGCTCAGCAGCAAGCACCTTTACAAAGTGAGCCACCTGGCCGGCAGCCCTACCTTCATCATTCCAATCATAATATAGAACGGACATTTCAAATCACAAAATGACTTAGAAAATCAAAATAAAACAAAACCACAACCATTAAAAACACTAGTTCAACCAACCACAGCATTTTACAGTATGAAATCTGGGGTCAGAGAGGCCGGGTGACATTCCCAATGTCAGAGCTCCAGGAGGAGGAGGAAGGACTACAAATCTGTGTTCTGCTGGCTTGGGGGCTGGTGGTGTGTCCACCCTACAGCATTTGGGGGTCTTCTCCTTGGTATATTTACAAAAACCACAAAACAAACAGAAAGAAGGCTGGGTATAGTGATTCAGGCCTTTAAATCCTAGCACTTGGAAGCAGAGGCAAACAGATTTCTATGAGTTCAAGGCCAGCCAGGGTTATATAATAAGACCTTGTCTCCAAAACAGAAAGAGAAACAAAAACAAAACAAACATAAGAAAGGAAAAGTGCCATCCAGCAAGTTGTTCCACTAAAACTGATGAGCATGTTTTCTGGATCAGTCCAGTATCAAGAGTCCATTTAAAAACACAGCAAAAAATGACCTCTTGTATTTTAAAAAACTCGTAAAAGTTGAAAAAAAAAAAAGAGAGAGGGAGAGAGAGAACAATATTAGCAAGCTTCTGGCTTATTCCTAATTTTAGGCAGACAAATCAACTATAAGTATGTTGACAAAAAAAAAAAGGTTTTCATTAGGATTTTGGTCTAAAAGCAACTTTAATGGCTGCAAAGCTCTTAAAAGCCATTCTTACTGAGTAGTTTCTAGAAAGTTTTCAAAGCAACCAAAGTGTTCCAAGAAGCCTGTTAAAACTTGGCATTGATAATTAATCCCAGAAAAATGGCTCCAGAATCAATCAAAGTTCTAAAGGAGGAGTGAGTCAGCGCAGAATCCTCAAGGGACTGCTATGCAACAGACAGTCAAGCACTCAGTATCTAGAAGTGCTGATACTGTACCACAAAGCACCTGGCTTGGCAGGATATTTGCAGAAGTTTTCAGATGGAACATTCTTTTTTAAAAATTTTATTTATAATTTTTATTTTCTGTATATGAGTATATTGCCTGCATGTGTGTAAGTGCCCCTGTGTCATGCAATGCCCATGGAGGTCAGAGGAGAGCATCAAATTCCCCTGGAACTGGAGTTACAGACGGTTGTTAGCCGCCATGTGGGTGCTGGGAATCGAACTCTGGTCCTCTGCAACAGTAGTCAGTGCTTTTAACCACTGAGCCATCTCTCCAGCCCAAGATAAGACTTTTTAAAAAAAATATTTTATTTATTTTTATGTGTATGCGTGTATTGCCTGCATGTAGATAAGTGTACTGGTATTGTGTAATGCCCGTGGAGGTTAGAAGAGGCTGTTGGATCCCCTGGAACTGGAGTTACAGACAGTTGTTAGCTGCCATGTGGGTGCTGGGATTTGAACCAGGGTCTTCTGCAAGAACATTCAGTGTTCTTGACCACTGAGCCATCTCTCCAGCCCCCGAAATAAGACTTTTTAAAACAGCAAAATATATTAGCAACATTTTCTTTGTCTGCACTTTCTCTAATATTTAACAAGTAATGAATGACTGACACTACACTGTTTTTACTGCTGTGTCCCAACAGCTGCCACTGTATCTCCTTACCTCCTCCTTAAGAATCAAAAACAGAACAATGTCCAAGCTGAAGAATATATTTGAAATAGTAAAGTATTGAGAAAATGTGGAAATGGGTTTTGTCTTACCCAACACAAAAATAAGACTCACTTTCATGGCATTGATTTAAAAAAATAAATAAATAAAATAAAATTTGGTATAAAATAAATGATGCCTAGGAAAATTTATAAAATAGCAGCCATGGTAGGCACATACATATAATCCTTGTACTGAGAATGCAGAAATAGGAGGACCATGAATTCAAAAATCATCTTAGGTGATAGATAGATGATAGGTAGGTAGGTAGGTAGGTAGATAGATAGACAGATGATAGATAATAGATATCTACAAAATAATAGACACTTTACTGGGTATAAAGAGACTTTTAAAAATTATTTTTATTTTATTTGTATGAGTATATTGCCTGCATGTATGTGAGTGCATCTGTGTCACGCAATGTTGAGGAGATCAGAAGAGGGCTTTGGATTCCCCTGGAACTGGAGTTAAGGACGGTTCATAGCTGCCACGAGGGTGCTAGGAATCGAGCCCGGGTCCTCTGCAAGAGAAGTCAGTGCTCTTAACTGCTGAGCCAACTCTCAATAGTACACACTTGCCTAGTATGCAAGAGACCCAGAGTTCATCACCAGCACCGCAAAAATAAATAAAGACAGAGAGCAATTAAGTATATTTTGTTCAGAATCACAGTCAGCTTGGCTTTAGAACAAGAGTTGAATGTTTGTCTGGTTGTCATTTTCTCAAAGACGATCAAAAAGAAAGAGCCAGCTATTAATAATAGGCATTTCTCACTTAGTCTGGGATGTGATCCTTTGAGTCTTGGGAAGCTGAGACAAAACAAAAGTTTTTTTAAAGAGGAGAACTATTTCATCACAGATTCTTTGCAAAAGACAAATTTGTTCCTAAGGGTTTTTGTTTTGTTTTGTTTTTTTGTGAGTTTTTTGTTTTGTTTTTGCTTATTTTGTTTTTAATCTTGTAAGGATGGGGGACTAGATGAAGCCTACCCAGGTTTATAGTGGCACAAGATCCACACAGCAGGTCATGAAAGGCACAAGCAAGAAGGATGGACAGGACAGAACACAGTATCAGAGGGGAGAAAATGGAAAGGTTCCCACAGGTGTGCAGGCAAGTGCTGGACCCAATGGCTCTGCAATAAAATCCAGAGCAGGCCCTTTCTCAATGGTAGGCAGCTTCTTTGACTCAATGAGTGGGTTCATTTTATAGCTTTCCATAAAAATCACATACCAGTTCTTGTTCCATTTATGTGCAAACTCCACAATCAGGAGGAGCTGGATACAGATAAAGAGGAAGCCCCCCACAGCTCCCACAGAGCGCCAGGCTGCAAAACACCACCACCCAAAAGGCAGAGAGGTGAGCATTCCATGTGTTTAGCTCAAAGGAAAATAATAATTTTTACTGAATGGTCATTATACCTTTAATACGTTTAATTCCCACACAACCATACAAGGTAGACACTATTCACTCTTTATACTTGCTAAAAACTGGGAGTCTATGTGAGTTGGTGTGATGGTTAGAGTGAATAGTCAACTTGGCAGAATCAAGAATCACTAGAGATGGGTCCCTGGGCATGTCTATGGGGGATTATCTTAATTATGTTAACTGAGGTGGAAGATCCATCTTAACTGTGGGCAGGACCCTTCTCTGGGCAGACAATCCTGGAATGTCTAGAATGGAGAAAGGGAGCTGAGCAGTAAGCAAGCATTTATTCTTCTTTTTTTCTGACTGAACATGCCATGTGACCAGTCACTGGAAATTCCTGCTGCCTTGACTTCCCTATCATGAAAGATATACATCCCTTTGAACTATAAGCTAGAATGAGTCTTTTCTCCCTTAAGTTGCTTTTGTCAGAGGATTTCATCAGAGTAACAGGAAAGAAATTAACACAGCTGGCAAAGCCTCATACAACATAAATGGCATGGCTGGGACTTGAATATGGCAGTCTGGTTCTGGAACGTGCAAGTGGAACCTCCTCTAAACTGAAGGTTATCCCAACAGATGCAGGAGTTTACAAAATCCAGAGTGGTTCACAATTTAAAAGCAAAAAAGAAATACTGCTAGAAAAATCAATAATTTAAATCTCATTGGGCAAAGAGTCCTGAATATCCATCCAGTGAGGGGATGAGGGAACAAGGGCACAGGTCTATTGACTCTGTTACACAGTACCTATAAACTTGGATGAACCACGCAGGCCATATGGATTGTAGATTGTCTATAAAAATGACAGAGCTAGAGCTGATCTGAGGGATTTTAAATCTTTTAGGTTACTTTTCAACTAGGTATAATATCCTAAGTATGCTAAAATATATACAAAAGTATATCTTCACAGGGAATAAAAAAGTAGCTAATCCTGTTAACGATAAAAGGAAGACTTGCATACAACATTTTAAAGAAACATATGAAAAACTAATATGGCCCGAAATTTAGCTGGCCCCTAATATATAAGTATGTAAAGTGTGGCTGGAGCCTATGAACTGCCATGTGAATGTTTTTACTGTCTCCATTAGAAAAGTGAATCTATTTAGATTTAAGAGTGTTTTGATCCACTGAAATTTAGATTCATTCTCACTCTTGCTCAGGAAAAGAAAGGAGCCCTATTTCATCTATGATTAGTGGGTCCTTTTTGATATAAAATATCAATAAGAAATATAATTCAATGTTACATAACTTCACAGAAAGTGAGTTTAGAAACAGACTAGGGGACACCTCCTTTATCTGATTTTCACAGCTAGAAGGTTCTGTTTCATGATGCCTCGTTTTCTGTGTGGTGTTCAGAAAGAATAAGGTATTCCTTGGACTGGCGGGGTCACTCTGATGTGCCAAACCAGTTTTCAAACACACTTTAAGGGCCTCATTTTCTTTTCAGACCAATAACCTTAAATTATCATTTCAATTCTTTAGCCAACATAGGAACAAAAGGTCTTCTCATAGGCTGCCTGGAATGTGGGAGGAATGGAGTGGGTTGGAGAGGATGATGTGGGCAGGTGGGGAGGATGATATGGGAGATAAGGCAGAACTTTTAAAAGTGCCCCTGCAACACACATATTTGCTGGGATTGAACCCAGGGCCTTATATTTACTAGGCAAGGGTGCTAACACTGAGCTAAATCTCCAACCCCTAGAACTTTAAGTCACGGGAAAAATCAGTAATTGAAATATCCAAGATACCCTAGACCATGCTTTTGAACAGTTTTACAAAGTGAATAAAAACAAAATAAATGGGGAGTCCAGGATACCCCAACAGTACCGTTTAGAAAAGTCTCTTGATCCGGAATGAAGAAAGCTCCTGAACACATGGCCCCCAACAACAGAAGTTTAAAGAACCAAAAGCTGGGAAGAAAAAACAAGAGGAAATACATTTAAATGATATTCAAAGAAGGACAAAAGAACTCTTGGAGGGTAGCATGCCAACCCACGATTCTGCCACTGGTAGTGTTCTCTTCAAATGGAGGGGAAGTGATTAAGTGACTGCAGAATGCCTTTTCCATAATTAGGCACACTTGGCATGGCCTCCCAATTGTGCAAAACTCCATTTCAGGGCAAGGGTGGAAATCATCTAGGGGAAGGCCTTGGTGCAAGCAATAAACTCTCTGTCTACGCTGAATTTCCCATTCTGGTACCACGCGTTACAAATAGCACTGTAGTTTGTAGGCCACTGGGTAACTCAAAGTTCCATCTGCCCCCAAATCAATGCCAAAATTTTTAACCAGAGGAAGAGCAGTCAGTGCTAATAAGTAGAGCGGATCCTGGCACACCCTCCAGGAAGACAGAAGACTTACCCGTTGTGAATGTGGGCCCGACAGCCTTTGCTATTGTTGATTTTCAAG
This sequence comes from Nannospalax galili, assembly GCF_000622305.1. NCBI lineage: Eukaryota > Metazoa > Chordata > Mammalia > Rodentia > Spalacidae > Nannospalax > Nannospalax galili. The sequence goes on along the minus strand of NW_008355775.1, from coordinate 5,384,520 downwards.
GTTAACAGGCAAAATACAAAGAAAAAACAAGCCATTCCGAAGCAAACTCTGTACACCGCAGAATAGCCCAACAGATTCTCACAGGCATCACCAGCTTTAATGCCTTTACAAAAGTCTTCAAAGAAAGGGATCTGAGGGAAAAGAAGGTAGAAAAGTTGCCTGTTAGAACTGGGCTAGCGAGGAACTCGGTCTGGGTGTTCGCTGGGCCTGAAGCCAAATCCATGGTGCAAATAGCCGTGTGCATAACGAAACAAAGACTGAAGGAAAAAAAAATATATTCTGAAGACTTTTTCAAATTTCTCTGAATCCTTTTAAAGACACGGTCCTCATAAAACACTGCTTAGTCTTTGTTTACCCTGGTGATTTCTTACCACCAGAATTTCCATTGCATTTGTAGGAGGTGGGAATACTCTTCTTGAAACACACAATATACAGAATAAAAAGAGAGAAATTGCTTCACTATGGCTCCAAAGTGTCACTACCCTCGACAGGTGAGACAACAACTTAGCTGGTAGAGGATTTTGTTCATTCACAAATAAAAATGGGTATGTACACATATACACAACACACACATACACAGAGTCATGTAGTAGATACACACAGTACATATATCTACAAACAGCTTTTTAAAAGATTTAGGGTTGGGATTTGGTTCAGTTGGTAGAATGCTTATTTAGCATGCATGAAGCCCTGGGTTCAGTCCTTAGTATCACATAAAGAAACTGGGCAAGGTGATGCACACCTGAAATCCCAGCACTTGGGAGATGCACAGGAGGATGAGAAGTTCAAGGTCCTCAGCTACATACAGGGAGGATGAGAAGTTTAAGGTTCTCAGCTACATACAGGGCTCAAGACCAGCCTGGGATAACTGAGATTCTGTCCCCAAACTGAAACAAAATAAAGTAAAATATTTAAGCTAGACATACAACTCCGTGTTAAAGCATTTGTCTAATATGTATAAAGCACTGGTTTTGAGCACCACAAATAAAATAAAAGACTTTTATATAACGTATTATGTAATGTTCTGTGGAGGACTTTTTTCCTGATAAACAATAAGCCTGGGAGATTTCTGTCATTAGTACATAAAATCCTACCCTATTTTTTTAATTACTATAAAATACTTCATAGTAAGGCTAGATAAAACCTGATAACAGTTTCCACACTGATCATTTTTATTGGAGATTATTTTGTTTCTTATTCTGTTTTTTGGTATCATAAATTCTTTTTCAAGTCAGGCGTGCTGTGGCACACGTGTATTTCTAGCACTTAGGAAGGTGAGGAAGGAGATTACCACAAGTGTGAGGCCAACTAGGGATATATAGTGAGCTCCAGGCCAGCCTGGACTAAATAGGAAGAACCTGCCTCAAATAAAACAGAAAACAAAATCAAACAACCCACAACAACAAACACTTGTTCAGTAATCACCGGTGTGCATGCCTCCTTGGCCACTAATCAGGGGGTTTAGACTCCTGAACCAGAAGTGGAATTAGTGAACCAAGTACTGAGTGGGCTAGAGGGAGACTCTCATGTTTTCAAGGATTTACATTCTTCTGGTCATATCTGAAATTGTTCATTTTCCCAACCTGATCATCTTATTTAAAACCCAAAACCTAGTGTTCTGCTTTGAAGTATGTTATTACTAATAAGGTTCAGAATCTTACATTTCTGGCCATCTGTATTTTTCTCTGAATTGGCTATTAATTGGATTGTTTATAACCCCCCCATGGGTCTTTCTTTATGGGTCTTAATTTTCTGATAAATGCCAACAATAGTTTATTCTTATCCAATTAGAAGTTTTCAATGTAGAACTTGTTTTCATTAGCAAAATAATCAAAGTCTTCCATGAGAACAAGTAGCAGATTTCTATTAATATTACAGAATAAAGATTTAAATTTTTTTTGCTTCTAATCAACATCCAAGTTGAACACTCCAGAAGCAGAAATGAGTTGCACATCAAGGCTATTATAAACAAGAAAAGGACAAAGGAAATCATGGCCGAAGCCGAAAGTCAAACTGAGTCAGGATGAAGAGAATTTACCATTTCTTTCCAGAAGAGATCTTACAAAACAGCACGGGTGACTAGGACCCAACACAGGATTAAGTTTAACTGGCATTTGTCTTCTGAAATGAGAATTGCCTTCCCACCTCAAAAGGTCTTAGTCACTATTCCATCCGAATCAAACATTTCCAAGCACTCTAAGTGAGAGGTGTGGGCCAAAGTATCTTAGTTCTGAGACCCCACAAGTACAGCTCCATTTTCACAGATGTGAAAGACTTCACAAAGAAGGGCTGCCATTGTGTTTCCAACAAATTCCTAA
>NW_008355775.1:5370515-5382057 GCF_000622305.1 Nannospalax galili | reverse complement strand
TTTTTTGGTCTTTTTGAGACAGGGTCTCCCTGTAGCCCCAGCTGTCCTGGAACTCACTGTGTAGACCAGGCTGGCCTTGAACTCACAAAGATCCTCCTGCCTCTGACTCCCAAGTGCTGAGATTAAAGGCATGTGCCACCGCTCCCAGCCACCACCTATGTTTTTTACCAGATCTCGGAGCAGGGCATAAAAGACATGCTACTGTATTTATTTGACCAGGCTCCTGTGGAACAGTAAATCTCCCACACTGAATATATTTCTTTGGAAAGTTTCAAAAAGGTTATTCAGAGAAACTGCTGACAGGAAATCTCTGAAAATCTATCTTTTGAACAAAGAGATCTGCATCTATCTATGTTAGTATCCACAAAGTGGATACAAAAAGGTTTGCTCAAGGCTTGCCTGGAAGGGGGAGGGAAGGGTCTGACACCTGGATCAGCGATAACCACAGGTGAGCGTCTATGATTGAGACCCTGGAGACTTTGCATAAGATCAGCAGTTTGCCTCTTCTCTTGACCCTCCCTTAGGTTGTGCAGTCCCCCCCGCCCACGTCTCTGCAGGAGCCCCTCTGTACAGCACTGACACTCTGTAAGCCTCTACCATCCCTACCATTTGGCACGTTCCTTGCCTCTCATATCTTTCACATAGTTCTTGTGCAGAACAGTTACATTTTAGGTAAATAATAAACAACTTTTTAGCATAAGTATGCCTTGTAGAGTATTCAGGACATACCAATTATGTCACAGGACAAACTTATACTAAAAAACTCTTCAGAGGCCTGGTGTGGTGGCGCACACCTTTAATTCCAGCACTTGGGAAGCAGAAGCAGGCGGATCTTTGTGAGTTCCAGTCTCAATAAGACCAAAAAGAAAAAAAATTCTTCAGAGACAGGTGAAGCGCAAAGGAAGAAAAAATCTTGCTGGGAAAAGCCAAGTCTAAGCCATGCTTACATGTTTGGCCTTGTCATTCAGGCAAGGGCAAAGCTTCTGTTAACCTGGAATATCTCTGGCTGCAAAGGGGACTGCACATTCAAAAGGGGTGAGATTTGATCAAGTCCAAGGGCCAGTGGCAATGGATAGGGAGGATCCACCAGCAGCAGGTAGAATTCCCACTTAGCAGGACTGTAGATGACAAGAATGAAGTGAGGAATCTTTGAACACAGTGCTGTCTGTGTGAAAGGGAAGTATGGCCAACAAAGGTCAAAGAACAGAGGCAGAAAACAGAGAGTTTGTTTTTACCCCTACAAACATAATCTGAGGCAAACTGATACATCACTTTGCACCATCCCAATGAGAACGCCTAGTCCAGATTCAGAGCAGCAATTAGGACCTGACATGGACATAGGAAGCATCCACGTGAAGGAAGTGAGGGAAGACACACTGAGTGTCTTCAGAAGGAACCTGATGTTTTAGCTAGGTCACCATGTGAGGGAACATCCAGCCTGTTAAAATCTTCAGATGGGAAGCAATGGTGTAATGGTGCTCCTGACATCAATTTGATTAGACTGAGAAACACCTAGATCAGTGCTCACCTCTGGGTGTCTGTGAGGACATCTCCAGAGATGATTAGATCATGAGGACTCTGATGTAATGGATGAAGTAATCCCTTGGTCAATTTATAATATAATGGTCTTTTAAAAAGGCAATAGAAAGTAGGAGATGGGGTGTAGGTGGAAAGGAGTGTAACTTGGGGCATATCCCTGGGGCTGAATCTTCTGGATCCTTCCTCGCTCCTTTTCTCTACTTCCCGTCTGCTACATGGACAGCCATCTCCACCATACACTCTCACTATGAATGATGTTCTTCTTTACAACAGGCCCAGAAACAGCCAAGTGACCAGAGATCCTTGGAAACCATGAGCCAAATAAATAATTCCTCTTTTACATTGTTCTTCTCAGATACTTAAGTCATAGCAAGATGAAAAGGGAATCAAATACAAAATGAGCAATATTCAAGGACTGTAATTCAAAACACAAGTCACATCTGTAATATTGCTTTAAATCAGTATAAGGTATATATACCTTATACTGATTATATTTGTAAAGGAGACCATATACAGCCTCACTTATTAGACTATTTCATTTACACAGGATTTCTTTTTCTATAATATCATCACATTCATTTCTTTTTCCTTTGTTTTTATGAGGTGGGGTCACATTCAACAGCCCTGGCTAACGAACTCACAGCAATATTCCTGCCTCAGCCTCTTAAGTGCTGGGTTACAGAATTGTCTTTCTTCCCTTCTCCCACTCCATGAGCAGCACTACCTCCCAAACCCCCATGCACACCATAATATATGCACAGTGGCATAGTTCCCATCTATACCAGTCTACCTTCTACCTTTACCCTCTTTCCCACAGGCTCAGCCTTGTAAGCCTTCCTTCCCAGAAAACCCTTCCCTTGTTTACTCCAGCTGACCTAGACTGTGCCCACAGCCCCTTTGGCTCAAAGAGAGAGTATGTGGCACTGTACATTTAGTCCAAACTAAAAGCAGGCAAATAACCCCCTGTTCCAAATAACCAAGCCTTCTTTATGCTCTGTGGGTGACTTAGCACATCTAGCCTTAAATAAGTGGTGAGTATTTTTAAGCAAAAACCTCCACGTTGAACAAGCCAACAGATTTTAACAAGAGGAATTTTCTCTGATTAAATATTGGCTGTTCCAAAATTCAGTCCAGTTTTGGAAAAAGAAAACATACATCACACACAGATTCCATACACAAGGGTGTTACATCTTAACTCTGCTCTGGGCATCCAAGGACATGGCTTGTGAGCCAGGCTCACACACTGAGTCTGTGTTGTTCTGTGCAGACCTCTGAGAGCAAGAGGTTTCCTCCCATTCCTCAGAGAAAGCAGTCTCAAAGCCACCAACCATCAAGTAAGAATAGTTTACATGGACTTCCAATCCTTATTCCACTGCTCACTTGGGCAGGTTTACCTCACCCCAGTCTCACCTTCCCTATCTATAAAATCAAATAATCTCATGGATGTTATCCTGAAAACTCCATCAGATAATCCTTGTGGAGGGCTTACTACAGTTCCTTGCCCACAGCAGTTGTTAAGTAAACTAAAGCATGTATAACATACAAATGGAATGTTCTAGAAAGGGAGACATGCTGCAAAGATTACTGATGTATGTACTGGACTAAACAAGGGGAGAAGTTGAGCACCTTGGAGCTCCATTTACTTTATCAAAGAATTCACTCGAGATTAACTTATAATAATGTAAATAGTGCCTTGGGTACAATTCTTTAAGAACTGAGTTCCAGCAGGGCACAGTGGTACATATCCATAATCCTAATACTTGGGAGTCTGAGGCAAGAGTATCACAAGTTAGAAGCTAGCCTGGGATACATGATGAGTTTAAGGCTAGTCTGAGCTACAAGGCAAGACCCTGTCTCAAAATATGAAGGGCTAGAGATGTAGCTCAATAGTAGAGCATTTGTTTAGCATGTATAAGACCCTGGATTTGAAACCCAGCACTGAAAAAAATAGTTTAGAAAAAAAACAAAGGAAGGAACACTTACTTACCTGTCTTTCACAGACCTAGTCACCTAAAAAAATGTATATCTGGGAAACATTTCCAAAGAATGAGCATAAGTATTAAACTCAAGGAGAAAGAAGCTCAAAGAAGCAGCCATACATAATTCTGCCTGCAAAGAAGAGGTGCTAGCAATTTCTATAACAACGTCAATCATGGATAAATTAATATCAAAAAATAAGGGAAAAGGAGATCACTCTGCTGGTAAAGTACCTGTTGTGCTAGCATGAGGACCCAAGTTTGGATTCCCAGCACCCAGTAAAAAGCTGGGCACGTTCTCAATAAATTTTTTAAAAAGTTAGGAAATAAAAACAACAACAACCAAAAACATTTCAGGAAGCATGGTCAAGTGTTTTAAATAACTCTGCCTACCACTCTCACCAATTATTTCTTCAGTAGTAGAAATGTCTCTGTACTACATTTTTCTTCTTTTAGTTAAGATAAAACACTTGAACAGTGCAAGAATTAGGAGCATCTATTCATTCACCATTTTCTTCATCTGATACTTCCATCCATTTGTGGAGCATCTATGTTGGTAGAACTATGTTAGCTACTTAAATGTGTGGGAAAAGTAAGAAATCATGGTAATGAACCATGTCTTATACATTATTTAAATATTTTGAGTTGAGGGGCTGGAGAGATGGCTCAGCAGTTAAGAACAGTGGCTGTTCTTATAGAAGACCAAGGTTCGAGTCCCAGCACCCACATGGCAGCTAACAACTGTCCATAACTCCAGTCCCAGGGGATCTGACAGCCTCTTCTGACCTCTGTGGGCACTGCACGACACAGGTGGTACACTTACCTACATGCAGGCAATACATGCATATTCATAAAATAAAAATAATAAAATTTAAAAAAATAAATATTTTGAGTTGAAATATGTCTTTTTCTATGCCAGAGGAGAATAGTCTCTGTACACATCAAATGAGCTATGGAGTTAAATATGTAAAAGTATCCCTTATCAACTAAAATATGGCCATGAATTACACATAAATAAATAAAATTCACATATATTAAAAAAAAAAAAAAAAGCTGGGCACAGCTGCCTCCCCAGCACTGGGGAGGCAAAGATGGGAATTCCTGGGGCTCTCCCAGGTTCAGTGACAGACCCTGTCTCAAAATAAGATGGAAAGTTAAAGAGGAGAATACCCAGCATCAACTGCTGGCCTCCATACATATTCATACACATATGCAAGAGTACCTACACACAGATGTGCACACGCCCATGCTCAAATAATTCACATCTGTCACTTTACAAACACACACACACACACACACACACACACACACACACACACACACACACACACACTGGCTAGGATCTTAGATGCTACAAACTTAGGGGAAAAATAGTATAGATTCTTTGGTGGTTCTTACAGAGATAAACGGGAAGAAGACAGTCATGGTTCAAAAAGAGTCTGACCAGAGATGAAAATGTGGTATGAGCAAAGCAAATTAGTCTTACATTTCATTCTATCATATTTCTGGAGCATCAAATGAAACCAAGCTGCTGCTGAGAAAGCACTGAGCAGCTCAATATGAGTGGTGAATTAAGTGCATGGAAACTAGAAGAACAAGATCTGCAAATTCTGTCTAATTATCCCTAACTTAAAAAGAATGCTGGAATGGCAAGCCTCTCTCGGTCAGCCTCCCTCTCTGATACCCAACACAACTTCAAACTCTAAGACAGTGTGTTTCCTCCTTGAAGTGATACTGACAGCAGTATCTGCCTGTCACCCACCAGGGCACAACAGCTATGAGACAGGAATGTCAAGCAGCCTCGACGCTCTCCTGGACAGGGCTCTTTCCTCAGTAAATTGGCATCCTGAGACTCTCTGGGGAACCTGCAAACATTTGAAGACACCAACACTCAGTGCTTGCTTTTCTTGGTTTAGGTATCTGGCCATTTTTTTTTTTTTTTTTTTTTTTAATGTGAAAAGTCTACATTGTATCCTTTTAAAAAGAGAAATTAAAATTCCATAGTCTGGTTTAAGCTGACCCTGCTGCCACCTCTCAAACCAGGAACTTCATGTCCCCAAACAGTAAGTCTTCAGAACTCAAAAGCATGGAGACAGACTGACAGTATAGTTCATAAGTCCTCTATTTGTGGTTTATATGACTAAACAGCTAGGAAACATCTCTGATTGAAGTGCTAAATAAATAAATAAGCTTTCAGTCCAAACCAGACAGCTCGCATAAGACTTAGTAGGACAGGAAGAAGGACTCTTCCACAGACAACAGAATGGGTCAACGACTTTCACCCTCTATTGGGAAAATTAGGTAAAAATGAAGGTAGAACACTCAAACCAGAACCACATCAGTTACTGATCTTGAAGGAGAATGGGAGTAAATCCCAGTGAAGAGTTCTGTAGCCCTTGACTAAAACAACAGTAGAGAATGGGAGTCAGAAAGGGGTTGTCCTGTTAGATGGGACACAGCTATGAATACAGGTAGAGGGACCTGGGCTAGGAATCTCAGGTTTGAAGTTGGCAGGCAGTCGAGGAAGGAAATCAGAGATGGTGGGGCAATAATGCACTTAATGACAGCTTGCACTGGAGGCGCCTGTGTAAAGGGAAAGGGTGGGTAGCTGACTGCACAAGGGTGCTCAGGAAAGAGCTGGACTAGAGATAAGGATTTAGGCTGGGGTTGGCACATGCTTGTAATCTCAGCGCTTGGGAAGCAGAGGCAGGAGGACTGTCTCAAGTTCAAGACCAGCCTGATGTATGAAGCAAGTTTCAGGACAATCAAGAAAGAGATGAGGATTTAGGGGAGGACAGCATGCACACGACAAAGGAGACATCGGACAGGAGTGGATCAACAGTCCTGGGAAGAAAGAGGGGTAAGGGAACGGGGGTAAGGCCAGCCTCAAACCAGAAAAATGTGCATTCAGGGAATATTAAGAGCCTCAGTGAAAAATCTGAAATAATTAAATTAGCTAAGTTTCCCCTTAAATGTATGAACTTGGAATACAGCAGTGACATGTCACAGCAGATACAACTGTAGCTATCTTCTGTGGAAGTTTGAAAAACTTAATAAAATTAAGAGTTTGCAAGGGTATCTATTCACCACCACACATGACACATGCATTACAACACAGGGTTTGATCATCCACTCATTTCCGCCTACTGTGTGCAAGTATTGTTTAGGTCCACAGAGACACTGAATGAAACAGATTTAAAATCCATGCTACAGGGTTGGGGATGTAGCTCAGTGGTAGGGCTCTTGCCTAGAATGAGGGAGGTCTTAGATTTGAGCTCAGTACCACAAAATTAGCTAGTTAATTAATTTAAATCCATGCTAATAAGAAGCTAATTTCTAGTGAAATGCTGTGCATATACCCATGGTAATATACACACATTAATCATGGTATGTATATTACAAATGTTTGAAGACTTTTATTGCTTAATTTGGACTATTCTTGATTTTTTTTTTTTTAACCTTGATAGGACATGAGAATCGACTAGTCTTCAAAGGCAGGACCCCAACATATTTAAGCAACTCACAATTCTGGGAACCCTCATCATTTGTTTCCCAACTGTTACTGGAAACCAGTAACATTTATATCAGACTGGGATCTGCATGTACTCATTCTTACATTCCTCACTGTTTCTTGATTCCCCAACACACTTGACACGGATACATGAAAATAAGAACTCATTTCTCTATAAATTACTTTCTGTTTATTTCATAATGCCATACAGAATAAGAGGCATCATACTAAATTATGCTTGCCTAGTCAGCTTGGCATGTGGTTCACACAGTTCTTATCTGTAATTTAAGACCTAACTCTGGTCCCTCAGTATTAACTTTAGCAACTAAAGCTAGCCCCTCACAAAAAGGGACAAAAATTGCATGTAACACACATAGAGCCATTCAGGGTCTAATATAGGAGTCAGCTAAAATACAGCCTGTGGGTCACATTCAGTCAGTCTCCTGTTTATGGAAATAAAGTTTTATTGGAACAGAGCCATGCCCATTTGTTGGCACATTGTTTGGACTGCTTTTGTACTACAATGGAAATCAGTGCCTGCAGTGCTTACTAGCAGGCCCTTAATAGGAAAAGTCTGCCCACCCTCCCACTATGAGGAAGCATAGCACAGAACAGTTAACTGCTCAAGTACAAATTTACATTTCAAAGGCAGAGTGGCAACTGATGACAACTCACTTTGCCCACCAGAAGCCAAAGGAGCTAAAAGCTGAGAGAGACATGCAGTCTCAACACTGCCTCTGGCTGCTGCCTTCCCTAGGCCCTCTCCTCACTAGATAGATCTGTCTTCAAACAGAAGCTGGCCTTATGCAACTCAAACTGTCCATCTCTTGCATGTCTTTTTTAGGGCAGCAAATAGGTATCCGATGTGTATTTTTTGATAGAGAGAGTAGAAGTGGGTAGGGAGCTGACATTCCTATGCTTGTTGAATGCTGAGACGCCCTCATCAGCACTAACAGACTCTCTCACATCTGTTCCTGAACCACAGGCTGTGAAACCAAAAATAAAACCCACACTGATGAAAGCCGGCACTCAACAGATAATTTTAGACTCATGTGAAGACTGTAGAAAACTGTCTGGCTAATCTTGGAGAGTCGCATCCCCTTGTGATTACATTCACTGTCACCAGAGAGGTAAAACTAAGTCCCTGCTACAAACCTCTCCCTCACTTCAGCTGTCTTCCCAGACATTCCAGGTTTCTCATTGACTGCAAAGGTCAATAGAAGAGCTGAGTGGACTGTGCTGTCTCCAACATTCACAAGTGAAGTTTACAAACTTTTGCTTTCACAGTATATACTGTGTACCCATACAGTCTAACACCAGGAGCTCCTACCATACACACTTGCTTCAGATCTTCCTGCCTCAGTCTCCCAAGTGTTGAGATTACAGGCATTCATTGAAAAAGGGAGCTGCTAAACTGTTCTTTTTCCCCTACCTGAGGTTCAGTGCTCTAAAACAACTATGTTATTCATACTTCATCCCCAGCACCCTCAGTATGTTTGGCACCCACACTTAAATGAATATATCAACGAAACCAGCTGATTTTAAGATGTTTTAAAATAATGTACTCAGGAATAGGCATGGTGGTGACTATTTGTAATCCCCACACTCAAGAGGCTGAGAGACAGAAGGTTCACTTGAGTTCAAAGCCAACTTGGCCTATGTAGTAAGTTCCAGGCCACTCTAGGCTACAAAATGAGACCCTGCCAATTGCTTCACACACACACACACACACACACACACACACACACACACACACACACTACAGTCACATACTACAGTGGTTTCATCTGCAGGTATTTGATAGAATGTGTGAATTGTAGAAGGGCCACAAGCCTCAGGGAAAGCCATAAATCCATTAAAGTGTCTAACTGGCCCTAAATTGGCAGCCTGGCCTTGCTCAAGCCTGGCTCTACTCACCCCTTATCAGTTAGTCACTCTGAAGCCTGAGAGAAAGTGTTTGTGGAACTCCCCTGTCTCCTCTAAGGCCATAGATAACACTCCTGCCAGTTTCTGGGGAAATAATCTTGAGGAGACCCTCAATCACTCCAAGGACACCAAGTCCTGGCACTAATTCAACTCCCTACTAAGTGCAGCTGTGTGTGCCCCCCGCCCCCATTTTCTTTGTCTAATTGTAGATGCTTGGTTCCCATGAACAGTCTCTACCTCTCACTGTAACTTCTTTGAATAAAGGAAGATATATTCCTTGCCTGTTGCAAGTCTGGCTCTGGTTTCTTGTCTCCTACTCCTCTATCTCTCCTTTTATTTTCCAGAAATCTAACAGGTATAGTGGCACACACTTGTAATCCAAGCCAATCCCAGCATTTAGGAGGTAGAAAGGAAGGACTGGGTGTTCAAGGTTATCCTCAACTATACAGTGAATTCAGAATGGGCTACATGAAATCCTATCTCCACGGAAACAAAAACAATGGATGACTGAAACCATGGACAATATTAAATTCAGTTTGTGTGTGTGTGTGTGTGTGTATGTGTGTATATATATGTATATTTACACATACATAGTCCTATGACAAAGTTTAATTTATAAACTAGACCCAGTAAGAGATTGGCAACAATAATAAAACAAAACAACAATAGCTAGCGGGCTGGAGAGATGGTTCAGAGGTTAAGAACACTGGTTGTGCTTGCAGAGGACCCAGGTTTGGTTCCCAGAGCCCATATGGTGGTTAACAACCTCTGTAACTCCAGTCTCAAGGAATTTGATGCCCTCTTCTGGCCTCCACAGGCATTGCATGCACATGGTGCACTTAAATACATATAGGCAAAAAACCTCCTAAACATTAAATAATAATTTTAAAATGGTAATTAAATATATTGTAACAACATAGTCAGCTTCATTAGTTTTGCACTTTGGAACCATATAAAAGAGTTACTTGAGCCAGGTACAGTGGCACATCCTAAAATCTTAGTATTAAGCCAGAAATTTTGGAAAACGTAGTCCAGTGGAAAGTACTACCCTGTAAGAAATCTAATTATCCTAAGACCCTTATGCACTGAAGAAATCCAAGCTAAGCCAGACACAGTGGATTTCTCTGAGATTGAAACAGGCCAGCTGGGGCTACAGGGAGACACGAGGGAGGGAAGGCTGGGTGGAGAGAGAGGAAGGAAGGAAGGAAAGAAGGAAGGAAGGAAGGAAGGAAGGAAGGAAGGAAGGAAGGAAGGAAGGAAGGAAGGAAGAGGAGAGAAGGCTGGGTGCAGCTCAGTGGTAGGGTAATTGCCCAGCATGCATGAGGCCATGGGCTCAATGCCCAGTACCAATAAACAAACAAACAAAAGAAGAACTGCCTGAATTAAAGTGCTGTGATTCCCTAACAGTGACTCTAATAAAATGATGGCCACTGAGTGACAGCAGGTAGTAGTCCACAGAGTGTGGGTATGCTAAATAAAGGGGTAATTCCTGGCCTAGGCAGGACAGAGTGGTACAGTGCACAATCTAAAGTTTTGAACTGTTTATTTCTTAATTTTATATGTAATATTTTTGGATTTCAGTTGACCCTAGATAATCAAAACCACAGAAAACAAAACCTTGAGGTAGGGCTACTGTGTTCACAATATTTATGTGCTTATTCCCACTCCCAACATTCTAATGCTATTTCATCTTAGCTCATTCTATGTTGCGGTATGGTGTTCATTTCCAACTGTAAGCACTTGTCTGTTCTATTTATCTGCAAGTGCATCAAGGCCAGATGCTTTTTGATGGTCACAGTGAAAAGTCTGAGAAAACTCCCATTCTCATGTCATCATTCTCTCCCTCCCACAACCAGGCCAACCTTAAAAAAGATCCAGTTAACATCTGGTGCCTCCCAAAGGGTTCTGGGTAAGGGATCCTGACAGACAAGGACAATGAGAATTGTTTCCTTGCTTTTAGCTCCTGGCAAGCTAACGGTTACTGGACAAGAGTCAATCTCTGTCCTTGATTCAGATGCCAATAAAAGCCTCTCAGCATGATATCCACTAGTTCAAAGTGCTGCCTCCAGTACAAAACAATTTCCCACCACATTCATTGTGTGGAGGAGGTGGCCCAGCAATGAGGAGCCAGGGCTGGGACCTGCAGGGATCCCTGCTTGCTCCCACAGTCTAGGAACTGAGCCCAAACACTACACTGTTTGCAAACCCGTGTCCCTAGTCACTCCTACTAAGAAGGCATAGAATCCAGAGGATTTAAGGAGTCGAAACTCACTCACTGCCAGACCCCTTCTCCCCCTGCCCAGGCAAACTCTGATGGGCTCCTAGTGACTCACATGACCTGAGGTTCTACAGCCCAAACCACTTTAACCTCAAAACCTTAAACTCTTTGACACAACTGACCTGCAAACTACAGCAATCCAATGAACTCAGCTGCTCTGGAGGAGAACTTTGGAAAGTCATCTCAACTCCGCTGGGTTAAAATAATAAATTAAAAAAAAAAAAAATCTCCAGAAGCAAAGAACTGAGGCAGCAGTATTTCATCTTATTTGATATTAATCTAACACAAAATATAACAGGCAGCCACAGAGAA
>NW_008355775.1:5316880-5370314 GCF_000622305.1 Nannospalax galili | reverse complement strand
GGGCTGGAGAGATGGCTCGGTGGTTAAGAGCACTGGCTGCTCTTGCAGAGGATCTGGGTTTGATTTCCAGCATCCACATGGTGGCTGACAACCATCCATAACTTCAGTTCCAGGGGATCCAACACCCTCTTCTGACCTCCAAAGGCACTGCATGACACAGGTGCACCTACATACATGCAGAAAGTCATCTCAACTCCGCTGGGTTAAAATAATAAATTAAAAAAAAAAAAATCTCCAGAAGCAAAGAACTGAGGCAGCAGTATTTCATCTTATTTGATATTAATCTAACACAAAATATAACAGGCAGCCACTGAGAATGGAGAGTTCTACCTGGAGCTCCAGTGGAACTCAAACAACCCCAGAGGCTAGGTCTCAGTACTTTGAACACTCAACCAAAGACAGACCAAATCCACAGAGCCAGACTTTCCAGCTTCGGATGAATGCTTGTCATTCTGAACCAGGACAAACTATGGTGTTTTGAATCAAAGTGGAATATTTTCCACCAATGATGTTTGTTTAAAAAAAAAAAAAAACAGTTACACAAAATACAACCTGAGGGCAGGTTCCATTTTCATGCAAAACTAAATACTCTATTTGTAGCTGCCCTGTGTTCTACTTCAGACTAACAGTCCTTCCATGAGCTCTGTTTTTGGCTATCAGGACAGGAAGGAGGTAGGTAGGGAAGATGAACTTTCTAGAAGAGCTACTTCTTCTGCCACTGTGTCTGGAGTATACTTAGGAGTAGAGGAAGGTTATGCTTGCTAAAAGGCTGTCACTGTTACTAGAAGGTACTTCTTTCCAGTACCTGCTCCCTGCCACTGTAACCTTAGAATGCTTAGGAGACGGAGGCAGATGATGCTGTGAGAAGGGTGACACTGCTATTTCTATATCTGGCCAACAAGCTAACCCAGTGACTGGCCAGGGAACCAATGGCCCCAGGTTTGAGTCTCAGCTATACCTCATGTCCTCAGCTTTGGACAAGCCATACATCCTTGGCCATGTCACCTATCAGATGACGGGCTGGTTAAAATGATCACTTAAAGAGTGTGTCCTCAGAAGGGCCGACTGGTGCCAAGGAGGCAAATGAGCAGGTCCTGAAGGGCCCTCTGAAGCTGAAAGGCATTGCAGAGCTCTGTGTGAGGAAGCGGAAGATGAAGACAACAGACAAAGACAAGACTAAGCTGCTGAAGGCAATGGGGACAAGCAAGTAGAGCGAGGAGGAGAGGAGGCACTGCCTAGGCAAGCACACACAGGTGCAGGTACCCTTAGAGAAGATGCAGGAGAAGCGGCAAATAGAAAAAATCCTGAAGGCATCCAAAACCCACAAGCAGAGTAAAGACTTCAACTGACATCTGGACATGCTCACAGAGCACTAGGACACCCCTAAAGTCGGCTGGACCAAGTAGCCAGCCCAGCATGAGTGGCCTCCAGTTGGCCTCACTGTTTCCCTTGGTGTTTTCTAGAAAGTTCTATACTAGTCCCATGCATCTCTTGAGACCAGACTTTCTGAAACTGTCTCTTTTCCAGGAACTCAAGTAAGTCAAGCTATTCTTTTTTTTTTTTTTTTTTTTAAAAAGACCATATAGGGCTTTCTATCTTATTTATTCTTGGTTGCTCCTATTTGCTGTCACCTATGTAGATGTGAGCTGCATTCTTTTCTTTCACTCATTTCTTTAGCTAGACACTTTAACTAAAGATCTGGAGTCTAGCATTTCTCGATTCCTGGGATTAGCCCAGGAGGGCTTCCCACAAACACTGACAATCATTCTGTCACAGTCCTCTTACTTCTTCAGGCTGAAAATGGAAAATAAAGTGGCTCACCTACAGAGTCTTAAACATATTGCAGGACAGCTGTCAATTCTAAGAACCAGTGAAGCATTGTAAAATGTCACTCCCAACTAACTAAAAGCTGTACTTCAAACAGTCTTTCAAAACCCAAGCTATTCTTAAGGGAGTAGCTTCTGTGTTTGACAAGGCATGGGGTGACTCCAAGAATGTGGAAACAGAATATCACATGGGAGAAATACAAGCAGCAACCACATCTTCAGCTCACCCATGAGATCAGTTGTCTGGAGATGGAAGGCTGAGGGGAAGTTAGGATGTTGACAAAGTCCAGATAGTGGGAATGGAGTTACAAGCACAGGAGCCTGGTAGTCAATTCGTGACTGACCAGAATGCATAGTGCAAACAAAATACTTCTGTGTCCTGTCCGAGGAAAGTATGTGGTCAGCACTGGATTTAAAAGTGGGAGGAGCAAAGGAGGAAGGCTGTCAGTGTCCCCAGCACTGCTGAGTGAAGAGTGCCTTTACCCAGTTCCCATAAGGATAGCAAGAGCCAGAGAGAGATGAATGGGCTGTCCCAGGGGAAGCACAGGGAAAAGGGGCCAGGGCAGCTTCTCGACACAGGCAAAAGCTGGGCATGGTGGTGCCATGGCTTTAATCCCAGCATTCAAGAGGCAGAGGCAGAAGGAGGCAGATCAAGGTCAGCCTGGTCTACATAGAGTTCCCGACCAGCTAGGGCTACAGGGAGATCCTGTCTCAAAAAAGAAAAGAAAAAGATACAGGCAAAGAGAACAGGACACCATAGAAACAAGGATGATGAGGACAGCAATAATGGTTGGTGAGGGTAAAAGAGACTTGACACTTCAGACATTACTTATGAATGTCCCACATGATGGTGGGGATGGAAAATGGAGCAGCTACTTTGGAAAACAGCATAGTAGTTCCTCCAAAGGTTAAAAGCAAGATCCTTCTGAAGAGTCCAGCAGTCCTACTACTATTTATCTCAAAGACATTAAAATATCTATTACACAAAAACATGGTGACATTATCTTTGAGTCAAAAGGGGGACTGGAGAGATGGCTCAGCAATTAAGAGAACTGCCTATTCTTGCAGAGGACCCAAGTTCAGTTCCCAGCACTCACATGGCAGCTAACCATTTTCATAACTCTGGTTCCAGAGGGATCCAATGCCCTCTTCTGGCGTTCATGAACATTGCATACAGGTAAACATACATGCAGGCAATACACTCATACATAAAATAAAAATAAAAATTTTTAAAAGAGCCAAAAGGTACAAATAAGCTATGTCTCTCAACTGAGGTATAGCTGAATAAAAATGGAATATTTATAAAGTGGACTATTATTCAGCCATACAAAAAAATGTTGATAAATGCTACAATATGAATGAACCTTGAAAACATGCTAAGTGAAAGAAGCCAGACACAAAAAGATACATAACATGTATTAGTCTGTTTGCTGTTGCTGTCATAAAACACTTGATATAAGGCAGTTATTTAAAAGAAAATAACTGGGCATGGTGTTGTGTGCCTTTAATCCCAGCCCTCAGGAGGCAAACACAGGTGGTTCTCTGTAAGATCCAGCTTGGTCCACATACCGACAGGCTGGGACTAGGGAAACCTTATCCAAAAAAAAAGGAGACTTATTTAGCTCATGGCTCTGGAGGCCGGGGAAATATAACATAACAGCACAGACCTGTTATCTGGTGAGGACTTTATTAGTACTGAATAATTATAAGGCACAGGACAACATAAAGCAAGTACACTAGCTCAGGTCTCTCTTCCTATTCTTATAAGGGCACTGATGTCATGTAGAGGCCTTCACCTTATGGCCTCATCTAATTACCTCCCAAAGGCCCCACCTCCAAATATCATTGGCATAAATTTGGGGATTAAGTTTCCAACACAGGAACATTCCAGGGGTAGGGGGGCCCATTCAAACTATAGCATATATAATGGAAATGTCTAAAACAGGCAAATTCATACAAAAAGAAAATTGAATACTGGCTATAGAGGGGTGTGAGTATTGGGAAGAAATGGGGACTAGATGCTAATGAATGTAGTTGCTTCAGAAGTGACAGAAGTGTTCTAAAATTAGACTTGTGGTGATAGTTGAACAACTCTGTGACTATGCTATAAGACAGGGAACTGTAATTTCAAGTGGTCAGTGGTGTGGCATACGAATTACACCTCCATAAAGATGTTCAAAAGAAAACTCATAAGCTTCCAGTTGCTTGAGTTAGCTAGAGATGCCAACATGTTTACATGGTGCTGAGGAATCAGTGTACCCTGCAGGTATTGTTCTAAATATGTTTCATGGATTAAATCACTGGATTTCATACACCTGTGGAATAGGTTACTATGATTTATTTTTATTTTAGGATGGGGGGGTGGAATTCAAGATCAAACACAAGGCATTGTCCATGCTAAATAAGCACTACCACTGAAGCTGTAGGACTCTGAGACCCTCCTCAGAGCCCCCACTAATTGCCTTCATAGCTTACTGCTTTAAACATGCCCTGACCCTCCCCGCCTTGATGCTCCCTCCTCCTCCCCTCTAAGAAACTATAGATTAGGCAAGCCCGGACACAAAACTGCCCTATAAGGAGACTCTTGACCCCACAGGTCACAGTCAGCACATTCCACAACCCTGAGAACAGCACCCACCAATGGAAAACCTCCAGATCTGTACTCTATACGTCCAATCAGTTCAAAATTATGTTGGCACGCGCGGGCTCCTTAAACCAACCAAAAATGTAACTTCAGAATCCCCCTCCTCCCTTTGTCTAAAACTTATAAAAGACTACACTCTCCCTTACTCCAGGCTCTCAGCAAGGATCTGCTGCATTGGTGAGGTCTGAGAGCCCGAGCTTAAGCCCAAATAAACAATAAAGGCTTGCTTTTGCATTTTGGTGTGTTGGGTCCTCGGTGGTCTTTTTGGGGTCCAGTGGACAAGGTATAACAAAGCAACATCTGCATTCCTGATTATGACTTACTCTCTGAGGATGACTTTGAACTGTAGTTCTTCCCTGCTTTCACTTCCTGAGTGCTGGAATTACAGGCATATACCACCACAGCTGGTTTATGTGGTGTCAGGGTGTGTGTCCCAAGGGGTACTTGTTCCTCCGAGGGATGGTGCCTGCCAAGAGTTGGCTGCCAAGAGTTAGCTATGGAGAGGGAGCTGCAGACAGTTAGCCTCAGAGGGAGGAGCATTGGTGCCATTATGGAAGCGGTCAGCACAGAAAAAATGGTCCTGGTGTCTCACCTGCCTGGATGCAAGAGGGGGCATTTACCAACCTGGAGTGAGACCTCAGGCCCACAAGGCATGGATGAAAGCTAATGGAGACTGTGGGTGGGGAGCCTAAGTGATCTGGAATGGCAGGCCGCTGATCCACAAAGTGGAATGGGGCACCAGGTGTTCACCTTTGTGGGGCTCCAGATGGTCACCTATGGAAGTGGCGCGGCTGGCAGGATTGCAAAGCTAGGAATTACAAACCTTCGGAGTCTGGAAAGAGCTAGGGAGCTAGTGGCAGTGCTGATGTGGATCTTACAATGGATTATAAACTATGTAACCAAAAAGGGGCCGGCCACAAAGAAGCATGGGCCACAGCTGTGTTGTAAATGTGGGGAAATAGCCCAGTTGTGGGTATATGAAGATTTGTTAAAGGTTATAGAAAGGCTAGAAAGTTTTACAGGCCTTGGACACAAGCAGCCAACTCAGAGAGGGGGTGTGGCCACTTTGCATAATAAAAGATCTGCCCAAGGCAAGGGAAGCTGAAAAGGCTAGGAAGGTACTGGCAGATTCCCTTGAGATAAAAAACAAAAGGGACATTTTAACTTGTGTAAGGAACAAGGACTCAGGAAATGACCTAAAAACAAAAGTAGCTAAAGCTGCCCCTCAGATTCAACAATTGATACAAAACGAAAAAAAAGTTAACAGTACTGTAGCTAGGAAATACTCCACACTGGAATTGTTAAAACTAGGAAAAACTTAGGAGTAAGCAATCAAAGAGCCCCTCTCCATGTGGCTAATAAGGGTATGGGACACGGGAGCAAATAATGTCAGTCTAAGTCCTTCAGAAGCTTCACAGCCGAGTTAGTTGTATAACCACCCATCCATCCTTGTGATATAGACTGTTCAACCTAGGCCAATGCAGGGATGAACAGTCCTTAATGGGATGGCTTGTGGAAGGCATTAAGGATACAAGGTTATCACCAAGAAAAACTCCCATAATTAACAGAGGCTGGAGAACTATAAAGGAGGGACAGGCATTACTGAGAGAACTAGGTATGAGAAAAGCAATATATGATACCCAATTCACCGGGCCAGATAAGACTGTGTTCACCAGAGATATAAAGGAAAGCTTAATTCAACTGGGTATGGAGCTTTAATGGTTTTTCTAAGCCCTTTAATGGGACAGGATCTTTCTAAAGTGACACAGGCTTTAGCAGATCTAAATGATTCTGACCAGCATTTAAAACATGTCTGTAGAAACAGAGCACCCAAGAGATATAAAAAAGACCAGAGAGAAAAATGGTCCATTTGGGTTACTCAAAGACAAATGTGGCAAGACTTATGTCAAGCCCAAATTCCCAGAGAAAAAATTGATAGAAAACCAAATTCTGTACTAAGGAGTTTCTGGAAGCCTTTAAAACCAGAAGAACAGTTTACAAAAGGCATTCAAAGAATAAAAATTGTCACAGGGGTGGTTGAGAATCCCCAAAGATTAAATAAGGTACATTTCTCTCCTGATAAAGGAGAGGTCAATGGAGGATAGTCAATGGAGAGATGATAGATATGGCTAGTCAGGAGGCAGACCCAGGGCCATCCTGACTCAGGGAACCAACAGGTACAGTGGGAACAAGAGACCCCCTGCCTCCTTAGCCGTACAGGGTCAGGCAACTGGAGCCAACACCTGTGTGTCAAGGATAAAAGAATACAAAGAGACTCCATGTAAAATCCCCAAAATGTGAAATGACTCCAAAGGGATAACTAAAGATAGTAAAGAACTAACCAAATTAATGCCTCTTACCCATGCTATGGTACCTAACAAAGATCTATGGAGAAAACAGTTAATACAAATGGATAAAACATTTCCATGTTGTGTTAGACCTTGTCTATGATTTATTTAATATATGAGGTTAACCTTCCTTTGAGTGTTTTACAGATGTAAAACCCATTTGAAAAATACATGAAGAAACAAAGGTGAGCTATAGCTGTAAGATTCTTGGCAGTTTTATGGTTGGGTGAGATAAAAACAGAGGCTCCCAAACTATACAACTGTTAAGAAAATCTGCACACCAGGGGTGGGTTGCCCCCCTATGAGCTATTGGTCAGAGAGATCCTAAAGGTCCTCAAATTCACCAAGGCTATTGCCACTGATGTCGGTTGTACACTAGAAAGGTCGGTAAGGCCATGTTGCTGAAGACACTGCATGATGTGAATGTGGGAGGAAAAGATGGAGCTGAGACTAAGCCAAAAACTCCATGCCACTGGATGGATGACATTCATGGTACCAGAAGGCACTATGCAGATGGCTGGAGAAGAAAGGATCCTCTATGATTCTACTCAACAATGGACCCCACATGCTGCACACTATGGACATGCCAAGCAATGCCTGCAAGTGCCAATAGTGGCTTGACTAACGTACGTATAACTGACAAATTTCTAATTGGATAAGGCCCGCTCCTAGGGATGGAACACACATCTGGTGCTGTAGACCAGGCCGACCCCCTAGGCATTTGTATTTATATTCATATTTGTTTAGATGTGTCTGCTTCCTACCATTTGTCTTTACAGTAGAAGAAACACCATGGAGATACATCAATGGCCATGGCTTGAATATTAACAATGGGGAGGCCCAAGAAGTCACTATCTCACTATGGTCCAAGAGCGATTGCCCTACATCTGTCACCCCCTCCAAGGCTCAGGGACCTTAGCGGAAGATTGATGGAAATATTGTAAGAGCCCAAGGAAGGGATGGAGTGTGTCCGGCGTACTTGTTCCTCTGAGGGGCAGGGCCTGCTGTGGAAAATTGGCTGTGGAGAGTTAGCTATGCAGAAGGAGCTGTGGAGAGTTAGCCACAGAGGGAGGAGCTTTGGCACCATTTTGGGACAGAAGCAGCAGTGGCAGAGAAAAAATGTCCTGGGTGTCTCACCTGCCTGGACACAAGCGGGGGCATTTACCAACCTGGGGTGAGACAGCAGGCCCATGAGGCGTGGATGAAAGCAAAGGGAGACTGTGGGCAGGGAACGGAAGCAATCTGGAACAGCAGGCTGCTGAGCCACAGAGCAGAATGGGGCACTGGGTGTTCACCTTTCGTGGTGCACTGGGTGTTCACCTTTGTAAGTTACTCTATTTCCCCTACCCAGGATATAAACTGTGAAAATTTCAGATAAAGTTCTGGTATATGGTCTGTCTAATAGCACCAGGAACAAGGGACCCTAAGAGAACTCAGGCAACACAGGGGTTGAACCCAAGGTTTTGTTGCATGCTAGGCAAGCACCCCAACAACAGAGCTACATTTCCAGACCCCTTTTTACAATTCTTTTAGACCGAAGATAAATGTGGAAAAAGTAAAAAATTCGCTGAGTAACTGAACCAAGATTCAAAATTCAGGCAGTAGAGCTTTGAAACACAAACTTTAACATCATGCAACACTGCCCTAAACAGTAGTTGAACAAGGTCAAGAAAAATGAAATGACAAAAAGCTAGGCTCTAGTTTTACTAAGGGCAAGTGAGAAGGAGGAGGGATGCTTCTGGAAGATGATAAGAGCCTGCAATGACAGAGAGAAGGGCAAAGGCCGACAGAAGATGGGGAAGCCTGGGGTTATGGTGCTCATGTGTGCAGCAGAACCCAGAGGGACAGCCTCCATGTCTGTGATCTAGGACTGGGGACTGCTAACAGATATAGTAAAAAGAGAGGAGTATGAGGGAACCAAGAGGGCAGTGAGACAACAGTTTGCATGACAGAGCACAGGTTCTAGAGGCAAGAGAAAGAGTTCAAGAGGAAGCTGCAGGGTTGTGAGAAAAAACAAAGGCTGGTATCAAAACCCTCTGTGAGAAATGGCAGGTATGGAGAGATCCCAAGAAAGGGGTAGGAGAACAGGAGGCCAAGGTTGGGAGATCCCAAGAGAAGGGAAGGGGAGCAGGAGGCCATAGTGGGGAGATTCCAAGAGAAGGGAAGAGGAACAGGAGGCCATACTTAAAGATTCCAAGTTTTTAAAGTTTAAGGAATTTGAGGAGCTGACCAATCTGGGTGATCGACAAGATTTGAGATGTGGCCTTATGACTCAAATCAGTGACAAATAATCCTTTAGTTCACTTTTATCTCTTTATATTTAATCTGCTAGCCATGGCATGTTAGTATGCACTCTTGAATTTCTCCTTCCCCAATGAAGACAGTCGCAAACGTGAAAATAATGGAGAAATATATATTAAATAGATAAACTCACCTCTATGTGTTCTGAATGAATTTTCTGACTAAATAGAAAAATCCTTTAAACCCACCCTACTAACTTTAGTCAAAGGATCCAAATCTATAGTTATCAGCCTCAACATTCAAGGAAGGAGGCTTCACCTCTTCAGATAAATACAGAAATGTAGTTAGTCTACACTTAACTAAATGCAAGGTGAACAGAGAGAAGAAGAAAAGCACAGGTGACAAATGTTTCCTAGATGGAGAAGTGGGGTCTGGTTTAGACCTACAGTGTCCCAATTCCATTCCCATATATGAAAAGGGTAAAGCACAGTACAGCTGGATGGTCTACTAAGTCCAAGAGACCAAACTGATCCAAGATCAGAGTAATTCTCAAGTTCTTAGACGGATACACTGGTAACTAGTATATGAGGGACAGGCTAACTGTGAGAGAGAAGGGTTTCTTGCTTGTCAGCTTGGGGCAAGTGGGTTTGCAACGATCACTCTATCATGCTTGGCATCTGACCTCCCTGCTCGTCACTGTGATCAAAGAAAGCTCAGATGTCCATTCTGACACTGATAGGTCCTTCAGAAGCTCATCACCTCAAGGAGAGTACGAAGAGAGTTGCTAATGCTTAGCATAAACTATGAGACACAAGCGACCCCCCCAGGTAGGGCCTCAGTATAGCATGCTGGCCCCTCTAAAGACAACCAAACAGGAAGGAACCTTCCAGACAAACAAGAGCCATTCCATATACCTGGCTAGAAGTTCCAGGTATTTCTCTAGGTTCATTTGAGCTGTTTGGATGTGGCCTTAATCATGAGTCGGGAGTAGGGAGAGAGCGCCATCATCAGCCTGGCTGTTTTCATCTGGGCCAGAGAGAACAGAGCTAGAGGGCTGCTGTAGGACACCATGGAGCCACAGAGCCATGAGCCCCTCACACCACAATCCCTTTAATTTCATCCTGTGTTCCTCTGAGGCCCTCTGTATACTCTGACATCATCTTGTGCTGAAAAGAAACAAAAAGCTCTTTTCACCTAGAGCAAGAGAAACCAATCAAAGTAGTATGGTTTCCGTATCACTATCCACTCAAAGGAAAACTATCCTATATAGGGAATAATGTACAAAATTAAATATATTTTCAGAAATGAGGCAAGATTGCAGGCAAAATATAATGTCTTCTAAACCAGACTAAGGAACAAGACAAAGACAACAGAGATCCTATAGATTCTCCTGGGAACAAAATGAATACTTCTTTGCATTTAAATTTAAAATAAACATATTACATCACAAAACCCAGAAGTCATTCCACATTCCTTATATCAAACAAATGATTTCATAATGTAAAGTTTATGACATGTTTTAGTTCTGGTGATTTTTATTTTTTGTTTTGTTTTGTTTTGTCTTGTCTTTTTGAGATAGGGTCTCTCTGTAGCCACAGCTGGCCTGGAACTCATTATGTAGACCAGGCCGGCCTTGAACTCACAAAGATTGGCCTGCCTCTGCCTCCTGAGTGCTGGGATTAAAAGTATGCACCACTACATCTGGCAAGTTCTGAAATTTTTAAATGCACCATGTCAGGCCATCTCAGTGAATCAGAGCATCACAGGCTGGACAAGGAACAACAGGGAAGAAAACTGACCCAAAACATGTAAGGTTAGAAATGCTCAAGGCTCTTCCCCATGGCACAGGAGCATTCTGGGAAGAAGGCCTGGGACTCCTTACTCATTCAAGAACCTTCCTTTACCCTCCCTCCCAAATGCCCACTGAGCTTCCAGGGCACCCAAACTTCAATTGTCATCGTCTACCATCAAACTATGCAGATACATCTGGATTTCTGAGTGCAGGTCAGGAGCCCTAACTCTCACCTGATTCCCCTTGTTCTACATTCTAAAGTCCATTTAAAGTACTTATTTCAACTCTATTGGTGACTGGCAAGAACAACCTGCAGTAAAATGGCTCCTACGGTTCTTGGATGGGAAAAAAAACTCTCCGAAGCAGAAGCCTCACACAGGAGAACTTTTTCTGTGCCAAGGTTCTCATAAGAGGAGGGATTTCCTGGTGAAAAGCTAGATGAATTTGCCTTAGCACCTCCTCACAGTTCCCTCTCACTGAGCCTCACACACCCCCTTCATTCTGAAACTGAAGGGACTGCCCTGGAGTTCTCAGCCCACACACCCTAGGCCATGTGATGCTGACAGGGCCTTACTGAAGAGGCAAGAATGCTGGGTGGGAGGCAGTGACACACCCTGTACAGGCCATGACAAGTGTACAGTTCTTTCTCCTCTGCTACTCTTATCCTCAAGCACTTCCACAGGCCAACAAAGAGTGGTGAGGACCCAGCAGAAGCCTAGCCTTATCCCACAAGGGGACCTTTCAGCGCTTGCTCTCAAGCACCGCCTGAGCATGAGGTCAGCCTGCTCCTAAACCCACAAAACAAGCCAACTTTGTGGTCACATGGCCAGCCCTCTGTGAGGGGAAAGAAGATTGGTTTCACCCAGAGCAACCTCATTCTCCATGTAGGAAGCCTGGCCAAACCATTTTTAAATAGGTACATTGGGAGGACAGGCCTGAGAGGCACCAGTGCTGCCCCATCCCTTCCTCTCCCTCCATCTGTTCTCTACCCCAACTTACCCCCTACACCCCTGTGGGCTCAATACCTTCAATCTCTCCATGTTCCCAAGATGGTCCCTTCACTTGCAAATCTACAACGCCTTCCCATTTGTCCACAGGCCATGTTCAAGCACCTTACCTTAGAACTAAAATTTCTGCCAGGTGTGGCAGTCTTTAATCCCAGCACTTGGGAGGCAGAGGCAGGCAGATCTCTGAGTTCAAGGCCAGCCTGGTCTACATAGTGAGTTCCAGGTCACACTGGGGCTACAAGAGAGACCCTGTCTCAAAAAAAATAAAAAATTTAAAAAAAAAGAACTAAAATGTTTTTGGTCATGTGACTCTTACCATTTCTTCCCTGTCCCCCTGACCAAGCTTTATGCTGTCTTTCTCCACCTTTCTGCCTACATACCCCAGTAACTGAGCTAAACACCCAGTTCAAATCCCAACTCTACCTCTAAGTAATGGTAGACAAAGTATGTAAACAGCGCACTGCTTGTTTCTTCTGTTGTAGAGCAGGATCATGATGACGTCTACTGTGTGGGCAGGAACGGTTGTGATGAAGGACAAAGGTACAGGTAACATGCTCAAGTGAAAACCTGGCATGTGGTGTTACCCAATAAAAATTAACTCTTAAAATACTCATATTGATACAAGTCACTTCCCAGAACAAGACTGGCCAACATCAATACAGATACAGGCTGGAGGTGCTAGAGCCTGTTTCATAGGACAGATTACTCAAATAGTAATAAGGTGTCTAATTATTTTGAAATTCATGCCTTATGACACGTACCTGTGGCTTCTAAATTACCTCTACCTGCAGTGACATTGTTTCACCCCACAGATGCCACATATTTGCAGAGTTACAGATTTTGCCTCTGAGATCCAAGGCTTTCATCTACCAGTACTAAAAACTTAAGAGCAGAGATCATACCACAGATAGCTAGGAAACAGAATTCTCACCACAGGACCACAGCAGACCATCAAGCTGCTACTAATGGTATTTAAGAAGACAGCATTACCCTACTGGAAAAACTAAAGCAGCAAATGGAAGGTTACAGATATAGCTCAATGATAGAGGGCTTGCTTAGCATGTACAAGGCTCTATGGCTCAAATGAATGCATGCATGCATGAATGAATGAATGAAGAAATGTAAATGGGAAATTAAGCAGACCTTCAGAATAAGAGTTAAAATCTTTCCTTTTAGCATTTTAGCTCTCAAACTTCTTTCTTCAAACAATCTAGGTTAAACTATAATGTGAGTAGGGGATAAGAGGTAAACACATGTCAATACAGAGCAAAGTCTGTCATAGACCTCCAACACAGCTGAGTCCTTAGTTTCTCTGCCTCCAAATGTCTACACTATCTTTCCACATGGTAGCTATTAGTTTCCTCTTTGTTTTAGGCCTCAGAAGATTCCACATCTTTTCTCTAAATGACAAACTTCACTTCTCTGAACACATCATTGCTCCCACTCCAGTGCCTTAATCAGAGAATCCAGATCCACAGGCTTTGACAGTAATTTCCACTCAAAGTCAAGAACATACAACTATAATTATAAATGCATTACCCTATTCTAACTGAAGGATAAGAATAAATCAAGTGCTTTTAAGAAAATGTTTTTTGGTTTGGGGTGTAGGTCAGTAGTAGAGTGAATACCTACTGTGTGCCAGGCCCTGGGTTCCATTTCCAGCATAGAGGGGAGGGAAAAGAAAATAGTGGCTTTAAAACACTGAGTGTATTTAAGTTCAGCACAAGGTTGAGGGTACTGCTTGCTTAGGAGCTGCTCTTGCTGACGCTATCATCACCACAGAGCGGGTATGGCACCATTATTGGCCTGCTTCTGGCTCCTCTCTGCTGTGTCACTGACTGCCTGGGAGGATGCAGGACTGAGTGTTAGATTTCTAAAGGGACATGGGCTTTAATAGCTGTTTTCCTCTACCACTTCCCCTGGGTGGAGAGCTGCCCTCACCAGCACACTGCTGCTCTCTTTTTTGGCAGCTGAGCCATAATAGAGGAATCTGCTACACACCAAGCCAATGAGGCCCAGGTGGGTGAGGCTGATTCATTCTGGGACTCGGGGGGAGGAAGCCCACCCCCCTGCAGATACGAGCTGCACTGTCTCACATGATATTTTTAAGGAACAAATGTGATGTTTGGCATCTACTCGCTGACCTTTTAGTCTCTTTGTTTAGAACCTAGGATAGGAAGAACTGTGTTATTTATTGGGCTTTTATGAGAACCTACCCATGGCACTCTAATCTAGCTCATCAAGAGGTCTACTGTGGGGGAGAAGGCAAAGATCCCACATGTATCTCCATAAATACCATACTCCAGGCCTCCCTCAGTACTTACTGCCCAAGAAATGACTAGAACTCTGCCCTCTGCCCTGGAGATATTACCCTACAAGTAGTCTATCCAGAAACATTAAAAATCATCCCAGAATCACTTCTCAATATCTATGGGACTAAGCTGGATTATTCTTCCTATCAGGTCAAAGTGTTTATTTACAATAGGCTGCTACTTAAACACTGGCAGCCCTCCTGAGGATAAAGAGATGTGCGGACAGGTATCAAGCAAAGACTGATTTCACCAGAAGCAGCTATAACCAAAGCAGAGACCAAACATGCAACCCTCTGACATCAACAGTCTCTATCAAAAGCTTCCAATTGTATCCATACCATGACTAAGGACCAAGCTGCTGGGAGATGGAGAGAAGGCTCAGTGGGTAAAAGCACTTGTAGTGCATACATGGAGACTTGAGTTTGGATTCTAGCACTTGTATAAAAAGCTGAGCATGGCTGCAAATGTTTGTAACCCCGGTGCTGTTGGGGCAGACGTGAAACTTACTGGGGCTTGCTGGTCTTTGACCAGCCTAGCTCAAAGTTCAATGAAAGATCTGGTCTCAAGGGAATAGGGCACAAAGTGATAGAGCAGGACACCTGACATTTTCCTCTAGCCTCCATGTGAACGCACACACACACACGTGTGCAAGCGCGCACACACACACACACACATCACATCACACAAAGATCGCATATATACATACATATTACACCAAACATACACAAATAAAATAAAATAATAATAAAGAATAAGCTGTTGAATGGTTTGCCTGCTTGGCCTGAAAGCAGTGGACAGGCTTTGAGAAACTTCCTCTAAAGCACATGCTTCTCATACATGCTCATCAAATATCAATAACTGGAAGAGCTGAAAAGACACAAACTTACCTGCTCCTTCACGTGCTTAGCCACGGTGGGTGACATCATCATGCAGCAGAGGAAGACAACCAAGATGAAGTAGAGTGCATACATGAAGCGGGTGGTCCGCGACTGCCGGACCTTAGGGCAACAGTCACAGCAGAGGGAGCAGCCGGCAGATCCACAGCAGCAAGCCAACTAGGAAAGACACAAACGTCCTCACAATGTGCTATTGCAATGTAAGAAGAAACACAAAATTGTTCTTCAGCATTATGGAATATGAATACCTGAAACCACTGAAATTTCCAGAGTGGTTAAGGAAGCAGTGTTACTATTCAGAAGCCCCTTCCAGCTGTACCTTACTTTATGCTTAATGATGTGGCTTTTGGTGACTTCCCAAAAGTGAGTTCCCAGTCACTTCTGGTTGTCAGAGGAAGTCAGATGTTACTTTGCAGGTTGGAAATTTTAACTGCGCCCCCCACCTTCATCTTTAGGGAAGAGAATGGGAGACTGAATTAAATGACCAATGGCTGATGACTAAATCAGTCATGCTACACAAAACTACATAATGGCAACTCCACAAACACCCTCATCAGTGGGATTCAGAGCTTCTGTGTTGGTAAATGTATCTATGTACATGGAGGGAATGAATGTGCCCCATCACTGTGGGAACAGACACTCCTGGGCTTGGGGTCTTCTGGAACTGGTCCTGTACATTTGTATCCTTTATGATAAACAGGGAAATGTAAGTGAAGAGCTTTCCCCTGAATTCTGTGAACTGTTCTAAAAAAATCACTGAACCCCAGGAGGGGAGATTTTATACCAGTCAGACAAGCCACGGAGGTTCAGATTGTGACTGGCCTCTGAAGTGGGAGCAATCTTGTGAGACTGTGCCAAACCTGGGTAGTGTCAGGGTTGAACTGAATTATAGGAGACCCAGTGGCATCACATATGAAGCCACTACTTTACAAAGATTTAACTTAGCTTTTGGCCGGTGAACCTCCCAGGCTACAAGATGATCATTCCTCTGAGGTACCCTGACCAAAGGACAAGCAGAATAGTTTGGTAGGTGTGCTGGATAGCTTCAGTTGTCAATTTGACATACCTGGGAAGAAGGAACCTCAGCTAGAGAATTCTCTTTTTTGGACTGGCCTGTGGGCACATCTATAAGGCATTTTTCTTGAGTGTTGAGTGACATGGAAGCACCCCAACCCACTTTCGGTGGTACACCCCTGGGCAGGTGCTCCTGGGTTAAGAAAGGCTGACCCAAGGGAGAAAGCCAGTAAACAGCTCCCCCATGGCCTGTGCTTCAGTTTCTGTCACCAGGTTCTTGCTTGAGCTCCTACCCTGGCTCCCCTCTGTGAGGGACTGCACTGTAAGCTGAAATAAACCCTGTCCTCCCCAAGTTGGTTTTGGTTGCAGTGTTCATCACAGCAACAGAAAGCAAACTAGGACAGTATGTGACAGAGCTTTTGCCAGAGCTGGTCTGATACTGTCTAAAATGATGGGTACTAATGGTTTGGGAGATGGCAGTAATAAACAGGAAAAGAACTTCCTCAGAAGCACATAATCATTACACCTAGATGAAACAGAAGTCTCTGGGATCAGCTAAACGCAAGAAAAAAGCCAAGAACTAGACAAAGGAATAAGTGAAAAAACAAACTGAGCCAACAACAGGATTGTCAAAATCTAGAGCCTAAGACCATGTTATCACCTAGGAACATGCTAGGTGAGACAGGCTATGCTTACAGAGGGGAGCCCAAACCTCAAAGCCCAAAAGGAACAAGCGCCTTACACATGCAGTTGCCCAGAGCCTGTGCCCTTCAGGCTAATAATCTATATAAGCTAGTGGATGCAGAGCTCCGGCTGTTCCATTACTAGTATACAAGTCTTTCATTTGGGAAAACCAAGCCTTTGTGCATGTGTATGTGTGTGTGTAGTACACATGGATGCATGCACAGGGAGGCCAGAGGTCAACATCAGGTATCATGTCTCAATCGCTTCTCCACCTTACTTTTTGAGACAGGGTCTTTCACTGAATCAGGAGCTTGCCTGGCCAGCAAACCCAAAGGATCTTCCTGCCCTTTCCTCCACAGTGCTAGGATTAGAGGAGTGGGCCACCATGACCACCATTTGTTTTTGTTTGAGACTGGGTCTTCCTGTAGTCCCAGTTGGCCTGGAACTCACTGTGGAGCCAAGACTGGTCTCCATCTCACAGAGATCTGTCTACCTCTGCCTCCTCCTGAGTGCTGGGATTAAAGGCGTGCGCCACCACACCCAGCACCATTTACTCTTTCAAGCCTCAGTCCGCTCATTTTTAAAGTAGGAGTACAACAAGATGTATGCTGCAGTCAGTCCCCAGTCACTTATGCACTGTTATGTTCTTTTGGAAGACCTTATCAGATGCACCTCCATCAGGAACTATTATTACCAGGGAACTCTACAAGAGACTACCATAAACTACAAATTATAGCCAAATCTGTGAATGTTAACAGTGTTCTATATTGAACCTAAGTCCTAAAAATCCAATCTCTTGATAATGATCTGGAAGGAAGTTTGGGATGTTGCAAGGCTTTCAAACAAGTACTAATTACAATGCTCATTATGAATATCATGTACAATGAGACTAGATCATAGGTACATAGGTAAGACAGCAAATTATAATGCTGTGGTAGATCAGAAACCTAGTCATTTCTCAAGCTACCTCATTTACTTCAAGAAACCACCACTAAGGGCTGGAGAGGCAGCTCAGCAGGTAAGAGTACTTACTGCTCTTATGGAGGACCTGAGTTTCATTACCAGCACCCACATGCCAGCTAATAACTGTCAGTAACTCCAGTTCCACAGGAATTCAATGCCTTCTTCTGGCCTCCAGGGGCATTGCATAAGAGGGTGCACCTACATACATGCTGGCAAAACATCTGTGCACATAAAATTTGAAAACAACAAAAAAGCACTGTTGTAACCTTTGCCTTTCTGCACTATAATGTCACTTCAAATTTTAGCTAATGTCCTCTCTACATCTTACAGTCAATTTCCCAAGCTATCTTATTCAAAAGACTCTTCAGGACTCATAAGACTAGACCACTGCCTGTAAAAGAAGCTCTCTCTCCTTTGCTTTAGCCAACAACTGATCACATTAGTGAGATACTAACACTATGGCATGTATCTTTATCAGTCACAGCTGCCACTTCCTTTACAGTTGTTTTTTTTTTTTTAAAAAAAAACAAGGTCTCATGTAGTCTAGACTGGCCTCAAGCTCACTAGGTGAGGATGACCTTGAACTTTTGATCCTCCTGCCTCCAACTTACAAGTAAGTGCTGGGGTTGCAGTATATACTACCACACTTGGTTTATGTTGTGCTAGGACTGAACCCAGGACCTAGTACATGTTAGGCAAGTACTCTACCATCTGCGCTACAGCCCCAGACCCCTTTGTCCACATTTTCAATCTCTGATTTTATTGACATCTTTCTGTACACATGTCTGAATCTCTTTACTCTCTCTTTTCCCCACCTCCGAACTGGCTTGATTCTCTGGGCTCTTCCTCCTTTATTGGTTTTTCTTTAAGCTACATTGTCTCAGATAATCAGATTTGCTGCATTTCAAGATGAAATGTGAAAAAATAATTTATCCCATTTGGGAAGAGAAATATTTTAGAAGCAGTTTGCTATAGTTTAGGCCTTAACTATCCCCCAAAGACACAAGTGGTAAAAGACAGGCTCAGCATGGTACCATCTAGAGGTGGTAAAAGCTTTAAAGAGCAGGGCCTAGGGAAGATCTTCAGGTCTACTCAGGGACAGGGAGGCCCTGGCTCCCTCTTGGCTTGCTATATGCTCCCATTATGAGGTGCACCTCATTACAAGCCCAAAGCAACAAAGCCACCCAGTCATGGACTAGAACCTCTAAAACCGTGAATCAAGTAAACATCTTCCCTTTGTAAGTTGATTATCTTGGGTATTTGTTTAGAACTAAATAGAAAGTATAGAGCTAATGTCTCCAATGATAGAAATAGCCCACAACAGAATCAATATTTAATCTTACTATCTCCACAGAAGGGAAAGTAAATATATGCAGACATTTAAAGGTAGACAAATAGTGACAGACAAGATACAATTTAGAAAAATATAAAAATAAGGCCTACTGGGTTAATCCTACTCCATCATTAAAGTCATATATTAATGTATGCATCATATTTTTCAAGCTTTACTTTTTCACTTATAGTGCTATAAAATAAATTCTGAGGATGTGGCCAAGTGGTAGAAAATTTGCCTATTTTATGAGAGGCAGAAGATTTGAAACATATTTATATGCCTCCAAAATAGACATATGTATGTATGTTTATATGTATATACATATTATACACAAACAAAGTATTGCAATTCAACAACAGACTTTCTCTTAACTATACTAAAAATTACTGTTCAAAGCAAACTATGCCAATAAATAAGGGAACAGACACATTATCTTAAGCTAAATACTGACCAGTACAGGAAACTCTTATGCCATGCTGACTGACCACAGGTTTCTAAAAGAAGATAACTTAGAATAAAATAGGTTTCCATCCAGCCCCTGCCTCTCAGAGTTTTAGTAACCTGCCATGTCACTCACCTTTAGACACTGGAGATCAATTCCTAGTTGGCCTAACTCCGGGACTGTCAGGCTTGGAGAGAAAAGCCAATGCCTTATCCCTGGCTCCACAGTGCATAAGCCTTTTAACAAACAAGTCAGGCTTAAAAACCAAGGGTAGGATGTACAGTACCAAAAGTAAACCGTGCTATAAACTTGCACTTTGGGAGATGAAGGGGTGATAAAGATTGGCCATATATAACAAATGTGCTAGTGTACTGGGGGGATGTTGATGGGGGGATGATTCTCACGGTGGGGGGAACCTGATCATCATGGAGAGATACTGATCATCGTGGGAGATGATCAACATGAGGGGACGATTATGGGGAGATGTCGATCATCATGGGGAGAGGCTGATCATGCAGGGAGGTGAACATCATGGGAGATGATCATCATGGGGGATGCTGGCCATGGAGGATACTGGTCATGGGGCTATATTAATGATCTTGGAGGGATGCTAATTGACATGGGAAATGCTGATTGTCACAGGAGAGGCTGCATCCATGTAGGGACAAAGCATACATAAAATATTTCTGCATTTTCTGTTCAATTTTGCTTTGAGTCTAAAATTATTCTTTTGTTTATTTTTAAAAAGTTTTTATTTTATGTGTATGTGTGCATTGCCTGCATTTAGGTAAGTGCACCTGTCTCGTGCAATGCCCATGGAGGATAGAAGAGGCCATCGGATCCCCTGGAACTGGAGTTATGGACAGCCATCAGCTGCCATGTGGGTGATGGGATTCAAACCCAGGCCTTCTGCAAGAACAGTCAGTGTTCTTCACTGCTGAGACATGTCTCCAGCCCCTAAAATTATCCTTTTTAAAAGCCTGTTGTTTAAGGGGCTGGAGAGATGACTCAGCAGTTAAGAGCACCAACTGCTCTTGCAAAGGACCAGAGTTCAAATCCTAGCAAACACATGGTGGCTAACAACTGCCTATAACTCCAGTCCCAGGGGATCCGGCACCCTCTTCTAAACTCCACAGGCACTGCATAACACAGGTGTACCTATCTACATGCAGGCAATACACTCATGAACATAAAATAAAATATTTTAAAAGTCTGTTGCTTAAAATTAAAATAATAAATGAACAAAACAGTGCTGTCTACCCGTGCATCAAAAAATGGATGTTGAATGAATAATGTATGATGTCATGTGGTAGCAAGCTCCTCAAACAAAGCACAGGCAATCCTAGTCCCTGGGGCCAAAGTCACAAACTATGTGCTGAACTCTGAATTTCTCACCAGCATCATATCACAGAGTATAAAAGACTATAATTTGTAAACTCTTCAGAAAGCAAGCTTATAATCCTTCGAAGTTCATCCTTGCAATTCTCACAAGTGTTCGAAGATTTAGGTGTAACATGGGGAAAGTCTTATTATCTAGCTATACGAGGACTGGCATTAAAGGAATTATGGGCTATCTACACAATGGAATATTGTTCAAAGAAGTAGGCTAGCATTAATGAGCCTCTGTCCCCTTTAAAATCCACATGTTGAAGTACTAACCTCCAGTACCTATAAGTGTGATTTTACTTGGACACAAGGTCTTTAGAGGGTTAAGGTGTTGAACAGGGGCACTGGGATAGTCCCTAATCCAAGAACTTCTGTCCTTGTGAGAAGATAAAATGAGGACCCAGAAAGCCATGGGCTTAAGAATATAAAAACACCCCAAGAAGGGGCCATTTATAAGACAACCCTGGGAAAACCTTGCTCTGGGACTTAGCCTCTGGAAACAAGAGATTAAGTTTCTGTTAAGCCACATGGTTACTGATCTTGATTATAGCAGCCCCAACTAACACAGCCCATATGCCCTTAGACAATCTATGCACAGAAGTACAAGGAGATATGTGGAAGATACAAGACCACTGACACTGATTACTTATAGAATGGGCCCAGATACGGGGAGGAAAAAGAGACCTCCACTTACTGTTCAAGCTTTTACTATTTGCTTTTTTGTTTGCTTTTGTTGTCTGGGGCAGGGTCTCATGAAGCCCAGGTTTGCCTCAAATTCACTATGTAACTGAGGCCACCCTTGCTTGACCTTTTGATTCTCCTGCCTTCATCTCCCAAGTGCTGGGATTATAGGCATGTGCTACCATACCTGGCAAGTACTCTTTTTAAAGAGTAATAATACATGCACTGTGGGCTGAATGGTGGTGCATACCTTTGACCCAGCACTGGGGAAGCAGAGGCAGAGGCTGGCAGAGCTCTGTGATTTGAGGCCAGCCAGGGCTAAATATGACCCTGTCTCAAAAGGAGAGAGGGAGGGAAGGAGGGAGGGAGGGAAGGAGGAGAAAAAGGAAAGAAAATGAGTGCTCTAGATAAGCAATGAGGCTCATAGACAGACATTTCTATTTGCAATTTTGGTACGGACTTAGATGATTCTCTTCTGAAGAATCTTTCCCTCTCTCAAACTTATCATAGGAAAAAAAATTTCACACTAAGAGCCCTTCTCACCGCCCCGTCTCACTTCTGAGGCCTAAACAAACAACACAGGCTTTCATAAACGAAAGGTACTTTGTCCTTGCCTGGGAAAGGGGTCAAAATGAAAAGATAAGCCAGCTCCTCTTGCTGCTTCTTTTTCCTTCTACGTAAGGAGAATCCCAAACACACATTCAGTAAAAGGTAAGTACCAGTCTCCTCCCTGGCCTCTTGGCACCAGCTCTGGCAGGATCATTATTCCAAGGACTGATAAAGGCCTTTGAGGAACCTCACACAGAACCACAAGTGAGGGCTGGGAGTAACTTCCAGTATTTGTGTGAAGTCAAAAAGCACAATATCCTTATTACCCAGGAGTCCAAGCTGGTAGCACCAACTGGAAATGGCACGTCTTCAGGAAGCCAGCAAGCATCACTGAATGAGCAGTACCAGACAGGTCCCTGATTCATACAAGAGACTTTCTCCCCCTAGTACCAGTCTTTTCTCATAGTTCTAAAGGTCTGACCACCAGGTTCTGAAGCTCGCAGTGGGTAGAAGAGAAACAGGAGAAGGGTGTCCTTAATTGTGAAGGAGACATCTCATCTCAGGTGGGCTTAAGTCAGGAGTTGGGTGCCGGACACTCACAGTCACACGAAACTTCCACTGCATCAGTGACCTCGCTCTGGATCCTTGTCTCATGAACTCGAAATTCAAGGACAACCAGAAGCATAAGATTAGAATGTTCTTATTATAGAAAAAAATATTATAGGTCTATTGAAGAGAGCAGAGCTCTGCAAGGCAAGCAAGGCTCCAAAAGGAAGCCAGCTAGAGTAGCTCCCATAAGGAGGGAAAAACCCACTGAACTGTTTTTCTGGGGTGTAACACTGGACAAGACCAGGCTAGGGTAATCTTTATTGAGATTGGCTAATTGTCTGAGTGTATGACAAGCTTGAGTCAATGGAGGGCCCACACACTCTATGCATGTCCCACTGGTCCAACCAGGGAGATGCTCACACACTATTCACACATACTTATTGCTCAATTAGAGGAATGCTCATGCTTTGAAGCCCTCTTCTGTCATCTCTGACTTGCTTTGCTAGTTGTTGACCTTGACTGTCTCCTGGCTTTTAGTGCTGGCTGGCCTTGCAGCTATCTGACTTTGTGGGTTTTGCCAGTCTTAGACCTTGGCAGGGTCTGCTAGCTGTTAATTAGACTATGCTGTCTTTGTTCTCATACATGGTCAGCCAGAAATATATCACAGGCCTTTTTCCTTTAATGTCTGTGGATAGTAACTCTTCTCACAGTTACCAAGATGTGGCTGGAGTTTCTCATGTTTACCTCATGTTTATCTTCTTGTCTATGGCATGGTTTTCTTTCTGGAATAGGTTGAAGCTTCTTGTTAGAAGCTATCCTTACAATTTAGTCTTTTATAAATAGCTGCATTAGAATACCTGAAAAGACAACAGTGTTTTGCATGTGTGTTCCTATGTTGGGAGGACAGCCAGCCAACCCACTGTGTCAGCTCAGATCAGAGACTGTCCTTCCTCCTATCTGCTCAGCTTGCTTGTCTCAAACCCAGCTGAAAACCGTTTTTTCTCATGTTCCTGATCTTGCCATTTCAACCC
Source organism: Nannospalax galili (assembly GCF_000622305.1). Taxonomy (NCBI): domain Eukaryota; kingdom Metazoa; phylum Chordata; class Mammalia; order Rodentia; family Spalacidae; genus Nannospalax; species Nannospalax galili. Next base: position 5,346,616 of record NW_008355775.1, on the reverse strand, counting down.
TAACAGTCCTTTTAATTCTAACTGCTGTTTTTACCAAAGAAGAAGGGACAGACCAGTAGGAATAGCCCAGATCTATTAGGGCCTGGGCTCTAACTCTGGGCATCACTGGGTCCTTCCTATAATTTGACGGAGCACAGGTGGACTATAGATGGAAGGTAAGCAGGCTTCACAGCCACCTGATGCCACTGGCTGCCTAGAACTCTGTTAAGGAACATCTAAGGAGAAACATCTCAGCAGGGAACAGACAATGATCAGTGAGCACTCTGCCAGAAGCACAGGAAGAGACTGGGGGATGTGTCACCTTCTTGTCCTCCTGTAAGAGATAACAGGACATCTCTGCCAGCCATAAATTCTTAGATGCTGCAAACATGACAGCTGGAAGGCACACCTAGTTAATCCCAAAGCAAAAAGTGGGGAAGATGGATCAAAGAAACAAGCTCACAGAGTGGCTGAAAGCCTGTCAAGCAGCCCTGGTGATGTGAGTTTAACTATGGGGGTATGGGCCGATGTTCTGCACAGTGTCCTGTCACACAGGGTCATATGGGAACTCACATGCATGACAACAACCCCGGAAACCTGCTCCCTTCACTTTGTGTAAGAAGGCAAAGGTGCATAGGACCTTCTGACATAAGAACAGTGATCCCAAACACGAGCCACATTTTCAGTTTCAGTGCTTAGGTTTGGGGGAGTATAAATAACTCAGCAACCCCAAGAAATACCTATTATGCAGGAAGAGCTCTTCAAGAGTTCTAGACAGCCATGTTGGCTTCTGTGTTTGAACTAAGCATAACCTTTAAGGGAAATGTTACAGAATTCAGGACCACAGGGAAAAACTACCCAGACTCAAAAAGTTCCAAATCAGCTAAATTAAGCTTTTATAATTTTATTAGAATTTTAAAGAAAAAGAAATCCTCAGGGCAGGCGAGCTGGTAATCTAGGCAGCTGCCTTGAGGAGGTGAATGATGGGAAGAAAGAAAGAAAGCCACAAGGCCATGCAGGTTTAGAGCCTGTGTGGGAGGTCAGACACGTGTGGCTGACTGGCAGCCACATGGCTGGGAGAAGGAAGCTTTAGAGAAAGTAAAGAAATACAAGATGCTAGGGGCAGCCCAAAGCCTTAAAGAAAGCATGTTTAGTAAGAAAGGAGAGCCATAAAGGAAAGGAAAAATTACGCTTCCCTGAAGAAGTCAGGGAAGTGGACAAACTCACAGACTACATAGCTGTAGCTAGTCCGGAAGTTCTGTGCTAGCAGGCGGGATTCCAAGCAGGAAAAACTCACTATCTCATTAATACACTAAGTATTCCACCCATTTATTTAGCATGACCCACCTTTCTAGGAGTTGTCCTATGACCAGTTAAACTTACACAAAATGGAGGCACTTGGGTTATCACATAAAGAAATCCTCAAAGCTTACAACATCTTTCCTGCAATGACTCAACTTCCATGAACAAGGAGCCCTAGCAGAGCTGAGGAAAGACAAGAAATTTTTGTTGACTACAAATACTGCTTCTTGATACATGGCAGCAGAAGCAGGTAGCAATAGGGAAGAGCCTTAAAAATACCAAAGCTGGGTCTGGAAAAGGTGGCTCAGTGGTTAAGAGCACTGGCTGCTCTTACAGAGGATCCAGGTTTAGTTCCCAGTACCCATATGGCAGCTAACAATCATCTGTAACTGCAGTTCCCGGGGCTTTGATGTCCTCTTCTGACCTCCATGGGCATTGCACCACATGGGTGCACTTACATCCATACAGGCAATATTCTCACACACATAAAATAATAAATTTTTTTAAAAAAAAAAAAACAAAGCTGCTAGACACAAACTCAGGTGTTCCTGACCTGCTGGGATTACAATACCAAGACAATCAGAGACATAAAATAGGACTTAGGCAATGCTATCTATTCTGTAACTATGTTTAGATTCCACATCTTTCAATAATATACAATGTGACCGACCTTGTGCCAGGGCCCACATCTCTTCCTACTCCTTTGAAGCTCTAGCTGTAGACATGTCCCAAAACTCAACACAAAAATCACAAATTTATTTAAAACATTATGAATATTTTTATATATTTTTTGTAACCTGATTGTGTATTTCTTGAGCATGAACTTTTATAGCTGGCAATGTCCTGTTGCAATGTCAAATGGTTGGATAAAACTGGTTGGTTACCTTGGAGTTCCCTAGGTCAGCAGAGAAGAAATGAGCCATTTATTCAGAATTTCACTGAAATTCTGAACCCCACACTGGTACTTGGTAGCTTATTTCTTCCACCCTAAGTTCAGAAACAGCTTCCCACTGAGCTTAGAGCTTATCTCACTGCACAAGGGTTGGGAGAGGGAGTACAGGTACCACCATGGTGTCAGGTGAAGGATAAATGCCTGGACTTAAAGGGCCCAGAACTAACTTCCAAAGGGCCTCATACCAAGTTGAGTAAACCTTAGGTAAACATCAGATCCAAGCTAATTTCCAACCCAGGAACTGTGTAAAACCCCCAATCCTTGGACTGTATTATCTGGGAAAACAAATAATAGCCTCTATTGTCTCAAAACCTCCAAACTGTGTCACCAGCACCAGCCTACCCACCCCTCCCTTTCCCATTCCCCCAACCCTTATAAGCAGCCTACCAAGGGTGCCTGGGGGCACAGTTTCAAATCCCACTGAGACACTGTCGCTACCTTCATAGTTCTTAATAAAGAACACTATGTTCCTGAGGTTGGTCTCTCATCTTTCGTTTTCATGTTGCTCTGGTCAATCCTGATCTAACATTTTCTAACACTAGGCACTGCCCTTTACCAATAGCCATGCAATACAGTGACGGGACTAAAAAGGTATGAGCCCCTCTGCTTAAATAAGGTGTGTGCCACTGTGGCAGAGGATGGGGAATAGGGGCACTTTTGTATTTCACAACATAGGAAGGATTCTGCACACAAACATGACTAATAACCTGGCACATACACACCAACCCTGTTGGTTCTGGGTTAACTTTCCAGGCCAGGAGGCACTTGGAGGGGTGCAGAGTTGATACCAGCAGTCTGAGAAGTATGGAAAAGATGAGGGAGTAATGGCAATAATGAGGGAGGCAGACACCATGAATCTCAGGAATGTGGTGACCACCTGACCAAGAGAACAAGCTTGAGTTCTGGGATGATTAACTGTCTTTGTTCCCCTCCCTACAAAAACTTGTGGGCTGGAGACAAGGGAGTAGGATGCTTTCCTTAGGGTGTTACCCTCACCACATTCTCAGATTGCTGGTCAAATGAATAAAAAGCAATTTACAGATTTGATATCTGTCTCTGTTCACTGACATTTGTGGTAACAAGAACCCAAGCCCTGGTAGTCTGGTCACAATTGGAGTTAGTCCCTAACTCACAAAATGACTGTGCCAGAGAGGCTCAACACAAAGGCATGCATTAGGAAGCTGGTTTGTTTGAGAGCTTATACTGGATTTAACCCATATAAACAAAGCTTACTTCATCTACATTATTAGCTAACACCAGTCTCTTACTTTCTGTAAGGTACAGCAACTATTGTTATTACTATTGTCATCTCTGTGTAAGAAATGAGACCAGGGCTCAGGGAAGTAAGGTAACTTAAGGTGACAGAGCTGGTGAGGTCAGAGCCAGCAATCAGTCTGGTCAACAAGGCTCCATTTCCTGCTTGCACAACAGAGTTAACAGCACAGATCACACTGGTCCCAAACCTGCCTCAAACCTTTGTTTCCTCCACAAATAACCGGCTGTGGTGGAAGGGGTACGCAAGAAAAAAAGTAACTTTCTTTCCCGCCCTACGTGTAAGGAACCAATGCTTCACCCCCTTTCCATGCCCATCTTCTCTGGCACACAACTTCCAACCACAGACGACTTGGAAGACTTCTGAGGTTTAGGCTAAGCAATTCAGTTATCCAGGCACCAAATTCCCTGCCTCATCACCAAATCCTTCCCTTCACTAAAAGCCCAGTTCCCAATTCTATGGAAAGAACCAGGCTATTACTCACTCAGCCAGTATTCACTGTACATGTCTAAGAGCAGCATTCACTCCTAGAAATGCAACAGTGGACCAGAGACCTTGTCCATCACTAGGTGAGTAAAAGATATCTGTAAAAGCGGCCATCTACATATTAAAAAAGGAAAAAAGCCCACACACAGTGGCTCATGCCTATAATCTCATCACTTGGTATGCTGAGGCGGGGGATTACAGTGAGTTTGAGGTCAGTCTGGGCTAGAGAGCAAGATTCTGTCTCAAAAAATCAGAGACAGCCAGGGGTGGTGGTACATACCTTTGGTCCTAGCAGAGGCAGGCAGATCTCTGTGAGATTGAGGCCAGTCTTGTCTACAGAGCAAGTTCCAGGCCAGTTGGGTCTACAGGGAGACCCTGTCTCAAAAAAAACAAGCACAAGAGAGAGAGAAGAGAAGGGAAGGAAGGAAACCTGAAAATTCAAAGAAACGAGTATTGATCAACTGATGACTTAAATTACACTAGATTCACATTCAGAACACAATATGCCTACCAAAATGATTATTCCAATTATATTGAAAGACTTACTGTGATGGAAAGCTATCTACACTATAGCAGCTAATAACACAACAGCACAGAACATGGTAGCATGTGAAATAGAAGTATAACAAGACCCAGATCAGCAATAACTACACAAACAAACTAGAAGGATACATCAATATGTCAACAGTAGTTAAGAGCTGCAGGAATATGAATGATTGCACTGCTCTGTATTTTCTGAACTCTGCAACAAGCCCGTATCTTATAATTAGAAAGCCAGTGCCACAAGTCTCTGTTTGGGGGAAAAACAAAAAAACAAAGAAACAAAAAAAACAAAGCAGCATTCCTGCTCCATCTTGTAGGTGGTAAACACTCAAATATTTGTTAAATGAATCAGTCAGCCAGCAAATGAGCTCTACTTCAGCCAGGAGATTGATGGAAGACCGCCAATATGCTCTATCGTAATAGCTAAGGCACAAAAAGAATGAAAATGTCTACTGTCCTGCACACTTAATGATGATAATGGCAAAACTGTTAGATAGTTTTTAATCACAAAAAGACACCTTCTAGGACTGGGGATGTGGCCCTGTGGTTGACTGCCTAGGATGCGAAAGACCTCCTGTTTGACTATTCAGCATAAATTAATTAATCTATCTCTGTAACCCTGGTAATATTTTTGTGCTTACTAATGTCAATAAATGGTACTTTGTAGGATCTAAAGCAATTAAAAAATGAAATGAAAAACAAAATTAAACAGCCACCTAAGAGTTCAGGGAAATGAAGAGGAAGCTCCGTATCTGCAGAGCACAGAAGCTAGCTCTTGTGTCCATCAGCGCTTCTTGCACTTTCCTCTTCAGGCCTTGAGGCTGTGCAGCAGGATACAGACGGCTGTGAGACAGGAGTTCCCAACAGGTGGCTTCTCACATAGCTTTCAATATTCTAGAACACACTAGTATCCACAAAAAGCACAGTCAAGGGTCAATTACCTTTGGTCACCAAGACCGAGTCTGAGCCAGACAAGGGCAGGCTATGAAAAGACACAAAGCTAGCACCTGTGAGGGGTTAAAATGGGGCCCTGGACAGAGCTATTCTTTTAGGAAGCTTTTTTCTCACACAGTTAGGGTTACTTTCAGCACTGAAAGAATGTTTATCAAGTTCTCTGTTCTCACACAGTGGTTGGATTCTTTCAATCATTCCATCATATCACCCTCTCTACTAATATGCCTTATAAAAAGACACCACACAAAACAGTGGTCATTCTTCATCTATAACCAAAGTCTAAAAGTATTAAATGGAAAATTCCAGGAATATGCAGTTCATAAGTCTGAAATCAGTTTTATTATAATTGCATTATAAGAATGTTCTACTTTATTGTAATCATTTTTACTCTTTTAGTGGGCATAACATAAACTTTATCAGGTTTCCATATAGGAAAAAGCATAGTGGATATGCAGGGTTGGCACTTACCCATGGCTTCAGGTGTCTGTTGTGGGTCTTGACCGTATGTCCCATGAAAAAGGGACATGAATAAGGGGGGAGAGCAGTACATTCTAGTTGGTTGATGGAAAAACTTTACTAGGTTTAAGGTTAAAAATAAATTAACTCCATCTCTTACTCTGGGTTCAATAGAAAACAAACATTTCTGGGAAGCAGAGCATTAAGAGCAAAGTTCGTCAAACTCAGCACTATTGATGCTGAGGGGTGAGAAGGTTATACTTGTTGTGGGAACCAACCTGTGCCCTGTGGCATGCTCAGCAGTGCCCCTGACCACCTCCTTGGCCTCTGCTGCTAGATACAGTAGCAGCCATCCCTTTCCCATACAAATCAGCATTGTCTCTAGACAACTGCTCTCTGGCTAAGAACCACTAACCGAGCAAGAGCTCTTGATTACAGTCAGTGCAGTCTGAACCCAGGTCTGACCCCAGAAGAATATCCCAACAATGTGGGCAAGACAGTTCTGTGTGTATAAACATACCTGCCACTAAAGCTATTGCCATTCCTTCATTACCAGTAAGGAGAAAGCAAGGTGGCAGGAAGACTCATCTGCATGCACTTACATAGCAAATAGAAGAAAGGGGAGGTAAGCTCAAGTTCTGGAAGAAAGGGGTGTGAGAAAATGAATCCATGGGATTCAAAATGGAAAAGCACGAGGAAATGGGGAAAGCACTCGCTGAGTTTAAAACATGACTGAAAATCAGTTTTAAACACTCTCCTCAAGGTGGGGAAAGAATCTTGCTTACCCTACTTTTAAAATAACGGCTTATCACATCAACTGGCAACTATGGAAACCCTAAACTGAATCTGCGTCCCTGTGTCACAGGGATTATGCTACAGTGGAGATATCTGGAGAACCCTTTCCAAGAGTTGCCATATGCCAACACAGTCCCCAAAGCCTACCAAGCCACAAAGCCAAGGAGGAGAAGTCTGCCCTGGCATGTAACAGAAATGAGCTCATTTCACTGCTCTCAGAGAGCTAAGCAGGGAGGGCCTCAGGGCTCAGGAAGGCCAGTTTGAAGGGCTTCAGAGAGAGTACACACCTCTCCCCACCAAACAACTGCAGTGGGTAAGGTATCTGGATGTGCTATAATGCCACAGCACAGTAATATATTCACAGCACATTTGTTTACCAATGCTTCCTATTACCCAGCATGGCTCCATAAGCTTAGTGGTACATTCCCTCCCCTCATGAAGCTCATATTCTAGTAAATTTTACCCAAACTCAGCATCCAGGGAATTCAACCCACCTGGGGCATGTCTCAGAATGTAGGTGTAAAGTCTTAGAAATAATTCAGTCCTCTTATTTTCCTTATGTGACACTTCACGTCCAGAAAGGCTAAGTGATTTGGTTCAAGGACAAATTCAGTGATGGACATCAGACATCAGTGGACAAGTAAAATCTATACTAATGGGAACAACCCTGCATTCTAGAAGAGTTCTGGGCCAGTAATTCAGCCTCTGGGCTCCACACTTCAGTACCTGGGGTGCAGTACACTAATAGACATTCAAAATTGCTACAAGAAGTCATGGCAAATGGTTAAATGCATTTTGAAAGGTTTCCATCACAACATGGTGAAAACAAAAAGCTGGATAACAATGCACTAGTCTGGGCTGGTCACAAACTGAGGGTTTCCCATGCCTTGATCAATGCCTTGATCCCATGCCTAATGAACCACCTCCCCCCCCATCCTCTGAGAATCAAAGAATCGGAAATCCCCCACCCACCCCTCTGCTGGACCCCGTTTACAACAACCACTAGCTATATCCCCTGCCCACATCAAAGATCAGGTAACTACACCAAGTATGAAATAAAACAGGTCATTGCTCACACTGGGAGCAGTGTCCTCTCTTTCTAAGACCACAAAGGCAGAACTCTTCTATCAGCATTAGACTGTGAAGGTCAGCACTCCAGCATCAAAGTCAAATGTGTGGACCTCAAAGTCAGGCCGGAAACATACAACGGTGAACTGTTATTGGGCTTTGAGGTAAACAGGGAGGAAGTTCAGGAAATGAATCTTAATTACTGTTATTTGCTAAGTCAAACCCAGTATTTCCCCAGTCATCTGCTGAATGATGTGGACTGAGAAAGGAGAGTACCTTTGAAAACTCTGGACCTATCTTTCCCTTCCTCCCTCTCTCCCTCCTTCCCTCCCTTGGAGGGAAACCCAAGGTGCTGGTTTTCAGGGAGGCCCAAGAAGGGCCAGGCTGGGTCAAGGTGACTGAGCCACCGGGGAGGAGGAGGAGTAGACACAGCACTAAACCTGGGCTCCCAGACAGAGCTGGTGGAGTAAAGGCAACAAAGCCAGAAGTCACTGACGAAACACTGGGATCCTGATTTGGTGGTGGTAGGAGGGGCACTGACCAGCTTGCTGGAGAAAGCAGGGCAAAGGCTGGGTAGCAGCAGCGGGTGTGTGCTTCACACAGGAGGGAAGAGTTAAGAGTTTTGAGCAACGTGGATTTAAAAAAAAAAAGAGCAATGCTGGTGGAGGGCAGCCCCAGGCAGACATGCTCAGAGCAAAAGAAAAGCAGGGACCACTTTACAGCAGAAGACAGCAGCACCTTAGCTCATGGCACCCCAAGCGTGGCTCATGGACCAGCAGCATGGGCATCACTGGGAACCCTGTCCGGTCCCACTGAATTCTACCCAGAACCCGTGCTGTAAGATGTTCCCCAAGCAAACATCAGAAACCAGCCTAACAGTGGGTACAGGTCTGAGGGTACAGAAGAGCCCTGTGATTAAATGATGCCTCCTAACAGGCAGTGTCCCAGATCTTTATTCAAAAGGCCCCTTTGGTGATGGTGAATGAGGGAGGCCAGTCTCCAGTGAGATCAAACACAACTCAATGTAACAAGATGAGAGAATCAGGATGGACTAGTTTGTAATCCTGGAGAAGTCTTTAATTTAATACAGAAATATGCTAATAGACATATCCCTGGGAAAGATAAAATACACTAAATTACTAGCAGGGCTGTAAGAAGTCAGATGACCTTTATTTCTCTGTCGTGTTCTAGTTTTCCAGGTTTTCAACAGTCAACTTGAATTTGGAAGTTTTATTTCCTGGGGTTTTTGTGTTTGTTTTTATTTGAGTTTTCTGTTTTAGTTTGGTTTGGTGTTTATTTTTTGTGGTGCTAGAGGTGGCAGAACCCAGAGTTTTGACAAACTAGACAAGCATTAAAATCTTAAGGAAGAATCAAAGAGTAGAAATATATGGTCAAGAAAAAACAATTTTTTAAGCCAACTTAATCTGCTACACTCCACAGAAAATATGGTTGTTTTATTTTTTTTAATTTTTAAAATTTCTTTCACTTTTTAAAAATTATTTATTTAATAACCACACAATTAGAAGATGCATTTCATTATAGCATTAATATATTTAATAACAATTTCCAGAGCAAAGATGTATCTCTTTCAATATTGGCTGTAAATTTTTAGGTTAACTGTTGAATCAATACAGTTATACATTATTGTACTCAGTATAAACCCTATAAGACATAAAATTGAATGAGGTTTTAACCTTTAAAAAAGATCTCCATTTCATTTTAAAATATACTGTTTCATACAGAAAAACTCATTTTTAATGCTACTAACACCTAATTAGATGTTTGTACATGCATCCGTTGTTTTATTTTAAAATATATTATACTGGAATAAATTTAAGATTAGGGTAACTTTGGCAAACTCAACAATCATCCGAAGAAAAATACCATAAAGTTTCAAGAATAGCTTTAATAAAAATGGTCTAAACGTCATTTGCTGGAGGAAGCCCTTTCGCTGCCTTGGCATGAGGACCATCCTCTGTACTGTCTTCCTGAAGAATCGTACCACCAAATGGTGGGTGGTGGACTACTGTTTAAGCTGACTTCTCAGCAAGAGGACAAGCTTTGCTGGATCCTCCATCAGCATGTGCAAGTTTATGTCTTCAAGGACACTTCAGAATCTGTGGTAAAACACCCCCTGACGGAGTATATCCTGTAGGAATAAAATGGGACTACACAGGACCCATTTCCAAAGTGTGGCCTCAGCAGCTCCAACCTTTGCACACACAGCTCCTTAGACCACTTGTGTTGCACATGCACATGCCAGGTCTACAGCTGAAACTCAATAGGACTCTTCCTAATTTACAAGAACAAATGTAATTCACTTATTTTCTGTGTTTCTAACGCCCTAGAATCTGAGTTGACCCAGGAGGAGCTGCTCTGTCCAGGGCTAGTTCATGCCTAGAAATGGCAAGCTATTTCCCCATGAGCACAACTTCCAAATGCAAACAAACCAAGTCAAAGTCTACCCCTCCCCCTGGTTCTTACACCCCAGGAAGAAATTTTTCTCTGCCTAGTCACTCTAGGTTCCAGCCTAGACAACCCAACCAGAGCCCAATGAAATTACCATCTCCCGTCCCCACACCCTCATACACACACACCAGCTTTGCCTCCCTCATGGGAACAACAAAGGCACAAGCCCAGGCTATCCTGGGTCCATCCCCACCATCCCTGCTACTTCCAGGGAGTTGCATGATGTGCCCTGTCTCTTTCCTCTTGGGAACCTTAAGAACTATTTTTTCATTGCAGTTGTCCCCTGATCTGCTGACCCAATTCACACCTGAGTAGTAATGGACCCTACATTTCAACACACACGCGCACACGCACACACACACACACACACACACACACACACAAATGGTGTAATTTTCATTTCTTAATCCCATAAATTTTCCTTAAGCCTTCACCACCTGCTCCCAATTATATATAGGCAGATGGCAAGCTGAAAGAACGTGGCACAAATACTAATGGGAAATTAGGAATTTGATGTTATTTAACTGGCTTTTTTATGAACAAATACACTTGAGGTTTAGGAAGACATACTATCATATTACTATAAAGTCATATCTATTTCTTATCTCTAATTTTCTCACAGTACACAGCACAAGCAACGTGATGTACAAAGAGCATCACTCTGAAAACAAGACGGAGAGTCAACATTCTAAGGAAATAAAAATAAAATGTGTCTTTATACAACCAATTCCTGGAACCTTTGGACATTCAAAATTAATGAAAGGAAGCATTAGGGTGAGAGGCAGATCTCACCATGGCCAAAAAAAGGTGAAAATCTATAACCACAGAGACCCTCTGCCCAGCACCTACTACAAATAATAGCTATCTACTATTCTTGATCAAGGCTTCCTACCAAGGTGCTGTCACTCTTTCATTTAATCTTAATCTTAAGAAGCCTATGCTGTATCTCAATCACCATTTTTCAGATAAGGAAACATGAGTTACTGAAAGGTTTGCTATTTTGGAGAAACCACTGTGGGAATGACCAAAATCCTGATCGCTAATGCCAAAGCCCTTCTGGCTTCAAAGTTGGTTTTACCTCACCAGACTGCCAGGATTTCTAGAGTGCACTATTTTGTCCTGTCTTCCACTTGCTCCCAGAAAGAAACATAAATATCAAATACAGCAGATATGTGCACATAAGGCCTGAGGCCAGCACAGTAGTACTGTAAGAACACAGCCACAGCCCTGTTGAAAAGCATTCTTTTAATGTGTGGCAGTGGTAGAATCTAAGTTGTTAAATAATAGAAAATTGCACTGTGTACTATGAGGTGACCAAACAGGGTCCTCAGTTCTTGGCATGGATTTATTTCATCCTTCCAGTAACCCCTGATATCCACTGGATTGTAAATGTTCCTCCCAGGCCATGTGTTGGTCACCAGTCTCTGAGCTACAGACAGGCTCAGAACCTTTAAGAGGTGGAGCCTAGTGGAAAGAAGTGAGGTCATGGGACAGAATACCCTTGAATGGGACATTGAAACCCCCCAACCTCATCTTGTGTATCTCTCACCTGTCTGATCACCATGGGGTGAGCCAGCCTCTTTGCCAGGTGCTGCTCCATGATGCACTCTGCCACTGTGGGCCAAAGCAGAACAAGTGGCCATGGACTGAGACCTCTGAAGCATGAGCGAAACCTCCTCTTTTTAAGTTTATGGTCTCGGGTATTTGGCACAATGCTAACTAACATAGCTCCATAAGCAAATACTCTTATCGCCACTCTTACAAGTTTTGCTTTGTTTTTCATGGCATGAATAAGTGCTATTTTATAATCACGAAAAAAAAAATTATAACATATGCTGGCTTTGAAAAAAATCAGGGAAACACAAAATAAATAGAAGATAAAGAACAGAAGAAAAAATGAAAAGCAAAAATTAAAAAAAAACAAGAACAGAAGAAAGAAAAGGGAACAATGTCAAGTCCATTTATCCACAGATGAGAAATACAAGAAGTAACTCTCCTAAGGTCCTGGGAGATGAAGCCAAGTCCTCACACTCTTTCCTGCACAGCACGGAGCAGCCACCAAGAGCTGCTCACACACTGTATTAGTGACTCTGCACATTGCTGATACAAAACACCTGGCAAAAGCAACTTAAGAAAGCAGGGGGTTATTCTGGTCATAGTTGGAAGGTAGAACCCATCATGGCAGGGGAGTCCTGGCAGCACAAAAGTGAGTTGGCTGGTCACACTGCCTCCACAGTCAGGACAATGAACCCTTGCCCCCAGCTTGCCGTGTCCTTTTTATTCAGCATTAGATCCCAACCCTCACAGACATGCCCAGAAATTTGTCTCCAAGGTGAGTCTAGATTCTGTCAAGTTAAAAAGATCAGTACTAACAATCACACATACTCGGGGTAAAATCAAGTTTCACACCAGAAAATGATGAAGTTTCTAGCAATTATTTTGGTCTTAGTATGTAGACACTTAGCATAAAATAATATGAAAACTGAGTTTGCACTGACAGCAAACACATCTGAACTACAATCCAAATATCCTTTTACCACTGCATTTCTCTTTCAGTCGTTTCACTATAAAAAATAAAAATATGAAGGGCTAGAGAGATGGTTCAGCAGTTAAGAACACTGGTTGTTCTTGCAGAAGACCAGGGTTCGAATCCGAGCATCCACATGGCAGCTAACAACTGTCCATAACTCCAGTCCCAGGGGATCCCTCTTCTGACCTCCGTGGGCATTGCACAACACAGGTGCACTTACCTACATGCAGGCAATACACACATACACTTAAAATAAAAGTAATAAATAAATAAATATATGTTTTTAAGTTGTCTACTTTCTTGTTTTCAGATAGGGTCTCCCTGTAGCTCCTGCTGGCCTGGAACTCACTATGTAGAGCAGGCTGGCCTCGACCTCACAGAGATCCACCTGACTCTGCTCCCAAATGGTGGGATTAAAGCCATGCACCACCATACCTGGCTAGTTGTCTACATTCTTAAACACTGGAGATTCTACATAAATGTCTGTTTCTATGTCCTGTGATTCATATTTTTCCATTAATAGCATTAGAATACCTCATACTCTTTCCAAAATAAAGACTATTCCAAACTCCTTGAGGTTAACTTAAAATAAGATACATTTTGCTGCTTTCAGTAGGAATTGGCTAGGCAGTTAGGGTTAAAAAAAAAACAAAGAAAAGTAGCCAGTTTCTTGGCTAAAAGTCAAAATGTCCTTGGGCCTCTTAGCAACATACTCTGTTCCAAAGGCCAAAACGTCAAAAGTATTTGGGAGCTTGTATCTAATCCTTAAAAGATTTTAGGGTTACCTCTTCAGAGGGGGGAATGTTAGAGTACCAAAAAGCCCCATAAAAATAAATAAATGAAAGAAGAAAAAAAAAGAGAAGAAAAAATGATGGGGAGATATGGGAGGTGTTGGAGGGGAGAGAGTGGGCATGGATTTGATCAAAATACCTTATATACATATATGAAATTCTTAATAAAGTTTTTATAAAAGTTAAAAAAAAATTCAGTAAAATAGAGGCTGAAGAGATGGCTTGGTAGTTAAGAGCACTGACTGCTCTTACAGAGGACCCAGGCTTAAACCAAATTTAGTGCAAAATTCAGAATATTCTTTTTTCTTCAGAAATATCACCAATATTTTTCATACTTACAATTTTTTTTTGCTAATTCTTGGGGTGGGTATTTTTGAGACAGGATCTCCCTGTAGTCACGGCTGGCCTGGAACTCACTATATAGACCAGACTGGCCTTGCTCTCATAGAGATCTACCTGCCTTTGCCTCCCAAGTGCTGGGTTTAAAGGCATTTGCCACAACGCCCAACTTTTTTGGCAATTTAGTATCAGTAGGGATCATCTGTTTTCAGAGTTTTCACCACAAAACAATAGTTTTGCAATCAGTCTTTAAGGTTATCAAATAAAAGTGATCTGTGAAAAAGAGAAAAAGAATTTGAACTGAGACTTGGCCAGTGAAGCAACACAACAGAGACTTGTTCATTCGTGTCAAACTGTAACATAGAACATCTGTAAGGATTACAGGAAATCTACTCTGTAAAGTGCTTAGCACATGCACCTGACACATCAGTGCTTGGCATTAGCTTGTAGTAAATGCCCATTTCATTCAATACAAGGTTCCTCAACTGTTCTGCACTTCTGCTCCCTCATGCACAAAATATAGAGACTAGCCAAGCTATGTCATAGCATGGACATTGTTTTCAAACCACACATCACCTACTGATATTCTTAGTGCCCTGGAGAAGGAAGCCTTAGAGCATCACAAGCTGCACTCTGGAGCAAAGGCATCTCATTTTTTCAAGCTCAACCTGCTGCTGATGCTTGCTCAGAGAGTGTTATCTGGTAGCCAGCTCTCTTCCCACACTGCTCAAGGAAATCACAGGGACAAGAGACCTAAGGATGCCCTTCCTCTGAAGGACAACCTGGTCTCTGGGCACCTGTAGCAGCTTCATCACCCAAACTTCACAACTAACCAAAAAAGTGATTTCCTTTTTCGCATTTCTTTCTGCTGGCCAACTTCTCATTTATCTTTTCCCACTGGGAAATGGGGCACTTTTGGAACCACTCAGAACACATATAATATCAACAAAGGCAACTGCTCATTTATGCAGTATTCAATGCCAAGTCCTATGACAGATGATATGACGTGTGGATAATTTCTTCCAGCTGGTGAGGTCATCACTACCACACCTCCACTGCGGCAGTGGGTAGCTTGGGCTTTTGGAACAAGTTGCCCAAAGCCAAAGTTCCTCAGGGGTGAGGACAGAGCCACGCCTTGGAGGAGTTTCAGAGCCAGCGTTCTTAACTGCCCTACCAACACTGCCAAATTGAAAGTGGAAAGAGAACAGGGAAATCACTCTCTCTCTCTCTCTCTCTCTCTCTCTCTCTCTCTCTCTCTCTCTCTCTCTCGTCTCTCTGTCTCTCTCTCTCTCTGTGTGTGTGTTGTGTACATGAATGTATGTGTGCAGGTGCATGGGTATGTGGAGGCCAGAGAACAACCCTGGTGTCATTCCCCAGGCATTTTTTTTTTTGAGACAGGGTCTCTCACTAATCTGGAACTCCCCAACTAGGCCAGGCTGGCTGACTAGTGAACCCTAGGAGTCCACCTGCCGCCACCTCCCCAGTACTGGAATTATAAGTACATGCATCATGGTGCACAACTTTTTTAATGTGGGCTATGGGGCTGGACTTCAGGCCTGTGCTTGCAAGGCAAGAACTTTACAGACTGGTCTTATCTTTCCAGCCCCAGAATCACACTTCTTTAAAAAAAAAAAAAAATCAATAATTATTTTTAAAAACCCAATCAAAATTCATTTTCTAATTAAGTTATTGCTTAATAAATGAAAATATTAAATAAAAGCCCGGAGATGAGCTCCGTGGCCAGGAAGTATGCTTCAGTACCGAGGATGCAATGACTCGGGGTCATCTAAATGATGAATGGATGGCTCTGGTAATGGTTGCTGCAGTGTAGGCTGTGATGGGTATAAATAGCACCATGCCTGAGGACCCCTCCAGTATCTACTACAAGCCCGTGCCATTTACAATGAAATTGCTATGAACATTCAACTTCTCGTTGACACACTGAGATGAGTCAACCATCATAGAAAGACCAGTTGCCAGTCCCCAAAGAACTGTCACCAGACTGCTGACTGCAGCCTCACAATGCCTCTGGCCCAGGCAAGCTCCCCCATGGGACAGTGGTTAAAAAGTAAGGAAGCTGAGAGCTCAGAAATGAATCTAATCATGTGCAGCTAGTTGATCTTGTCAAGACAATCAAATGATGTAGGGTGGGATCATTTCAACTAATGGTACTAGACTTCAATATGTAAATGCAAAAGACAGTGAAGCTGCACGATTTCTTGATACTATGTATAAAAATAAGCTAGTAACCCTTCAGCGCAAAGATTTAACCTTTATGACCTTCACTTAGGGGATAGTTTTTAGATAGAAGACCTATAGCACAAGAAAAACAGGAAAAAAAAACAGGAGCTATATATATTTCACCAAAATAAAAAGCTTTCCTAGTGTATGAGCAATATCATCAGAAAGAACAACTCACAGAATGAAAGTATTTGCCAATCATTTATCTTATGAGGGACACACCTAGAATCCAAAATATATAAAGAGCCCCTAAAAGCCAATGATAAAAAGACAGTACAGAACATTTCTCCAGAAGAGACACGCATGGCCAATGAGCTCCTGAAAAGATGCTCAGCATCATGAGCCATTAGTGCTGTGCCAGTGATAAGCTATTGACACAATGGCTATGAATGAATTGACCATAGACCAGGCTGATAAGAGGAAGAGTAATAAAAGTGACTGCAGAAGAAGGGATTTCCCTGCTGGCAGGGAGGAAAAGCTCTTTTCACAGTGGTTAAAAGGAGAGTTGGGGACTAGAGAGGACAGCTCAGTGGTTAAGAGCATGCATTGTTCTTCCAGAGGACCTGAGTCAGTTCCCACACCATGTCAGGTGGTTCATAATCATCTAACTCCAGTTCCAGGGGATCCTATCCCCTTTTCCCCTTCATAGGCATGTTCATAGTACATACATACACGCAGGCAAGCACTCATACACATAGAGTAAATTTTTTTCTTTTTTTATTTTTATTTTTTGTCTTTTTGAGATAGGGTCTCCCTGTAGCCCCAGCTGGCCTAGAACTTACTATATAACCTGCCTTGTAAATCTTTTTTTAAAAGCTAAGTTGGTAGGTCTTAGGGGGCTGACATTTGTGTAGGGTTCATATCTGGATGGTTAGGCAGACATCTCATTATTTTGCTGAGGAATAAGTTTCACAGTGCGAGCTATCTCTCCTTGGGATTGGCTATCTATGCAATGCAGCATAGGTCATTAGGAGTCAAGCTCCTGATGGTCTGAGCCTTCTCATTAAAGACTAGAATAGTCTCTGCACTGTTGTAAGGATGTCCTAAGATAGGCTGCAGCCAGGCTTGTTAAGGTTAACTTTCTGGTCCTGCTCAGAGACAGCAGGGTCCTGCTCTGAGAACAGTCTGTTCTGAGGCAACAGCAGCCTTGTTCTGAGGTTAGAATAGCTCAATACAGTCATCCATCCCAGTGCCGTGTTCACAATTAGGAAAAAGCAATCAAAGCCAAAATGATATCAATACCAGCTCATACCACTAGGCTGGCTTTTTATTTAAGGACACACAATAACGACGTGGAGAATGAGAGTCAGACAGTGCTGGTAAGAAAGGAAGGCAGCAGCTTCTCTAGAGTTTTATGATTCCCAAAGACTTAAGTTAGATGATTCTGCATTCTACTCCTAAATATATACTTTGGAGTAATGGAAACACAATATACAAAAACCTGTAGACAAATGTTGACAGCAACATCAACATTATTTAAAACAGTCAAAGTTTGGGCTGGGCATGGTGGCACATGCCTGTAGTCCCAGCACTTGAAAGGTAGAGGCAGGCAGATCTCTGTGAGTTCAAGGACAGCCTGGTCTACATGGTGAGTTCCAGGCCAGCTGGGGCTACAGGGAAACCTTGTTTCAAAAAAGACAAAAACAAAGACAACAACAACAAAAAATAGTCAAAGTTTAGCCAGGCATGGTGGTACTCAGGAGGCAGAGGCAGAGAGATCACCTCAAAATTGAGAGTAGCCAGGGCTACATACATAGCAAGCCTGGGCACACAGTGTAATTCTGTCTCAAACAGACAGTAGAAATAATCCAAATGATCACAAACTGATAAATGGAAAAATAAGGTGTTTTTCATAGAAAGGAATAAACTGACACAGACAACACAGATGAACCTTTAAAACACATGGGAGAAGGCAGTGGGCAAACTGTGAAATATGGTTTCCTTTACACAAAAGGTGTAGAATAGACAAAGACAGAGATAGTAAGGCCTCTGTGTGAGTTGGAAGGACAGCTGGGAGTGACTGAGTGGTATGGGGGTGATAGCAGTTATGAGTGTGGTGATTGCTGCATAGCTCTGGGTACTCTAAAACACCCACTGAACGCTACACCTTAGGTGGGGCTAGATGATACATGAACTATATCTCAATTAAATTTTTTGAAATGGCAGCTTTTTATCACATTTATTTATTGTAAATTTATAGAGTGGGCAAGTGCCACAACATACATGTGGAGGTCAGAAGACAACTTGTAAGTCAGTTTTCTCCTTCTACCATATGGATTCTGAGGGTAGAACTCAGGCTATCAGTCTTGGCAGCTGAGCCACTTCACTAGCTCTCAAAAAACTTTTTAAAAATGTATAATAGCAGCACACGTCTTTAATCCCAGCACTCAGGAAGCAGAGGCAGGCAGATCTCTGTGAGATCGAAGCCAGCCTGGTCTACAGAGTGAATTCTAAGCCAATTTGGGGCTACAAGGAGACCCCTATCTCAAAAAAAAAATTTTTTTTAATTTTAAACTGGGCATGGAAGTGCATGCCTACAGCCCCAACACTTGGGAGATGTAGGATCAGGATTTCAAGGCCATACTCAACTACACAGTAAGTTCAAGATTAGCCTGTGCTACATGAGACCCTGTCTCAAAAGAAAAAAAATTTAATGAAGAAGAGTTGGATTTTAATAAAGATATTTAAATATAGGCTTAAGCATGAGAGTTAAACTAAGAGAAGGAGAACCCGCAGAAGGAAAGTCAAGACACACCCAGGAGCATACTGTGAGCTTCTCCAAGAAGCCTAGCAGAAGCAAGGCATGCCCACCGGTAGGGGTAGGCTCTTCGGGAAGAGTTGCCAAAAGTGTTTAAGATTTATTTTTATTTATCAGTTGGACATGGTGGTACACGCCTATAATCCCAGCACTCAGGAGGCAGAGGCAGGTGGAGTTCTGTAAGTTCAAGGCTAGCCTGGTCTACATAGTGAGTTCCACGTTAGCTGGGGCTACAGGGAGACCCTTTCTCAAAAAAAGACAAAAAAAATTATTTGTGTGTATATGTGTTTGTCTGTTTGAATGTATAACACATGTGAACTGGTGCCAATGGAGGCCAGAAGAGGGTGTCCTATGCCCTGGAGCTGGAGTTAGTTACAGGTGGTTGTGAGGCCCCTGATGTGGGTGCTGGGAATGCAACTAAATTGGATCCTCTCAAAGAGCAGGAAGCACTTCTCAACCACTGAGCCATTTCTCCAGTCTCCCAATTTTTTTCAAAAGTTAAAATCTAATCTATTGTCATTCTTTTAGAATAAAGAAATGTTTCTTACACCTTTAATTTTTTTTCTTTTAAATATCTGGTTTGGGGCCAGCAAGATGGCTCAGCAGGGAAAAGAGAAAGGCAAGAACAGATTCCAGAATGCTGTCCTCTGACCTCCACATGTGTGCCATAGAACATGTACCATATGCATTCCCTCCTCTCTCTCTCTCTCTCTCTCTTTCTCTCTCTCTCTCTCTCACACACACACACACACAACCACCACCAACAATGACAATAATAAAATTAAAAAATGTAATTATTTGGTTGGACATTTCTGCTCAAGAGTAAAGTAAAAATTGGGCATTTCTCCAACTCCACTTAAAGAATAAAAAGGGTTTTAAACACCCATAAATTTAAACAGAAATAAAGTGCCCCCAAAGGCAAATTCCCAGCACTTTCGGGGCTGAAGTTCTTCATGTTCCTATGGTGGTAAATCTGCTATAAAATGCTTTGTAAAGCTAACAAAGAATTTTACGGATCTCTGAACATTTCGTTTTCTTAAAGAGTACACATTCGAAAAGGTCCAGTCTTACTGCCAGCACTCCTGTGTCTCCGTTTTCTTGTCATGTACCAAAGCAGCCCTTTGACTAACTCTCTGATAACCCACAGTCAGCTGGAGCCCAGTGACAAAGGGATTTTGACAGCTTATCTATTATCGTCACACTAACTTCTATGGGTGGCACACTCCTTTTCTGTAGCTCTATTTACACTTCAGTACTTCAGCTAAAATTAAAATTCATTTACATATGTAAATTCTGGACACACAGATAAAAATAAATGGTACCACACAGTCATACCAGATGTTCAACCAGATTGACATCCTAGGTTTCTGTCCTAATGCAAAAATGGTTAAATCTATTATCTCCAAGCCCACTTCCTAAACACATCACATACCACTGCTTCCTACACACCTCAATCCTCCAGGGACAGAAATAATTTCAAAACCAAAGCAATGCTGGAAAATGCAGTTATACAAGATGTCAAATTTTACATGATGCAATTATACAAGATGTTGAATTTGCTGAAATAAGGTATTTTTTGTTTGCTTGTTTTGGTTTGGTTTTTCTGAAACAGGCTGTCCCTGTAGCTACAGCTGGCCTAGAACTCACTATGCAGACTAAGCTGGCCTTGATCTCACAGAGATCCACCTGTCTGTGCCTCCCAAGTGCTGGGAATTAAAGGTGTATATCACCATACCTAGCTTAAAATAAGCCTTAAACATTTAAAGAAGCAACCAGCACATGCTTATGATAAACCTAAACATCATAGCAAGCTGTCAAACGAAAACCTAACATCCTGATTATGACCCCCTACTGAACCTCCTGTTCTGACTCCACTGTGGTAACTACTGCTGACACTCTACGGTACCTTAACAACTCTCAGAAATCTTCATACAGATACAAGTACCTATATATATAAATACACCTGTGCATTTCCTCTTTGAAAACCAAGTATTGTTCTCCAAAATTCTTTTACCCAAAAGAAAAAAATACTTATACTAAATAAATATCTTAGCCATCCCTTCCTCTCTACACACCCAAATTCATTTCACATTTTTTATTGTGGTAAAACACACAAAATATTAAAAGTACCAGCTTAGCCTATTTATGCTTAGCAGCGTTACATTCCACAGCATTAAAGGCATTCCCATTGCTGGGCACAGACCTTAAGAATGCTCAGACAACCCTAAACTCTACGCCCACTGCACATAATTTCTCCCTTTTGCTTCCTCCCGACACTTAGTAAGCCCCTTTCTGCTGCTTTTATGTTTTCTACTTTAGATACTTCATTTGAATGGCATCATCAGTATTTGTCTTTCTGTAACTGGTTTGTTTTGTTGACTATAATGCCATTGAGGTTTAAAGTAAATAACCTCTAAAGTACAACCTTGTCATCACCTTGCTTATTTTTGTTCTTTTTTTTAACTTTATAGCTGTACAAGACTAGAAGCAGATTTAGTATGTTCTGCAGTTCTAAGCTATAAGAAAAAAATCAATAAGCCCAAACCCATGAGTGGCTCTAATCTGGGCAGTGCTACACCCATAGGCCTGGTGAAAAGGTGGGCAGTATTTCCAGACTGGAGTTAGGAAGGATGCTAAACAGCAGGTAGCCACTGGCCTCCCTCCTAAGACCTGCCCCCAGCCAAAAGCCAGCACTACTCCACCTGTAAAACCCTGGCTGATGCTCCTCTCTGTGTCTCAGCTCCCCAAATCACTTCACAGCTTTCTGTTACTTTCTTATCAGTAACCTAATAAGTCATTTATAAGTATATTACACATTATATCTACATATCATGGAACTTCCTGTGTCTAACCAAGCTGGCTATGAACTTGTGGCAATCCTCCTGTCTCTCTCTGCTTCCGGATCACCTGACCACCTGACCTTAGAATAGATACGCTTTTGATCAGGAGCTCTAGGTTTTGTCTACAAGTTGCTAGTTTTCATTCTCCCAATGACTTACAAAAGTTGGGAAGGGGAAGATAAAAACAATACTGAGTAGAAGAGGAAGGGTGCTTTCTAACTATTTGGGAATACCCTACAGCCATCCATAGAGGGGCAGACAAACAAGGATGCATTACATTTTTCAAGCAGTCCCACTTTCCAAAACATATTACACCAGGGGTTTAAAAAAAAAAAAAAATGGTTTGGGATTATTTCAGTTTCACCGGACCTCTTGCTTACAAGAAACTTCCATACAAAGCAGTCCTCATCCCCTTCCCCCATCATAAGGAAATAATTTACTGCTTCATGCTTTTCAAAGCCTTGAGCCAGAAGCCACTGCTGGGCAAAACGATTTGCATAAAGTTCCTCATTGGTTAACCAGCACAGTCAAAATGGCCTAATTCCCCTTACTCAGCAACCTGCAAACTTCCCAAACTACATCATAGTGTAACAAAGTATTTTTAAAGACTGTTTTCTATTAAATCTTGTGATCCACATACAGGGTAATGTTTTCTGGAACAACAATAACAGCAAAAAAAAAAAAAGGAAAAGAACAACTGCTTGGGAGTTTAAAAGACAGAAGACAAAAAGCTTAAACCAATTTTAAAAAGCCAATTTGATATTTAAACCACAAGACTGTTTAAAATTTGTAGCCATGCCATGAGGACTTTGTTGGATTGCTTTGAAAATAGCCCAATATCCAGCCACTCACTCTCAATACGTGACAACTTTGTACTGGACACTAAGACACTAAAGAAAGAAAAAAACTCAGAGGAGCAGGGCACAGTCCTTGAACTTCCTGTGACCTTGAAAAAGGCCTCATGCTCTGGGAGCCATTTCCTCCTTACTTAGTTTAAGGATCCTCTTAGCTCCAGACAGTGTCTTTGTGGCTTCCCAAACCCTTGGTCTCCCATGGACAGTCAATAGCTCTCTGAGAGTGGTAAGGCTGCACCTGGAACCACAAGTGACACTCCCACCAGAAACCTGGGCAGCTGCAGGGGAGGCTTTCTCTGGCTTTCCACTATCCAAAGACTTCCCACCATGGTTGTAATTTCAAACTGCCTGCCAATATCCTTAAGCTCCTGGAGTGGTCTTTGGTTTCTGCATAGTCTCTCATCCTCTGGGCACAGCTCCCCTCTGCCAGCATGTTTATGGTTCAGGCAGACACTGCAACTGTTCATACAGCAGGACCAGCTGCCCAATTGGGATTTCTGTGACCTAAGAGCCAGAGAACATGCCCACCTTCCATGCAGCTCCTTGTGACCCTATTATGATAAAGACTGTGTCTACAGGACACAAGCAAGTTACTACAGCTGGGGGCAACTGGCAGGAAGACGACTGGGCCAGAGCTCCTTAACAATGAAGTGGGGCCACCTCAAGACAGGAAATTCCTGCCTCTGGAACTGTTTGCTTAGTACAGTACAAGAAAGCAGAGCACAAATGGGTCAGCAGAGCAGAAGATCCTTCCAGCACCGACTCTGGGAGCAGGTCCAAGGAGAGCCTGCTGGACCAGCTCCAGCTCTCACAGCTGACCAACAGTGTGACTTGCTCATCCTCCTTGAAGAAAGCCTGCAAGTCCGGGGCATCCAGCTATTTTTCCCATATTGCATTGAAAACACACATGCCCCAACAAGGCTGAGTTAGAAAGCAATCTGAGTCTAACAGGAAGTACAGTTTCATCTGTGAGAGACACCAGAAAACTGCGCCTGGTTGAGCTGAGCTGCACAGTAATACTCAAAATGCACACATCTCAAACAGCACCTTCTGAGTCACAGCGGAACACACCTGGGGTACAAGCCTCCATCCCCATGCAGGTGCCCCTACTCCCATCACTTCACAGCTGTGACTCCCAGCACCATTCCACATGCATGCCAAATTTAAAGAAAAGTGACAAAATTATCATAGTCTTAGGTATTTTTTTAACAACTTCAAATGTGTACAATTGTTAATATAATATTTTTATCAGGTTCCTTTCGTATGTGTTAATGACAAAATTTTTGAATGCTGTACCCTGTGTGAATTTTTCCAATAAGACCCATGGCTCTTCATGCACAATTCCAAGTGCATAGTGTGCTATGCATGGCATGTAGTATGTTTATGTAATAGAACTATTTCCAGAGTTCCAGCCTAGAATAAGAGACACTACTTACGATATTTTTAATGATATAAATGTCTAAAAGGGAAACAATAAAATATATATTTATATGATCAATTAGATATTAATATCAATAATTATTAAAATTAAATGTGATAAAGTGTGTATGTGGTATGTCTATGAATATGTGTGGGTACAAGTGTGTGAGCATGTGGGTGAAGACCCAAAGTTGACATCATGTTTCTTTTCTTGATCACTCTGCACTTTACTGAGACAAGGTCACTCAAGGGAACCTAGAGTGTGCCAACTGGTTAGCCAAGATAGCCAGCTTCCCTGGGGATTCCGACTCTACCTCCTGAATGTTGAAATTACAGGCAGCCACCATGCCTGCCCAGCTTTTGACACGGGTCCTGGGGATCCGAACTTCCAACCCTCATGTTTGTGCAGCAAAAGGTTTGTCTTTGAAGAATTCTAATTTTATGTGAAAATATTCAATGTTATATGAAATTAAATTAGGACATAGAACACTAAGTACAGGATATTTTAACACTAGAAAAAAACACAACGAAGTATTAACAGAGTTTATTCTTCTTAAGATTACAAGAGATATTTTTTCTTTGTAATCTTATTCCCTGAATTTTTATAACCATATATATTCTTATAATTGTATATTTTAAAGCATAAAGTACTGCTTTAAAAATTAATTTTCAAAGCCAGGCAGGGGGACACATGCCTTTAATCCAAGCACTTGGGAGCAGAGGCAGGCAGATCTCTGTGAGTTTGAGGCCAGCCTGGTCAACAAAGCAAGTTCCAGGCAGCTGGGGCTACAGGGAGACCTGTGTTTTTAAAAAAAAAAAAATTTAATTTCCATGTAAATTTATCACTTTATCACTTTAAGGGTCAGTGGGCCTGACATGCAGCTCAGTAGCAGAAGGCTTGCCTAGAAAGCGCTGAGCCTTGGTTGTTATCCTCCAGCATAGGGAAAAAAAAAAAAGGCACTCAGATCTGTTCTGTTATTCTGAGGCTGTTTTTGATAAGCAGCACTGACTCTTTAACTTCGGCCTGCAGATGCCCAATGGGTAACTGACAATAGGTGGGCTGTGACTAGGGAGATCCTGTCAAAAAACAATCAACAAAAAGACCAAAAAAAAAAAAAAATTATACTAAACATAAATAATCTAAACAGTCAAACAAAGGTAGAGACCATCAAATAAGATCAAAAGCAAGACCAACTATACAAAGTTTATAAGTGACACATTCAAGAATAAAAAGAGATGAATTTAATGTCAAAAGGGTGGTATGGCCAATATTAATATTTGACAAAGGCTTGAAGACAAACAGTATTACCAAAGATAAAAGGGATCATTTTACAAAGACAAAAGGATCAACTACTAAGGGGAATTTACACATTCTAAATGTGTATATACCTAATGAAAAAGTCAAAATACATTAGGCAAAAATTGGTGAAATTAATGAAAAAGACAAACAGAATTATATTTGGAAACTTTAATACCCTTCTCACAGTAATTAATAGGATTAAACCAAACCAAAAAAGAGGGTAAGGAAAAGGAAAGAAAAGAAAAATTCTGTAAAGGTGGAGATTTGAGGAACACTATCAACAAATTTGAACTTTATTCTTTGTATGTTCTTTCAAAGGGAGCATGAAACACTGACCAATGTTATTTTCTGGGCCATTAGCCAATAAATTTAAAGGGAATACAGAGGGGCTTGGGCTTCTGGCTAGATGGGAAAGTATTTGCCTGGTATGTGCAAGACCCTGGATTAGACCCACAGCGGGAGGGAGGGAGGGAGGGAGGGAGAGAGGGAGGGAGAGAGAGAGAGAGAGAGAGAGAGAGAGAGAATGAGAATATACATAAAAAGAATGCACATATAGAGAACATATTCTATAAGCACCATCCAATTAAATTAGAAATCAATAGCAAATATGATCCTGGAGAATCCCAAAATATTTAGAAATTTAAAATATGCTTCTTAGGGCTGGAGAGATGGCTCAGCAGTTAAGAACACTGGTTGGTCTTGCAGAATACCAGGGTTTGAATCCCAGCACCCACATGGCAGCTAACAACTGTCCATAACTCCAGTTCCAGGGGATCTGACAGCCTGTTCCAGTTCTGTCCTCCTTGGGCATTGCATGACACAGGTGCACTTACCTACATACAGGCACTTACGTACATACAGGCAATACACTCATACACATAAAATAAAAATAATAAATAAAATATTCAAAAAATAAATAAATAAAATATACTTCTCTAAATAACCACCAACTCAAAGAAGAAATCACAAAGGAGTTTAAAAACTATTTTGAACTGAAGGACAATGAAAATACAATAAAAGCCAAATACAACAAGCCCACAGCCAAAATCAATCTAAATGGGGAAAAAAGAAAAAGAAAATAATGACCTAAGCTTCTGCCTTATGAATTCAATCAAGAGGCAAATTAAGCAGAAAGTAAAAAAAGAGGTAACTGATAGGGAACAGAAATCCATACAATAAAGTAGGAAATGAAGAACTGCAACAGGTGTGGTAGTACATACCTGTTACCCTAGCACTCTGTGGGCTGGTACAGAAGAATCGTGAGTTTGTAGCCAGGCTGGGCTACATAGCAGGGCCATATCTCAGAATTTTAAAGTGACTGGGTGGGCAAGATGGCTCAGCAGGTAAAGGTGATTGCCACCAAACCTGACAATCTTAGTTTGATCCATAGAACCTAAATGATGGGAGAGAACTGACTCTCATAAATTGACCTCCACACACGCACTGCTGTACACACACAGACACAGACACACACACAGACACACATACACACACACACACACACACATACACACACAATGAATAAATGTTGAAATTTTTTTTAATTCCTTTATTTTTAAGGCTATAAACTTGTGTTATCTATAAATCCACTACTTTTATGTTTCTAAGTCAGCCTGAGCTATATAGCAAGACTCTGTCTCAAAAAAACGTGCCTTTAGTCCCAGCACTCTGGAGGCATAGGCAGGCAGATCTCTGTGAGATCGAAGTCAACCTGGTCTTCATAGCAAATTCCAGGCCAGATGGGGCTACAGGCAGACCCTGTCTCAAAAAGGAATAAAGAAAAAGAAGAAGAAGAAGAAGAAAAAAAAAAAAAAAAAAGAACAGGGGATGTATGCACCTTAATGGTAAAAGATGGTAAAAACCTTGTCTACATATGCAAGGCCCTGAGCTCCATCCTGCAAAAATAATAAATAAATAAAACTGATAAACAAGCAGAGAGGAAGGGGCACAAACAACCAGTATCTGGAATGATGGAGGAGATGCATGTAGTAAGCACCCTGACATTTTGAATAATTTATCTTGATACAAACTCCTAATAGAAGAGATTCTTACAAAGGACTTGTCCTTGGAAAATCCATTACATTTACATCCTTTGGGGTTGAGATATCAGACAGGGGATGACATGATTAGAACTGTACTTTGGCAGAAAGATCAGTTTACTGGCAGCATGGGGAAAACTTGTAGAAAGAAGGAAAGCAGAAAACTAGTAGGCCAGGTGAGAATCACAATGTATTTATACCATGCACATCCCACCCTCCTGCCATCACACCCAGCCCCCTCAGCACCTGCCTTCCCCAGTGGTCAAGCCAGCAGCAGTAGCAGCACAGTGCTGTGTTCACATGGCTTGCATTCCATATTCACCTGTGTGTCCAAGTCCAATTCTATGCATTTTCCAGTACTGAAGAATCTGGAAAGCTAAGTTGTATTCCCCAGACTTTGCTATTAGAGCTTTGACAATTAACATTAAATATTTAATGGTAATAACCAAATGCAACTCATCCTCCTGCTGTGGCCTCTGTTGCCAGGCCAGGTCCTGGGACAGGCCCAGTGGTCAAAATTGGTCAACTGCAGTCAAGGAAATTGACATAGCTTATGAATGTATTGTTATTTGACAAATTCTAGCATTGTAGAAAAATACAAAACTCATCGGTTTCTGGCATAGTGTTCTCAGAACACTAAGACAGTAGGATTGCCAAAAGTTTGAGGTCAATCTGAGCTACAGAGTGAGCTCCAGGCTATGCTGGGCTATATAGTGAGACCCTGTCTCAAACAAACAGTAACAACAACAAAAATACTCAGCAATTTAAAGAGAGAAAAAAAAAAGGTAGGAATATTGAAGTAGGAAAAAAACAAAAAAGTCAAGGGGATGGAGGTTACATTGGACTAAATTTTGACAAGGTACAGGTTATAGAACTGGAAGAGTAAGTCAACTTCATCATCCTACAACATGGAGGCAGTAAGTGTATAGGCCGTCTTCCCACTGGCCTTCAAGGAGAGACTCGAACCTCCTCAGGCTCCTAACCTTACAAGACAATAACCTCAGGCTGGCCTAACTAAACCCAAGGCTTTGTGTATGCTGGGCAAGCACTCTACCAAGAGAGCCACGTTCCTTGCCCCTTGTTGTAGTTGTTTTTACTTAATTTTTATTAAATTTTAATTTATTTTGTGTTCATGGTGGGGTGGAGGGGGTCAGAGGGAAACTTGCAGGGGTCGGTTTTCTCTCACAGGTGGGTCCCAGGGATTGATCTTAGGCTTCATAGAAGGTGCTCTTACCAAAAGAGTCATCTCACAAACCCTTGCTTTGTTTTTCTGAGGATGGAGTCTTGTGCAAAACCAAGAAAAAGTAAAAAGTACAAGCCTTCTTGGAAGCATGTTCAGAGTACAAAAACACAGCTGTGGTACAACTACAGAGCTACATGAACTACCCCCAGCCCACTCATGTGGACCTACTCTGCATGTTCCTCTAAGTGGGCTTCTCTACTACAAGGATAGATTCCAGGCCCCATACCCACGCACGAGCCACCTTTCCTTCCCCATGGAGTAAAGGTCCAAAGGTAAGAGGTGCAGAAACTCTCAATGAGTTGTAAAGAAATCCTGCCCCAGCAGCAGTCTTATCCTAAGATACCCAGCATTGATTCACACGTTGATCCAGAGCGCAAAAGTGGATGAGTGACAGTCCTTGATTTTTATTATTCTGAGTACCCAGTGAAGATAGATCAGTTGACATATGCTTTGGAGATTTTGTTAGCTTTAAAACACAAACAGCAGCAAATGAAATACATCAATAATATTCCAGAGTCCTTAGGGAAAACACTAGCAAAGCTGAAGGAAGACCAGAGATGCAGAATCCTACTTCAGAGAAGTTTCATTACTATGGTTACAAAATGCTGCCATTGTTTCTGAGAACACCACTGGAGATCAGAGCTTGGAGTCAAGAACAAAAGACTGAATTCCTCCTCAGCTCTGGCAAACAGCTCATGAGATCAGAGACTAGGAGAGTCAGCCCTCCAGGAGAGGACTAACACAGAGTCCAAGAACAGAAAGCTGGGGAGGGGGAATTTCACAGACTTCTCCAGCTTGTCTCTAAGGGCAATTAGCCAGTTTATAACTGCTATGTAAACAGAAGTCTGATTTTCCTTCTCCCCTCGTTGGTTTTTCATAAACAAGATCGAGGAGTCATATACAAGTTCATCCTACTTCTGTTTTGACTAGACAGTTTGTGAGGGGAAAGAATGCTATGTAATCACTACATACTGTAACATGACTTCAAACCCACAAAATGTTTCAAAACTTACTCTGTGATAAAAACCCAATCTAACTAAGTTTTTCCATAACAGCTGCTTTCAGAAAACTTCAGCAACTTTAATCTCACAAGGCAAGCTACAGA
>NW_008355775.1:5315629-5316800 GCF_000622305.1 Nannospalax galili | reverse complement strand
TTTTTAATATTTTATTTATTATTTTTATTTTATGTGTATGTGTGCACTGCCTGCGTGTAGGTAAGTGCACCTGTGTCGTGCAATGCCTGCAGAGGACAGAAGAGGCTGTCAGATCCCCTGGAACTGGAGTTATGGACAGTTATTGGCTACCATATGGGTGCTGGGATTCGAACTCGGGTCTTCTGCAAGAACAACCAGTGTTCTTAACTGCTGAGCCATTTCTCCAATCCCTGAAACACCTTTTTACTAGGGCTGCAGTGGGTCACTTTTGACTACCTGAAAAACCTAGTATTTGGGGACAATCAGAGTTAGGTAACTTGATCAATACTGCTTTCAACATTGAATCATAAAATAAATCCAACTGGTAAACGGCAATGTGAAATAAAAATTCACTGGCAAAGCTACCCGACTCTGTGGTAAGAGGATACATGATCTTTATGCATTGGGTGCATGAAACATCCAATCTCAGTGTTGCACTAAGACCAAAGTACTAGATCAAGGGAAATAGAGCAATATCAAGTTATTAGAACAAAGATATTAGGCAGGTTTTCCATTTTTTAAAAATATTGGAAACAGCTTGGTCCAGAAATGAAAGGCAATTGCGTGCAATGGCTACAGACATACCAGCCTGGATAAGAGCCCTTTTTTAACCAGGAATGTTAGTGCATAGTTAACAATTTCAGCACTTGGAAAACTGAGGCAGAAGGATTGTACTGAGTTTAAGGCCAGCCTGGTCTACAAATACATAGTGAATTCCAGCCTAATCTACAAGTAAGACCCTGTCTGAGGAAAACAAACAAACAAAATCTCCCTTTTTAATTCTGATGATCACAGCACAGGATGTGGTAGCATAGGCCTATCATCCATTCACTCAGGAGGCTGAGGCAGGAGGATTACTACAAGTTCACAGTCAGTATGACCTACACAGCAAGGCCAGCCACGCCTTCATAACAAGACCCTATTGTAAAGATAGATTAGAGAGACGGCTCAGCAGTTGAGAGCACTGGCTGCCTGCTCTTGCAGAGGTGTTAGGTGGCTAACAGCTGCCCATAACTTCAGTTCCAGGGGAATCCGACACCCTCGTCAAACCTCCCCAGGCATTGCACAACATGGGTGCACACACGTACATGTAAGCAATACACTCATACACATAAAATAAAAATAATTAAAA
>NW_008355775.1:5313319-5315591 GCF_000622305.1 Nannospalax galili | reverse complement strand
GGTTTTTTTTTTTTTAATACAATGGTCATAGATGAACTGGTCCCACACAGTTCTGAAATATAAGTAGCCTATGCCATATGTTCTAGTCTGCCTTTAATTGCTGTAACAAAACACTCTGACCAATACCAACTTGGAGAGGAAAGGATTTATTTGACTTACATCTCCCAGGTCCCAATTTATCACTGAAGGAGCCCAAAGTAGGAACTAAGGGCAGGAGCTGGAGCACAGGCCATGGAGGACGGCTGTGTACTGGCTTGCTCCCTTGGGCCCATGCTCAGCCTGCTTTCTTATACAACACAGGACAACCTGCCCAGGAGTGGCATTGCCCACAGTAGGCTGGGCCCTCCCACATCACTCAAAAATCAAGAAAATACCTCACAGACATGGCCACAGGCCAGTCCAATGGAAAAAATTTCTCAACTGAGACTCTACCCAGGTGTATCAAGTAGACAACTAAAGCTATCCAGCACACCATAATCACTGCTCTGCCCTATCTGAGGTTTTTAAGGATGACTACATTAAAACACTTGGGCAACTAACAAGTAAAGTTGATGAGACTCCCAGTCTACCTACTCCCAGATAGTCACTGTCTAAGGGAAATCTTCTGACAATAATTACATGGAAAACCAGGGTGGGGTGGGGGCAGAGCAGGGAGAAAGCAATAGGGCAGGAGTGTGACTTTATCTCTCTAGCCCAGAGATGTCAAAGTCTGCATTCCACTTCCTACCTATCAGGGGCTCCCCAGTGTCTTCAACACTCACTGGGCTGTGCCCTGCCACAGAGTCCCAGCCCAAAGCTATTTGTCAGCTCATCCAGATCAGCTATCACACAGCTCAAGAAAACTAATCTGAAGGAATAATGAACTTCATGCCAGCTACCCAACTCACCCAGCAATCTTCATTCTCCTTACTTTCCAGGGAAAGACAGGGGTGGACACTAATCTTTCCAACACCATGTGGTGACTACTGCAAAGACACTGCAAGGCATTGTTCCAGCATCAGCTTACTGTGAGCATGTACAGCCCACAGCTCCAGGGACAAGATGACTGCCTGTCAGGAGGGTACAGCACAGGCATTCATTGTATTTTACCTGCATTTTATACACTGAAAAAACAAAATAAAACAAAATAAAATAAAAATGACTACGAAACTTAAAATGCCCCACACTAGTGGTGAGAAACACAGGGCTCAAACTTAGCTCATCTGAACCAAAACTATCAAAGGACAACAGTGACTTAGATTCCATTGAGCAGAGAGTAAAAAAGTAAAAAAGCTCAAAGTTAAAGAAAAAATTGAAAATGTCTGAAATATATTATCAATGGTGATGACTAAAAGGGATGTGTAATTAGACATTTTTCTTATTATTTTTAACCTTTGGGAAATAGAAACACATTCAAACCTATTAACACATTAGCCCATTAACTAACTGTCACACATTCAACTTTAACACCTCTAGAGAAAACATTAAAGGCTGCAAATTAGTGGCTGGGGTATTGTAATTTTTTAAAAACTACTTAAATAACCCCATAATTCAACAAAAAGCACAGGACCAAAATCAGCACAACCCCAGTTCTGCAAAGTAAAATCACAGATTGAATAAAAGTGAATGGATATACAAATCATCAAAATATGGTTTTCTCTGGGTAATAAACGATTTTTCCCATCTGTGTTTCACAAATACTGTCACATTATTCAAGAGAATATCAGTCTTGGAAAGAATGAATCTATGCCTGGATCCCTTCCAAGGAGGGGAGGAGGACCTAAGGTTTCCCATCACTATCAACAAAGAGCAGAAGGAACAGATGTAGCTAGAAGCCCTCAACAGGGCGTTCAGCCAGGGAGAACAGAGAAGACGCAACACACCCCTGCAGTGTGGGGTGGGACACATTTCCAATGCGCTCTGTGAAGGGCCAGGTGGTGTGGACACAGTCTACAAGGACTCTAGAACAAGAGAGTGGTCACCACTACAGAAATATTTCTTGAGCTGACCTTGAAAATAGATTTGGGGTTTCTGGAGAAGAATGAAGGACATTTGGGGGCGGGGGGGGGTCATAAATATCATGTAGTATATAATTTAATTTTTTTAAGATTTATTTTATTTTTATTTGTTTATATGTCTGTGTATATACCAAGTATATGTGGGTACCCACAGTGGGTCAGAAGAAGGTGCTGAATCCCCTGGAGCTAGAGTCACAGGCAGTTGTGAGACACCTGACATGGGTGCAAGGAATCAAACTCCAGTCCTCTGCAAGAGCAGCTAACTTTTTTTTTTT
>NW_008355775.1:5249695-5313208 GCF_000622305.1 Nannospalax galili | reverse complement strand
TTTGAGACAGGGTCTCTCTGTAGCCCTAGCTGGCCTGGGACTCACTATGTAGACCAGCATGCCCTTGAACTCACAGAGATCTGCCTGCCTCTGCCGTCCTTAACTGCTGAGCCACCTCTCCAGTACCTGTAACTAACTTTTTGAGTAAGTCTTCCTAAGTTGTCTGTGAATTATAAATCCAATCTGAAGGTGGCCCTATCACATGTCTCATTGAAGACGCTCTACAGAAAGTTTCCTAAGTGGCCTCCACTTACCCCTAACTTGGATGATGTCAGAGAGCTTGTTCATAGGCACAATGAGAAGACATGAGAACTGGATGAAAAGCCTAGGCACTTAGGACTCTACTCAAACCCCTGTGCTAGGAGGCTGGGCCAGACTTCAACATGGCTTCAAAGGGCCACATACCTATAACCCAGCCTCCTGTGTGGAAAAGCTGAGGGCTGTCAAAAGATCCTACAGTTTGCTATAGCTAATACTCCCTCTGGGAGCATTTACTAAAGGGATTTGCCCTGGGGAAGCCCCTTCATTCCTTGCTGATATGTAGTACAACAGACCTCCTTAACTTCAGCTACTATACCAATAGGTTCAACCAACAAAGAATCAAAAATACTTGGAACCAGGTGTGGTGGTACTTGTCTATAATCCAAGCACTTCAGAGGCTAAGGCAGGAAGATCATGAGATCATGAGTCTGAGGCCAGCCTGGGCTATAGTGAAAGTCTGTCTCCAAAAAGTCAAGGGTTATACCAAGCATGGTGGCACATGCCTTTAATTCTAATATTTGGGAGGCAGAGCCAGATGGATCTATATGAGTTTCAGGCCAGCCTGGTCTACATAGTGAGTTCCAGTACAGCTAGGGCTTTAGTGAGACTCTGTCTGGAAAAAAAAAAAAAAAAAGCAAGAGTTGAGGATGTGGCTTGCCTAGCATGTACAAAGCCCCGGGTTCAGTCTTCAAAATCAAAAAAATCAAAAATGTCAAAAAAATTGGAAAAAATTTCTCTACTAAACATGTACATTTTCTTGCCATTATTCCCCTAAACTACAGCATAACAATACTGACTGAGCATTTACATTGTATTAGGTATGAGAAGTCACCTACAGATGATTTAAAGCTTACGGGAGGGTGTCCAAAGTTACAAGCAAAAACTGTTGTACATTGTATTAGGTATGAGAAGTCACCTATAGATGATTTAAAGCTTACGGGAGGGTGTCCAAAGGTTACAAGCAAAAACTGTTGTGCCAGGGATAACAATGACAAGCTGAAGGCATGGAGGTCAAACTTTACATGACCAAGTATGAAAAAGTTAAAGAAACTTCATCAGAGCGAATACACTGACACTGACATACACACACAATAATAAATAAATAAAAACTAAAAAGAAAAATAAGGCTGTCAAGATGCTCAGTGGGTAAAGGTACTTGCTGTTCAACCCTGGCAACCTGAGTTCAATGCCTGAATCCCTCTAATGTGGAAGAAGAGAATCTATACTCCACAAAGTTGTCCTATGACCTTCACACACATGCCATGGCAGGTGTGCACACATGCAGGCAAACACACACACACACACACACACACACACACACACTCAATAGTAATTAATTAGTTAGACATACAATGCAAGAAGAGACAAAGCAAATCCTCAGAAAGAGATGCTCAAAAAGAGAATCGTACCCTGAGAGGGAATGAGCGTTCTTTTATGGTAGTTAAGGTAAATTACAGGGTCTTACTTCATGTGCCATTTATATGGGGTCTGTAGCTGGATAAATGAGCAGGCATCTCACTATACTGTTAAATAGTAAATGTTACAGTTGTCTTTCTTGAGACTGGCCATTTGTGTAAGGTACCATAGGTCATTAAAAGTCAGGCTCTACATGTTTACACCAGACACCAAAATCACTGTACTTGATTAGAGGAGTCTAGGAGTCAGAGTCTGATTGTTAAAGTATGAGACTATCTCCCTTTAGGCTTTGGTCTTTTTATCTCTACAAATACAAAATTCTTATAAGGGACTTCAGCATCTGCAAACTCTGGCACAGAGAAGATCCAATACTTCTCCCTGTTCCCCATGAGTAGCATGAGACATGGGCAGTGATGGATCTAAACCCAACAATGATAGGGCTTCTGCTTCCCAACTTCTGTGGGAAGACAGAATCCTAACTTTGATCAGAGCCAGCTAGTAGGCAGAACTGACTTAATCATATTTACACTTGGCCAACCTTTTGCAACTTTTCACTACCAAACCTAGACCAGGCCCATCACTCACCCCTCCCTACTATTCCTTTCTGCCTTTAAGAGGCCCATTCTTCAAGTGTTCTGACTCATGCCTGTAATCACAACACTTAGGAGGCTGAGGCAAGAGGATTTCCTCCAGTCTGAGTATAGCCTGGGCTATACAGAGTTTCAAGCCACCCAGGGCTAAAGTAAAACCTTGTCTCAAAACAAATAAAGAAAGGGCTCATTCACTTCTGCTCAAAATGGAATGGAGCTCAGTTTTTTTCCCCTGTCAATACTCAGAGAATGAAATCTTATGCTTTAACAAATGACCTCCTTTGTGTACCTTTGATGATAAATTAAACACATAGATGCTAAATGGATGTAGCATTAAAGGCTTTGTTAATTAGCATAATGGACAGTACAAGTAGGTTTTCATTAGGGAAAATCAATGATCAAGAAATATGATCTGATAAACTTAGTGTGGTAACACCTGCCTATAATCCTATCACTGGGGAGATAAAAGGACAGAAGATCAGACATTTAAGGGCATTCCCAACTACTCAGCAACGTGAAGGCCAGAGGAAGGAAGAAGGAAAAGAGAGGCGGAGGGAAGGGAGAGAGGGAGGGAGGGAAGGAGAGGAGGAAGGAAGGAAAGAAGGGGGAGAGGTGGAGGGGAAGAGGAGGGGACAGGGAGGGAAGGAAGGGGACATGGAGGGAGCAAAAGGGAGAGGGAGAAAGAAATGAATGCACCTGTCTGGAAATACTTGGGTACTTCTGCCCTTTCGTGAAATGGCATAAGAGATCAGAGAGATGAACTGTCTTCACTTTGAGAATGGCAACCACAAGCTTGACCCATTCAAAAGCCCTGCTGGTGTGGCAGTCTTGATTGCCTGAACCCACCCAGAAAGTCATTCCTGCTAGAATGTTCTCATGTCAACCCCAGGTGAACTTTTCATTCAATATACATTCCAAGAGCAACAAGAAAGGCAAAGAGTTGCAACTTCACAGAGCCTTCAGAGAAGCTGAATGGCTCCTAAATGTATGCATATGTGCCAGAACTTAGTCTGTAACTTTGGTGTTTTTATACCCTGGACCAGGTATGAGGAAGAAACTAAACCTCCCTCAGCCTTTCCTACTGACAGCCAACAATAGCTACCAAAACAGCCTAATCAACGTGTACTTGAAACTTCCTAAGGTGTATTCAAAACAGTCATATATTCATGCTGTACTTAATAAGACTAACAAGGAACAAGAGTCAAGCAGAGAGGTCATCCAACTTAAGCCTGTTAAAAACAGTCAGTTCATCCATTTCTCTCTACTTCAGTTGCCTCACCTGTTAAAAACAAAGCTGTTGAGAAGAAATGAAAAAAAATAAAAAAGCATGAATGAACATAAAAGCAGACAGCTACCCGACCCTGAAATAAGTTTCAGCTATGGCTATCATTATCATTATCATCAGCCTCATCTTCCTCCTCCTCCCCATCCTCCCCATCATGAATGCTTACACTTGCCTGCAGGAAATCGTGACAACTCTTACTCTCAAACTGCCTTGGAAAGGCTATCTAGATTTTAAGTATGCATCTAATTTCACCTCTGACAGTAGTGTATCCTTTCTACAGCTAGCCCCCTCACACCTCCATTCCCATCCAGCCCCTAAGTTAAGAGAACAAGGAAGCTCTTGATTTATCACCCTGTCCCTAGGGGCCTAACTCAGTGTTCTAACCCAGGAGGCACTGAGTGACCTCTCCCTGAAATTTCTGCCTCCATTAGCATCCATTAGCCATAGCAAAGCAGAATCTGAGTATCAGAGTAAATACAACAATAACAGAAAAGATTACCTGCCAACTGTCCCGGTGCAGGCAGGAAATCACAATGAATAAAAACTTGGAGCTTGGGGCTGGAGAGATGGCTCAGCCATTAAGAGCACTGACTGCTCTTGCAAAGGACCTGGGTTCAATTCCCAGCACCCACATGGAGGCTACGAACCGTCCTTAACTTCAGTTCCAGGGGAATCCAAAGCCCTCTTCTGACCTCCGCGGCATCGCACAACATGGGGTGCACTCACATACATGCAGGCAATACACTCATACACGTAAAAAATAAAAATAATACTAATAAATAAAAATAATAAAATTTTTTTAAAAAAGAAAACTTGGAGCTGCCATGGTATTGCCCAGCTGTAACCTCCAAAGTCAGGAGGCTGAGTCAGGAGGATCACTGTGATTTCAACAGCTGCCTAGGCTACAGAGTGAGTTCCCAGCCAACCTAGACTACAGAGTAAGACCCTGTTTCAAAACAATGAGAAATATACATGACTGTTCACACCAAATCTTGTCATTTTACCTCTGTTGTCACATATAATTCTTATAATCACCTAAGAAGTATTATCATGCCCATTCTACAGATAAGGAAAACTGAAGACAGAGGATAAGTGACTTTTTCATAAGCATACCAGCTCACCTAAATCCAAAATTTCTACCTCCAAAATCTCAAACTTCTCCCTTTGACATAAATATCAATTCAAATCCCAGCACTCTGCCAACTCATTTAACTTACAACAGGCATCTCAAATGTCGCAAAGCCAAAAGACATAGACAGGTCTTCTTGGTCAAATGTCTACCTCCCTCTCAATCTCCTACTTTACCTCAGTAAATGGCACAACACCCTCCCCCCCAATAAAAAAACCCAAGTTTCCCTTCCCCACACCCCACTTTTAGTCCATGCTGTACCTCTAAACTCCAGTCCAGCTCTATCTATAGTCACAGAAGTCCACAACATCCTACTGTGTCCACTCCTACAGCTGGAGCGTCAATTAAGGCACCACGCTCTCACCTCCCTGGACTACAATAAAAACAAGTCACCAGAATACAAGCTCCAGCAGCAAGAGATTTCCATTCAGTGCATATCCAGAAACGGTTCAAAAATATTTGCTGTAGCCAGGCATAAGAATTCCTGTAATTCCACTTGGAAGGTGGAGGCAGGAGGAGCAAAGTTAGTCTCTGCTTCATAGAGTGTGAAGCCTAAAGCCAGTCTGGGCTACATGAGACCTTTCTCAAAAAAAGGCAAAACACTGTAGGCAGGTATAGTGAGTGGTACACTCCTTTAAGTCTAGCACTTGTGAAGATGAAGCAGGAGGATTGCAAGTTCTAGACTAGCTTGGTCTTTTTTAAATATTTTATTTATTATTTTCATTTTATGTGTATGAGTATATTACCTGCATATATAGTAAGTGCACCTATGTCATGCAATGACAGTGGAGGTTAGAAGAGGGTGTTGGATTCCCCTGGAACTGGAGTTATGCCATGTGGGTGCTGGGACTGGAACCTGGGCCCTCTGCAGAAGCAGTCAGTGCTCTTAACCACTGAGCCATATCTCTAGCCCCTAGCTTGGTCTTCCTAAGCAAGTTTCAGACCAGCCTTGGCTACACAGCAAGACCTGATCTTTAAAAAAAGAAATATTCACTAAATGAGTAGCTTATGATTGGCTTGGGCTACTTTCCTTACCTTCTTTTTAGTCCAGCCTTCATGGCACCCAAAACAACCTTCCAAATCTAAATCCACAGTCATTCTTTCTCACCATCTTCCCCAGCCTCTCACTGCAACCAGAATAAAACCCAAACACCAATGGGGGTAACATGGCAGGAAAAGGCCAGTAGTGTGCTTGCCGGGGAGTGGGGTTGCAGCATCTTTAAATAACTGTTAAAATCTCTTCAAGTTATGTTTTCTTGTATTTCGTTTAAGGCCTTCCAGAGAAATTCGTATCAAACTAGATAAAAACAGTCAAAAATCTCCTAGGTCTTGTAGGTGACCTAGAGGAAATTTAGCTCATTATAATCTCACTATAATGTTAAAGTCTCCAAATGGAGGCCTTCTGGTTAACCATTTTAGAACACATGCCATATAAAGAAGCATGATCTCAAACTGAGCATGCTCAGGAATGTGCCCACCTACACAAGTGATGACAAGTCTTTCTAATATAAATATGCATAAGAATCCTGAATAAAATGCTGTCGCCAGTGTTGGGGGGTAGACCCCATTTTAAGAGTTATCCCCAGTGCTCTCCTATTTGCTACAAATATTACATACACTACACCCCTCTTCTGTCCTTTGTCTCCTAGTCATGCTTACTGGCTCTTGCACTCACCAATGGTCTGACTCATTATGTAGGATTACAGACCGACATGCTCCAGTCACTCACATGAGGCCCAGCCAGTTCTGGCATCTCCTCTAAAATAGCCCCCTGTGGAGTCCTCTCTCCATTGATCAGTCTCAATTCTAGAGGCATCTTCTCAGACAGACTTTTCCCACCACCCTCCTGAGGCTGCTTTACCACACAGCCTTATTATGAAACTAGGGGATTTATTGTTTTCTTGTTTACATGCTTATGGAATGCCCACACATTCACACACACAGAGATCTTTACTGGTAGAGGTGTTTGGCTTCCTACAGTACATCTTCCTCCTGGCATTCAGGAGGTGCTCCATCAGACAAGAAGACAACTGGCAGGCTTAGTTTCTGACCATGCTGTGGGGTTTGAGGAGTTTGTTTTGCACAGCACTAAGGATTGAACCCAGGCTAAGTGCATGTTAGGCCAGCATTCTAACACTTAGCTACATCCTCAGGCCTTCAAGTAAACTCCTCCTTGGAGTTTAACAGTCCCAGCTATATAAAATCATGGTGTGAGCAGCTGCTCACCACAATGAAACCTACCGCAGTGAGCCCTCAAGTACTAAGAAAGCAGAAGTTACTGTCCTGTGGGGGAACAGCCAGCACTGGGTTCTTTCCAAAGTCCTAAGAGGGGGATTTTAGAAACAAGACATTAAATCCTGGCAAAATATCACTCATACCAATAATTCTCTTATAAAACCCATTGGAGTACAGACAATAATTTTCAGAGCCATAAAATCAACCACTTCTTGTCACTGAAAAAGCTTCAAAGGGCTTTCAAGGGATTGGAAGGACAGATGTCCCCGAATATATACTGTTACTAAACAATGAAAAGTGTTGCATCAAATTGGAAAATATCACAAAAGAAAAAGACTAAAGGATCTGGGGTTGCAGCTCAGTGGCAGAGCACTTGCCTAAGCAGGTACAAGCACCAGGCCCTATGTTCCATCCCAGCACCACATTAAAAAGAGAGAGAGGGGCTGGAGAGATGGCTCAGAGGTTAAGAACACTGACTGTTCTTGCAGAAGACCCGGGCTCAGATCCCAGCACCCACATGGCAGCTAACAACTGTCCGTAACTCCAGTTCCAGGGGCTCTGACAGCCTCTTCGGTCCTCCACCGGCATTGTGCGACATGGGTGCACTTACATGCAGGCATAACACTTAAACACATAAAACAAAAATAATAATTAATAAAATATTTTAAAGGAGAGACAATTTGTAATTTTTCAGAAAAAAATCTGTCCTGGTTCTTCTTGGTCTCAAAAACACTGACAAGGTGGAAGCATTCCGACCGCTCTTTCCTGATGGGGGCGGGGTGGTGGTGTATACCTCAAATCTAAAAGCCTCAATTTCAATTTCCTCCTCATCTCAACGCCAGCTTGCATGCATGCCAAGCAAAGTATTAGGCCTCAGAAACCAAGATAACTCCACATGGCCACCTCAAAGATGACGGATTATGGGGCACTACAAGGATGAGCCCAGAAACACACAGTTTAACCCCTGGGGCACTTACAGGCTGGCCTTCATTGTCCTAAGGCAAGTACACAAGAAAGCTCTGCACCTGGGTGCCCACACACCGCGGTTAGGTTCGTTTTCCTGTTGTTGTTTTAAATACCCCATTAACACCCTTACACAAAGAAATAACATGGGGAAAAAGCTGGACATCCAGGTGGCTTTACCTACTTAGTTGGTTTTGGTTTTTGTTTTTGCTCTAACCCTGCAGAAAGGAGAGAAATTAGCATTAAAGGGCTAAAACCTACTAATTCTGTACTGCCGTGAGTTTAATAGACAAGGAAACAAAACAGGTTTCCAGCAAGGAGTGGCAGAGAGGGGTGTGAAGGCTCGCGTCCGACAGGAGGTGTCAGGTTGGTGCCCAACCAGGGTTGGGCTGGGTGGGTAAACCCAGGAAGCTCGGCTGAGCCTGCGGACAGAACTGCGCCCAGGAGTTTGGAAATCAGGCTCGGAGACTGTTCCCCACAGTACAGAGGTCAGGTTCTAGACTTGGAGATGCCACACGCATCCTACCTGGACTGTTCGGGGGTACGGAAAAGGAGACCTTGCCCAGCCCACGTCCTTTCCTGGTTCATCCGACCTGCACTGCCAGGAGGGCTGCGGAGCTCCACGACACTCACTCGAGCCTCGGGAGCGAGGTGACAGATCCCGGATCCGGTTGGGAGCCCTGCACGTCCCGCCGCCCCCAGAATCCCAGAGGCGGGAGCAGAGGTATCCGGGTTGCGTCTCGGGCTTGCCCACGTCCCTTCCCGCCCACAGGGTTCCCCGGACGGCTGAGCACAGAGGAGCTTCCTGGGAGCACGCGGGGTCCGCCCGGGCACCCCACTGCAGCCGCACCTTCGGCGACCCGGGCTAGAGGCCGCATCCCCAGCTGACAACCCGCACTGCACCCGGCCTCTCTCACCTGGCTCGCGCAGCACTGGGCAGACATCGCGGAGGCCGACGACCTGGGAGGCGCTGCCAGCTCCGCACGCCACTCCGGCCCTCTCAGCTCTCTAGGTCCGCGAACGCCGGTCTCCGAAACTACTCCCTCTAGCCAGCCGCGAGCCGAGCAGCCCCAGCTGAGAGCCAGGGACTGCGGCCTGGGGGAGGAAAAAAAACAACTGCCGCCAAGCCCCGCCCCGCGCCGGAGGCCCCGCCCCGGGACCGCCCTTGGCCCCGGGGTCCGCTCCTCAGGCCCCGCCCCTCCCTCCAGGCCCGCCCCTAAAACCCCGCCCCGAGACCGCCTCAGGCCCCGCCCTGGAACCACCTCTTTCCCGCCCCTTCCCGGGCCTCCGCGCTGGCTTCTTCCTCGCCTGCACTTCCGCCGGCTGGCGTCTTCCCTGTGAGAAGCCAATGCCTCCTGTTTCTCAGCTCCGCTCCGCGGCTCCGGCTCCGACCCAACCGCTCTTAGTAGCAGAGGAGGACGCGGCTCCCCTCCGCCCCTCCCGGGGGAACTGGGACCGCTTGCGGACTCCCGTGAACCTTGGAGTCTGTACTGAGCAACTTCCGGATGTCCCGCGCTGCGCTTAGCCTCGCGCCAGCTGAGACTTCCACCAGATCCCTGTTCTGGAAACTTCTCTAACCTCTCTCATCTGCCAAGAAAGGTTTTGAACTTTGGGGCTGTCCCGTCCGCCCCAAACTACCTCAAATCCCTTAGGCACTTTGCTGTTCTGTGTATTCCCATGGAACTTTGAAAGCAGATGAGAGCGCTGTTCGCGCCTCTCTAGATCATGATGTATTCCAGGTTTCTCGCCCCTTCCTGCCTCTGAACCCAGCATCCTTGTTTCCTCTCACCCGACCTCGCTAAAAGAAATTGCCTAGTAATTGCTTGTTCGGTGCAGAAGGCCGGGAGGGAGCGCCAAGCTTTTCTCTTTACCCAGTTCCCTTCTCACCACCACTTCAAGTGTAAAGCTATTTTTGTTAGCGTAAGTTTTACGCCAAGCCCATTTTTACTCTTTCAAATAAACATTGCTGCACCCAATAGTGGACAGAGACAGCTGGAACCCAGGCAAGTTAAATTGCTTGCCCTAAAGCCTCAGAAAGTGAAGAAGCCAAGCCCGGTCTGGAATCCTAGTGTCTGATCTTCTGGCACAGGAACAAATGCCTGACCTTTGTTGAACAAAGCCTTTGCCAAGAGTGTCTTGGGAAGTTTAAAACGGAGGCGGACAGTAAGAAAAATTGTATGAAAATCAGTACCAGAGTTACCACCAGCACTAGGTCTTCCAGGTGTTTAAAGGAACACACAGAACGGAGCAGGCTTTGCTCAGAGGCAAGAAAAGTTATATATAAAACCAAATCAAGCCAGCACAGCAACCTGCTGAGTGACAGCCTGTGACTCAGAAGCCTGGACCTTGGTGGAGCATTACTGTGAGCTTTATTGTTTGCTGCCAGGAGATCACTTAGAACTTTACCCCCTGGGAAAACGGGTTGGCCACCTAGAGTTTCTGTGTTTGTGGGAACAGCCTAGCAGCTGGGGAGGTGGGGGTAGGGTGCAAAATCTACAAAACTTTCAATTGCGACTCCTCCAGTCCTTTAGGAGAACCCACCTGAAACCGCTGGTTAAGCTCAAAGGCTTCCTAACCTAAGTGGTTTTTGTTTTTGCTTTGTTTGTTTCCCAAACATATGCCAGCCTTTGAGGGATCTGTGAGTTTACAGATGTCAGTGTCCTAGAGAGAGATTACAAGATTTAGTGATTTGAGGATGGAGAACTGGAGCTCAATGGTAGAGCATTTACCCAGCATGCATGAGGCTTGGTGTTCCATTGCCAAAACTGTAAAAATAACTTGTGGATGTGTTAAGTGTACACCAGGCACCCAGAGAGGCTAATTAATGAAAGCCTGAGACTCCAGAGTCGAGAAGGTGCAAATTCTGATTTCACCAAGAACTCACTGGATAACCTGGCTTCTTTGAAGCACTGACTTAAAGGGTAATCCTAACTTGTATTAATAAATATATTTAAATGAAATGAAGACATGATCTATGATTTTTCTCTTCTGATCCCACCCACTTCAAGAGCTGT
Organism: Nannospalax galili; assembly: GCF_000622305.1. Lineage (NCBI taxonomy): Eukaryota > Metazoa > Chordata > Mammalia > Rodentia > Spalacidae > Nannospalax > Nannospalax galili. The sequence goes on along the minus strand of NW_008355775.1, from coordinate 5,302,315 downwards.
GTGGAGTGTGGTGCAAACACCATACCATGAAGGGTCAGTCTTGCAAATGGCATCAAGAAAACCCAATTGCAGACTGGGATGTAGGGCAGTGGTAGCCTAGTGTGAAATTTTCTGAAGAAGCTATGTGGCCTCTTAACACACCAGAACTTAAAGATCCAGCAAACTGATTGACTAGACCTTCATGATTGTGGAAAGATGGAATGTTGTAGATTGAAAGCCAAAATTGTCTTGAGCTGTCTTTAGTCCTTTAACTAGCCATTTATTACCAATCTCAGTGTCTGACCTAATATGTTTTTGACTGCTAGGTGAAGCCTTTGGAATGCACTGCCAAGCAGAGCACTAGCTGCCACCAAACCCTAAAGCTGAGTGTTAGGAAAGCATCTGAAATGTGTGGAGATGTCCATACTCTGCTGTATCCAGCCTATCCAATGTCCCCACCAAAGAATTTAGTAAATAAAATCACTTATAAATTTCTTTTGTTCTAGAAGTGTAAAACTTCATGTAATCTCTTGGCCAGGCATGTTGGCACACACCTTTAGTCCCAGCACTCAGGAGGCAGAGGCAGGCAGACCTCTCTGAGGAACGAAGAAAGGGAGGGAGGGAGGGAGAGAGGGAGGGGAAGAAAGAAAGGGGGGGAAGAGAGAGAAAGAAAGAAGAAAGAAAAAGAAAGAAAAGAAGGAAAGAAGTAAAGAAAGAAAGAAAAAGAAAGGAAAGAAAGAAAAAAGAAAGGCCAGTGTGATCTCTTCCCCCACCTATGCTCAAAGATTTCAAAGCATGTAGCCAGGTCTAGAGGTTTCCCTATCTCCCTGCTGTAATGACTTGTCTGGCTAGGAGCACCCCTTGTATCTATGACTTGTTAACAAGAGTAGAGGTACTGCTATCAGACATGAGAGACAGTGGCACCTTCATTTTTATTTTAAGTAGCCTGAAGACCTTTTCAGTAAGACATGGTATTCCTAACATGAAGGTAGTTGTATAGTCAGGAGCCTTCAATGTGGCTTTTTTCAGGAACAAATCTATATTAGTAAGACTGTAGCTCTTGGCAGACTGTGTAAAATATTTTCACCACAAAAATTTTCCTAAATTAACTGAATTAGCTCCTTTATACAATATAATTACATATGTGTACATATAAAATTATAAATAACTAGCTTATAATTTGCCATTTTTCCTCTCTTGAAGTTTTTTTGGTAGAGGTAAATGTTCAAAAACATACCACTAAACTAGAAGCAGTGAGATATGTGTGTGTGTGTGTGTGTGTGTATGTGTGTGTGTATAATTAAAGAAAAATGATGAGACAATCCATTTCTTTAAACTTATAATAAATTAGAAAACTTTATTATAAATTTTAAAATTACAATTCAAGAATTGATTAAAAGCAAATAAAATTATGTAAATCCTTAAAACTTTAACAACTCTGGACTGGGGAGATGGCTCAGCAGTTAAGAACACTGGCTGTTCGAATCCCAGCACCCACATGGCAACTGACAACCATCTGTAACTCCAGTTCCAGGGGATCTGACATCCTCTTCTGTCCTCCATGGGCACTATACTACATGGGTACACTTACACACTTGCAGGCATAATACTCATACACATAAAATAAAAACAAACAAAAAAATTTTTTTAAAAACTTCAACAACTTTGAGAAAAACCTAGTGAAGCATTCAATTAGGTTTTGCTATTGTTTGTCCGTGTTAGGATTTGAGCACAGGGCCTAGTGCATTTTAGGAAAGTCATCTAGGGCTGGAGAGTTAGCTCAGTGGTTAATAGATGCCCTAACAGAGTACCTGGGTTCTGTTCTCAGCACCCACATGGCAGCTAACAACCATCTGTAACTCCAATTCCAGGGAATTTAACTCCCCTCTTCTGGCCTCTTCGAGCATTGCACAACATAGGTGCACTTATATACATACAAACAAAATACTCATACACATAAAAATAAATAAATAAATAAATAAATCAATCAATCAAAAAAAAAATTCAGTGTTCTACCACTGAGCTACACCCCATTCCCTCTGCTGGATTTTAAATGTTAAAAAAAGAAATTTCACAGAGGCCAGCGTATCTGTAAGTTCCAGGCCAGTTGAGGCTACAGGGAGATCCTGCCTCAAAAAGACCAAAAAAAGAAAGAAATTTCTGTGATCTTTACCTACAAAGTCTTTTGGCACCCATTCTAGTGGTTGGAATTTAGTGTTAGTTGAAATTAAATAACAGCTGAGTATCAGCACTCAGGAGGCAGAGGCAGGTGGATACTCTGGATGTTCAAGGCCAGCCTGGTCTATATATGGTGAGTTCTAGACCAGCCAGAGTTATATAGTGAGACCCTGTCTCAAAAAAACAAACAAAAAAGACAAACTGCAAAGATTCATTTAGGAGATCAGCCAGCATGGTAACACATGCTTATAATCCCATCACCCAGCAAGTAGAGGCAGTAGAGCATGAATTGGGGACTGGCATGGGCTACATAGTGAGTTTCAAGCCAGCCTTGTCTACATAGAGAGACTCTGCCTCTAATCAAAAACTCTAACAACTAAGTAAATAAGGTTTCTACACCCAACCTTTTAGTCCTTTTCCCAGAAGCAAATACCTATTTCTTTAAAATTTTTTACATTTGTGTGTGTCTGTGTGTGTGTGTGTGTGTGTGTGTGTGTGTGCCTATGTGTGGGAATATGGGCATACCACAGCACACATGTGAAGATCAGAGAACAAGCTGAAGGAGTTAATTTGCTCTTTCATGTGGGTCCCAGAATTTGAACTTAGGTTGTCAGGCTTGGTAGTCAGTGCCTTTACCCACTGAGCCATCTAACCAGCCACTTTCAATGAAAGCAGTTCTTCCCTATTCACTTCCATGTTTTCAAATAATATTCCTATGTTTCCTAATCTGTTAACTGTACTTACTGTGTAGTATCTTGATGTTTCATGTGAGCTGAACTCTCAACCCAGAGAGTACTTGCTCCCTTGTCAATCTAAATATATCATAGTTTTCATAAAATTAACAACCAAACCAATATCTACATAATTATGGCAGTAAAAATTACTCACTGAATAGCCACGTAGTGTATAAAAATATGATTTCCTTCTTGTTGAAATTTTCTTTTTTCACTTAGAGAATACTTTACTAGTTTCTGTAGTCAAACCCAGATGCTCAAAACCTTATATGTTAAATATAGTACATTCATTACCCCTGTAAAAATGGAAAAAATATTAAGTTTGATGTTTTTAGACCAATATGGCTATTAATTTCTGTATAATGCCATACCACACAGTAAACTGGAATACTTCTTGTCTGAAGTTGGCAGAACAGCTGAAGTTTCCAAAAATTAAAGTTATATTTGTATATATTTATATTTATATAAAAGACCAATAATAGCAGTATTTTATACATCAATAGCAACAACAGCTTCATGTTCTGCAGCCATTTGAAAAAAATGATATCCAGCACACTGCACTAAAAAAATAAAGTAAAAAACAAAATCCCCAAAACAGCACAGTCTGTTACTGCTGTGGCATCTGGCACCATTTTTCTATATTATCTTCTTAATCATCTAAAAAGAAAACATTCTGAGTCACATCACATTGAACAGCCCTGATAAAGCACAGTAATTACTACACATCATAAAGCAGATACAAGATGTGCTACATTCACAGAGTTATGATACAGAACTGTCCTACATCTGTAAGAGGTAACTTTTTCTTATAAACCTACTTACATCCTCTCCCCTTCACACTTTCTTGGAGCCTATTCTGTCAGTATATTCTAACCATGCAACAAGACCCAGGGTTAAACCTTTGCTTTATGCCTTATTGGGTCTCTGGTTTTGAGGAGGTTATAATGCCAGGACCATGTTGACAAGCCAAAGATGTGGGAGTACAAGCATTTTCCAGACCAGAACATACATGGAGAAGATTTGTTAAAGAATACACATTAGGGACTGGAGAGATGGCTCTGTAGTTAAGATCTGGCAGTTCTTGCAGAGGACCTAGGTTCAGTTCCCAGCACCCACATAGCAGCTAACAACCATGCTTAACTCAGTTCCAGATCTGATGCCCTCTTCTGGCCTCCTTGGTGCACATGGGTGCACTTACATACACACAGTCATACACTCATACATATAAAATAAAAGTTAATAAATTTTTTAAGGAATATACTTCAAGGACAGAGACATATCAGGTGAATTCTTTATTTTCATTTTGTGTGTATGAGTGTTATGCCTGCATGCACGTAAGTGCACCCATGTCATGCAATGCCCAAGGAGGACAGGGAAGGGCACTGGATCCCCTGGAACTGGCATTACAGTTTTCAGCTGCTATGTGGCTGCTGGGATTCAAATCCAGGTCTTCTGCAAGAACAGCCAATGCTCTTATATGCTGAGCCATTGCTCTAGCTCCACAGCAGGTGAATTCTTAGAGACTCACACCCTGAGAGAAAATGGGAGTTTTTTCATAACAAGGGAAATTACTTGGTTTTATATCATATGTCTTTTGGTGTCTATATCTGGACAGATAAGCAGTTATCTCACTATCTTTCAAAGAAATAAATTTGGCAACCTTCTTGAGGTTGACCGTTTGGGGTAACACACAGACCTAGGTAGCTTTAGCTGTCAACTTGACACAGCCTAGAGTCATCTGAGGAACTCTCAACTGAGGGATTTCCCAGATAAGATTGGCTTGTGACCACATCTGTGAGAGGTTTTTCTCTGTCTCCCTGAGTCCTCCACACAGTTCTAATCTGTATTCCTTCAGGCTGCTACAACACCACTGTCATCCTAGATCACTGACCAGCAGAGACCTTCTTGCAGGTTCTTGGTCTGGTTGATAAAGGAATTTAAAAATTGACTGAGAAGGGAAACTGAGAATAGTTTTATTTGAGTTTGAAAAGAAAAGTAACAGGACAGGTAAACTGCTGGGAGGAAGGAGCTAGAAGGAGGAGAACATTATGCTTTCTGAATGCCAAGAAAGCAGGCAGGCTCAGCAGTGCAGAGCTGGTGTTTTTTTGTCTGTTTTATTGTTGTTGTTTTGGGACAAAGTCTCACTATGCAGCCCTGGCTGACTGGAACTCCCTATGTAGACCAGGATGGCCTTGAACTCACAGAGTACTAGGATTAAAGGCATGCTAGCTGTGAAGATCTGTGAGTTACTGCATTGGGTATGTGTTTTAGGGCAGGAGGAGGGGGTCAGAAAGAGTAAGCATGCCCAGAGGGTTAAGGTAAACAGATTCAGGATTTTGGCTGGTGTTTGATTAAAAACAAAAAGGAAATAGGAAGCCAGGTTGGTGGTTCATGCCTTTAATCCCAGCACTCTGGAGGCAAAAGCAGGCAGATCTCTGTGAGATCAAAACCAGCCTGGCCTATATACTCAATTCCAGACTAGCTGAGGCTACAGGGAGACCTTGTCTCAAAAACAAACAAACAACAACAACAACAAAAAAAAAACCCAAAAACATAAAAGGGTGAGTGTGAAAGTTAATTTTGAATTAGAACTCAGAAAGTAGGCAGGTTTAGCAACGAATCTGCTGCCCTCGAGGGAAGAGCTTTGGGGAATAGTCAAGTATATCCCTCATTAAGGGAATAGCTAACTAGCTATTCCTCCCATTACGGGGGATGGTGCTCAGAACTAAACCCACAACAGGCAAGTGCTCTACCACTGAGCTGCATTTTCAACCCTCCTCCCATTTTCTTCTTATATCCTCAAATGTATCCTGTTTCTACCTTCTGACTTCAGGTTTGTCTTCCTTAGGCTGTAAAACGGAATTGTCTCTTTATCACAAGGGAAGAACCCTCTGTCCTTATCAAAAAGGTTTTATTGACCACTGATCAAGGCTCTAAAGAAGAGAGTTACTATCAGTCATGCTCTCTGTGTTAGAGGATGTCACCATGTTGTTGTTCCTATATCCTAAAGGTTTCCAACATCAGAGGCACCAGCTGACTACATCAGAAAGGATCCTATTTGGTCATGGATCCAGCCATTTGTACCATAGGAAGTTGACATAGATATCCATGTCCCAAATGGTGTCTGGGGAGAAACTGGCTCTGACCCTCTCCACTCCTGTTCTTCCAGCCTAGCATCCATGGTCACTGGGACCCACCTCTGTCCCTCTCTTCTCTTGCTCATTGACTTTCTGGAGGCCACATACTCTTCCTTGGTAGAAGACAGCAGCAACTCTATCCAGAACCCCTCCCTTGAACCATACATTGGCCTTCCTTGAGCTGCTGGAGTTCAAGTGTTCATACCCTCCTTTTTGGGGAGATTTTTTTGAGACAGAGTCTCCCTGTAGCACCAGCTGGCCTGGAACTCACTATGTAGACCAGGCTAGCCTTGAACTCACAGAGACCCGCCTGCTTCTGCCTCCCGAGTGCTAGGACTAAAGGCATGCCCAGTTTCATATCCTCCTTTTAACACAATAATCCTCACTGTACCCTCAGTCTCCTTCTGGTAACTCCTTTCTCTTCCAGTTTCTCTCCTCTGAGTATTTTGTTTTGTTTGAAGTAGGGTTTTTCTATGTAGCCCAGGGTATTCTCAAACTCATAGCAATCCTCCTGCTTCAACCTCCTGATATTGTATTACACACATGAGTTACCACTCTGGCTCTCCCAAACATTTTCAATCCCTCCTTTCTGTTAAATGTTTCTCCAGAGACTGGAGAGATGGGTTAGTGATTAAGATCACTTGCTACTCTTGCAGTGCACCCAAATTCAGTTCCCAGCACAGACATTGGGCAGCTCACAACTACCTATAACTCCGGTTCCAGGTAATTCCAGACCATCTTCTGGCCTCTGTGGGAAACTGCAAGTAAGTGCACACAGCCCAACACAGACATACATGCATACACATAATAAAAAATAAAACTTTTAAAATGTATTCTTGAGCCAGGCATGGTCTATGTAGTGAATTCTAGGCCAGCTGGGGCTACAGGGAGACCCTGTCTCAAAACAAACAAACAAACAAACAAACAAACAAAAGTATTCTTGAGCTACAAACATGTTCAAATTTTTCCTAAATTAAAATCTCACTTTGATCCAGCTGCCACTTTGTTGTTGTTGTTGTTGTTTTGGGTTTTTTTGTTTATTTTTTGTCTTAAAATGTCTAGGAAACAAAGGTTGATACACTGACATGTCTTTTGCTCTCTGCTCTCCAGGTCATGGGAGCTGCTTCCAAGTCCAAACTGCAGCTTTCTGCTTATGTGTGACAGGATGACTAGCTTCTCCTTAAAATGGTGTACTTTTAAAACCTATTCAAAGACAGGAAGAAAATTGAATATAAGTCCATTAATTCCTGTGGAAAGGAATTTTCAAAGAACTTGTATTTTCAAGTTGAAATAGTATTACACATAAGCTATCAAGGGGTTGCCTGGTTATGACTCAGAGAGTAGGTGATTTAAGGAACGAGCCGAGATCTTTGTATAATTATCTTCAGTTACGTTGTAAGTATGGAATGCTAATAATGGCTTTTCAGCTCTAAAATGGCACTTTAAAAGCTCTGCATTAGTATTTTAAAGATTTGTTACGTAAAAGTCAGAGACCAACAGCCAAAGTCAGGTGAGGAGAATAAGTTTAATTTGAACTAGCAGGCCTGACACCATGAATAAAGGAGTCAGACCTCCTGTTCAAGTTTTGGGGGGCTTTTATACCCATGTGTGGGAAATGCAAACAAAAGGCAAAACAGCACATAGGTGACAATTAAGTAAAAGGTACATGTGATAATTAAGCAAGGTAACATATGGCCATAAAGGTTACAGGAATGCGAAAACGGTTGGAAAACAAAGACTTCCATCCTGGGCAACCACAGGGGGCAGGGTGGGAGACTCCTGCTCACCTCCCCATACCTGTCTCTTAAGAGTTTTCCTGTCAGAAAGTTCTTAATTACCAGCACATTGCAAAAGCTTTCCACCTCCACAATAGATTTTACCTTTTTTCTCTGTCAAATTGTTAATATGCTTGGCAAGTCTTCTGCATATAGATAGTGCAAAAGAAAACACTCTTAGGCAACACTCCAGGGAACTTGAATTCCACATTAATGAAGAGGACAGGGAGTTGCTCAACAGGCTTTTCAGCCTTGCTCAAGCCATCTGGGAACATTTTAATTTCTTAGTCCTCCTAGATTATAGTGAAGCCTAGTCTTATTTTATTTTTTGGTATTTTTGAGAAAAGGTTTCTCTATAGCCCCAGCCAGGCTGAACTCACTATGTAGACCAGCTGACCTCGAAAAGCCTAGTCTTGATAAGAACAGTAAGAAGACATATCTCCCATCTCTATGTTGCATCATGTACACTCAGACTTTGAGTTAATTATTTTGAAGGAGGATCCAGTTATTAACCTAACACTCCATTTTGCCTCTCTGATCTGTCTTTTCTGAGTTGCTCTTGCTCTCAGTTTGTCCTAAACTCCTGGATCAGAGAAATATGGTAGAAAATATGATAAAGCCTGAGAGGGTGGGGTCTGTCCTACGTTGATATAGCAGCTGTATTCACAGCAGACCTCCAGACACTGCCGGGTTCTGGCGTACCTCTGGCATAGGGGCTGAGGATACAGGGGACTGCCTGAGAACACCTGGATCTGTAGAACCCTCCTCCTTGGCCCCCTCCCCCGGACTCCCTAGACCCCGCCCCTATTTAGGACTAACTGCTCTTTTCACTTCTGTAAATCTCTTGGCTTGAGGGAACCAGAGGGACAAACTGCACCATCTCCATTTTGACTGCTGATTCCTCCATTTTCGTGATGTCTCATGGTCATAGACTAGGCAAGCCCGAGCATGTCCAGGGGGCCTGGGCAGGTTTGAGGCCTTATAAGGAATAAACAGGCTCCTCTAGCCCTGAAGATAACAGCACATTCCATAGCCCTGAGGGCAGCACCCACCAATGAGAGGCCTCCAAGACTGTAACCAATCAATTCAAAAGTATGTTCGAACGTACGGGCTCTTTGGACCAATCAAAATATAACTCTGTCATTCCCCTCCTCCCTTTGTCTGAAACCTATGAAAAGCTCCCTCCCCCTGCAACCAGGGCTCTCAGACAAACCTACCATGTTAGTTTGGTCTGAGAGTCTGAGCTTAAGCCCGAATACAGACTCTTTGTTCTGGCATGCTCTCTGGACTCCGTGGTAATTCTTGGGGATCAGTTCTCTGGGCACAACATTTAGGGGCTCACCCAGGATCTTCAAGACCCCCCCACCACTGGACCCCAGAGTGCAAAGTCTACCTGATCCGATTGGTGAGTGTCTCTTGTCTTTGTGTCTTTCATTCCTGCACACTTCTGGTTTGGTTTTTGGGCCCAGTTTCAAGATTGCTTCTTGGAGGTCTAGGCAGACTCACTGGAAGGCCCCAGGCTGTGGGACTCAGGAGATGTCCCAGACACACCTGATAGCGATTGGATTCCTTTGGTAGACTTGGAAGGACGGAGCAGGTCGTGCCCACCAGGAGGCGAGAGACCATTGTCTTATTTTCAGTTTAAGGCACCAATTAACCATGTGTTATTTTTCTGTGTGTTTGTGCTTTTTGTTGTGTTTGTGACTCTTACTGTGTTGGAAGAAATGGGACAGAACCAAGTAACTCCTCTCAGCCTTTTTCAGGATCACTTCTTGGAATTCAAAGCCCAGGCTGATAGCCTGGGGTTAGGAGTAAAGAAAGGGAAGCTCTTTGTGTTTTGCAGGAATGAATGGCCAACTTTTGGAGCTGGCTGGCCTGAAGAGGGAACGTTTGACCTGCCTACCATCTACAGAGTAAAGGATATAATTTATGGCTGTCCAGGCCACCCTGATAAGGTCCCTTACATCACGACTTGGCAGGTTATGGTGGAAGAGCCTCCAAAATGGTTAAAGCCGTTCCTTCCTCCTCCCCCAACTGGCCCAAAGCCGACTGAAAGGCAGAGAAATGAAACTAAACCCTCCACCCCCCTCTACCCTGTCTTGCAAGGAAGCACAGGGGAAGAACTCCTGCTTGAGCCACCCCCCATCAGCCTGTCCCACAAGCAGAACCTCAGGACGTTCCGGGGGAAGGGGGAGGCAGCCCCACCCCAGGAGGCAGAAGGACACCTTCCCCAGACACAGAGGAGAGTCCAAAGGGGGCAGCCACAGCTGGTGACAGACTCTACTGTCTTCCCTCTCTGGGCTGTGGGGCCCCTCACTGAAGCAGAGGGCCAGCAGATGTAGTATTGGCCATTTGCAACTAGCGACCTTTACAATTGGAAGTTACAGACAGCTAAATTTTCTGAAAAGCCTCAAAGTCTAATTGATTTGCTAGAATCTGTTTTGTTCATCCACCAGCCCACTTGGGATAATATTCAGCAGCTTTTGCAGGTCCTGTTCACCACTGAAGAAAGAGACCAGATCCAGGTTGAAGCCTGCAAGCTGGTCCCTGGGGTGGATGGGAATCCCACCACCAATCAGGCCCTGACTGATGAAGCCTTCCCCCTGGTTAGGCCAAATTGGGACTTCAGTGTGGCTGAAGGTAAGGAGAGGCTCTGGGTCTACTGCCAGACTCTAATGGGGGGGGTGTCCGGGCGGCCGCAAGGCAACCAACCAATTTGGCCAAGATTAGTGATGTGCAGCAAGGGAGGGCAGAATCACCCGCAGCATTCCTAGAAAGGATCCTTGAGGCATTCCGTACCTATACCCCAATGGACCCAGAAGCACCCAAGAATAATGTAGTGATCCTGGCATTCATGAACCAGTCAGCACCTGATATTAGGCACAAATTGCAGAAATTGGACAGACTGGCTGATAAAACCTTGCCAGAACTTCTGGCGGTGGCTGAGAAAGTTTACAATCACCGAGAGAGTCCCAAAGACAAACAGGCCCGGGTCACCACCATTGCCAGTGTGAAACAGACCCACGACTTTGCCAAGATCCTCCTGGCTACACTGACCAGGTCCCCAGATGAAAGAGAACACCAGCTGCGATGCCTATCTGCTGAACAAGGTAGGAGATGCCCAGAAGGGTGACCAAAATTGTTGAAAAACCAATGCACCTATTGTAAGAAAATGGGCCACTCATTCAGCGTTATCCGAGACCCAAGGGAAATTATCAAACAAAAAGTCCTGGGTACAGGGAGCATGAATCAATATTCATGGACCACCTGAAGAAGGCATGGGCTGGGTGTTCTACTCCTTCTTAGTCATGCCTGGTTGCCCCTACCCCCTCTTGGATAGAGACTTACTCACCAAGATTGGAGCCCATATTTATTTTTCACCTAAGGGGGTTCATTTAATAGATAAAGGGGTCCACCCCATTGGCCTTGCAACTGGAGGATGAGTTTTGACTGCACCAGAGGCTTAGTCCACAGCCAGGGGAAGAGATTTCTGTCTGGCTGCGGGAATTTCCCTGGGCATGGGCTGAGAATGGGGGGATGGGGCTGGCAGCCCACTGACCTCCTGTCTGTGTAGAGCTGAAACTGGAAGTACTTCCAGCTTGGGTGAAGCAGTACCCCATGTCACATGAGGCCAGATCAGGGATTACCCCACACATCCAGAGGCTAAGAGACTAGGGCATTCTAGTGCCCTGCTGGTCCACATGGAATACACCTCTCCTTCCAGTAAAGAAGCCAAATTCAAATGATTACTGGCCAGTGCAGGATCTGAGGGAAGTAAATAAATGGGTCATGGATATCCATCCCACAATGCCCAATCCCTATACCCTCCTGAGTTCCTTGCCACCCTCCAGGAGCTGGTATACTGTACTAGATTTAAAGGACGCCTTCATTAGCCTGCCCTTAGCCAAGGATAGTCAGCCATTCTTCGCCTTTGAATGGCAAGAACCGGAGATCAGTTTCAACGGACAACTGACCTGGACTCACCTGCCTCAGGGATTCAAAAATTCACCCACTCTCTTTGATGAGGCACTTCATGCAGATTTGGGTGAGTACAGGCTGGAACACCCCCAGCTCACCCTATTGCAGTATGTAGATGACATCCTGATAGCTGCTGATGACGCTCTACTATGCCAGCAAGGGACTAAGGATTTGTTGGCAACTCTGGGCAGGCTAGGATATCGGGCATCTGCTAAGAAGGCACAGATATGTCTTCAAGAAGTGATTTATCTAGGGTACATTCTAAAGGAAGGACAAAGATGGCTCACAGATGCCAGGAAAGAAACGGTGCTGAAAATTCTGGTCCCCATCTCCCAGAGAGCAGTGAGGGAGTTTCTGGGATCAGCAGGGTTTTGCCGCCTCTGGATCCAGGGGTTTGCTGAATTGGCTAAGCCTCTCTATGAGGCTACAAAAGAGACTTCTGACTTCTGTTTGGACTGGGGAAAGAGAAAAGGCCTTTAATGAAATTAAGCAAGCCCTCCTGACAGCCCCGGCTTTGGGGATTACCAATGACACCAAGCCTTTCCACCTCTACATAGATGAGGAATAGCCATTTGCTGAATTGGCTAAGCCTCTCTATGAGGCTACAAAAGAGAATGAGACTTCTGTTTGGACTGGGGAAAGAGAAAAGGCCTTTAATGAAATTAAGCAAGCCCTCCTGACAGCCCCGGCTTTGGGGATTACCAATGACACCAAGCCTTTCCACCTCTACATAGATGAAAAGAAAGGAATAGCCAAAGGAGTCCTGACTCAAATGTTAGGACCCTGGAATAGACCAGTGGCATACTTGTCTAAGAAACTTGATCCAGTAGCCACAGGATGGCCACCATGTCTGTGGATTATAGCTGCTACTGCCCTTCTAGTCAAGGGAGTGGATAAATTGACATTAGGGCAAGAGCTGCACATCACCACTCCTCATGCTATTGAAAGAGTTCTTAAGCAGCCCCTAGACCACTGGTTGAGCAATGCTCAAATAACCCATTATCAGAGCTTACTTCTTAACCCTCCAAGAATTAGGTTCCTTCCAAGCACCACCCTCAACCTAGCCACCCTGCTGCCTGACCCCGACATGGACATACCCCTGCACAATTGCACCAGGATCCTGAGCCAGGTACATGGACTCAGAAATGACCTGACCAATCGGCCACTCTCTGATACAGAAGCTACTTCGTTCACTGACAGTAGCAGTTTCATGAAGGATGGGCAGAGGTATGCAGGGGCAGCAGTGGTAACTGAGACTGAGACTGTTTGGGCGGTGGCTTTGCCTGCCGGGACCTCAGCTCAGAGGGCTGAGCTGATAGTGCTGACTGAGGCTCTTATGCTTAGAAAGGACAGGCGGCTGAACGTGTACACGGACAGCCAATATGCCTTTGCTATGGCACATGTGCATGGAGCCATCTACCAGGAGAGGGGGCTGTTCACAGCAGAAGGAAAAACTATTAAAAATAAGAAACTCTGGACCTGTTGGCAGCTCTATGGCTACCTAAGAAACTGGCTATTATCCAATGCCCCGGGCACCAGAAAGCCAACATGCCCATAGCTCGAGGAAATCAGAGGGCAGACCGGGTTGCCAAAGAAGTAGCTTTGGAGGCTTTCCAGATTTTGCCAATCCAACTGCCAGACCCTGGCTCCCCCATCCTACCTGATCAGCTTTATTACTCCCAAGAGGATATGACGCTGATACACAGACTCCCCATGACCCAAAACATCGAAGCTTGGTGGCATACAGGAGACTGTAAAATTATTCTTTCAAATGACTTAGCCAGGGACCTCCTCACATATATCCACTGAACCATTCATCTGGTCACCAGAAAAACAGCTGATCTTTTAAGAAATGCTCATTTAAAAGTCCTGAATCTCCACCCACTTGTTGATGCAGTCACCTCTGCATGTCTTAGCTGCAAGCTGACCAATGCTGAGAACCATCCTAAGAAACAAGGGGCTTGGATGATGGGCTCTAGGCCAGGGGCCCACTGGGAGATGGACTTTACAGAAATTAAGCCAGGCAAGTATGGTTACAAATATCTACTAGTTCTGGTAGATACTTTTTCAGGATGGACTGAAGCCTTCCCCACCAAGCATGAGACCGTTCAGTTGGTGGCCAAGAAATTGCTGGAGGACATGTTACCCAGATATGGCATCCCAGCCCTTCTGAGCTCCTACAACCGGCCAGCCTTTGCTTCACAGGTAACCCAGGAATTAGCTAGGATATTGGGGGCAAGATGGAAATTACATTGTGCATACAGTCCCCAGAGCTTGGGATAGGTAGAGAGGATGACTAGAACTCTAAAAGAAACCCTTACCAAATTAACCATGGAGACTGGCGGGAACTGGGTGGCTCTCCTTCCCTTTGCCCTGTATAGGGTGAGGAACTCACCCTATCTGCTAGGATTAACCTCCTGTGAAATCATGTTTGGAAGACCCCCTCCTATTCTCCCCAATTTAAAAGCTGAACTAATTGCTGAATTTGATAACCGTCAGTTGCTTAATTCCTTAGAAGCAATGGCTCATGCACATAAGGATGTGTGGCCCCAATTGAGAGCTATCTATGAAACAGTGCCTCCTACCACTCCACACAATTATCAGCCAGGTGGTTGGGTCTATGTCTGCTGGCACCACTGTGAAACGCTCGAGCCCCGCTGGAAGGGCCCTTATGTGGTGCTCCTGACTACACCCACGGCCATCAAGGTAGACAGAATCGCTACCTGGATACATCACACTCATGTCCGGAGAGCTGATACACACCCCAATGACCCGGAGGACCCTCAGGTCCCAGCACCAGGACCCAAGGCATGGAAAGTTCACAGAAATGTGGACAATCCTCTCAAGTTAAGACTAAGCCATTCTTAATTCTTACTATACTAATTGTTATAAGTGTTTGTGGTGCCAACCCCCACCAGCCCTTTAATTCAACCTGGCAACTTATAGATGTTAACTATATGAGGGTCCTGGCCCAGATGTCCAAAGTAGTTCCCCCACCTGTCTGGTATCCAGATTTGAACCTGGACCTTTCAAAATTGATTGCTGGTATAGGTCCCACAGACTCCACCCAAAGTTTTTATGTTTGTCCCGAGGCCCACAGGCAAAAAAAGGGAGAAGGAAAATGTGGGACACCTTATGACTTTTGTTGCAAATCATGGGATTGCCTGAGTACAGGGTTCATAGATTGGACACCCCCTGTTAAAGATGATTTTATCACACTAACACGCATTGGCCACCCAGCAGTCATGCCTGCCACTGTCCATAACATCCCCTCATGGACCCAAAGGAATAAATGCTATCCTAATTGTAATCCTATTAAAATAAGTTTCACAGACCAAGGAAGGGAGGCCCCCAGTTGGGAGATGGGTTATACTTGGGGCATTCGGTTGAAGTCTGAGAGCTTAGGATCAGTTTTCAGGATCCATCAAATAATTGGATTATTCCCCAAACCCACAGTTGAGATTAGACCAAACAAAGTCCTTGCCCCTACACAGCAAGCACAAACCACCCCAAAGGTGCCCATCACCCCAGAGGTAGCCAGAATTTCTCCCATAGGCCCTGGGGCCCCCACCTCCAGAGGAGCTAAAGTTCGAAATACTAAGGTACTGGCCCCTTTTGAGAAACCGGAGGTAAACCCTCTCCTCACTCTGCTAGAGCAATCATACCTGGTAGTGAATGCTACAAAGCCAAACATGATGGCCTCTTGTTGGTTATGTTATGATACTGCCCCACCTTATTATGATGGCATAGTGCTCTTGGGGACATATAACTTTTCTGATGACTACAACACCTGTCTTTGGAGCTCTAAGGCCAAGTTGACTCTGCAACATATCACAGGACAAGGACTATGCATAGGACAGATCCCAGTCGATTACCAGAAACTATGCAATGTCACTCAGAGCATTGAGTTATGCCTAACCAGTTACTTGGTCCCTGAGCCTGATACATGGTGGACTTGCTCCTTTGGCCTGACTCCTTGCGTGCATATGGAGGTTTTTAATTGAACACAAGACTACTGTATCCTAGTCCGGTTAGTTCCCAGACTGCTATATCATACTAATGATGAACTGTTGGGACAGATTAACAGAACCCAATCCCAGGTTGCCAGGGAGCCAATCACAGCCACGACCCTTACTCTAAGTAAGATTCTTGGAATCAGCCTCATTGGGGCTTGGACAGGAGTGGCCTCACTAGCCACCCAATATCAGCAGTACTCAAGCTTGAGGGCTGCAATAGATGTAGATATAGAAAGGCTAGAAAATGCAATTTCTCATTTACGAGAATCCCTGTCCTCCCTAGCAGAAGTGGTACTGCAAAATTGACAGGAATTAGACCTGATCTTCTTGCAACAGTGGGGGCTGTGTAGCCCTGGGAGAGGAATGCTGTTTTTATGTCGATCATTCAGGGGTAGTCAAAGATACTATGGCTAAGGTAAGAGAGGGAGTAGCTAAGAGAAAAAGAGAGCGAGAGGCTCAACAGGGATGGTTTGAGTCTTGGCTCAACACATCTCCCTGGCTGACCACTTCAGTGCCCACCTTGATATGCCCCCTCCTCATTTTGATCCTACTCTTAACCCTCAGACCCCATATCTTAAACAGGTTAGTACAGTTCATGAAGAACCCACTAGGGGAAATCCAAATAATGGTCATGAGATTACAATACCAGCCCCTAAGCCGGGATGCTATTGAACTCCAGGAAGCCCCATGATTGCGGCCTCCAAGTTACAAGGAGAGGGGGAAATGTGGAACCTCCCTCTTGGCCCCCTCCCCCAGACTCCCTAGACCCCGCCCCTATTTAGGACTGACTGCTCTTTTCGCTTCTGTAAATCGCTTGGCTTGAGGGAACCAGAGGGACAAATTGCACCGTCTTCATTTTGACTGCTGATTCCTCCATTTTTGTGATGTCTCATGGTCATAGACTAGGCAAGTCCGAGCATGTCCAGGGGGCCCGGGCAGGTTTGAGGCCTTATAAGGAATAAAGAGAGTCCTCTAGCCCTGAAGATAACAGTCAGTACATTCCACAGCCCTGAGGGCAGCACCCACCAATGAGAGGCCTCCAAGGCTGTAACCAATCAATTGAAAAGTATGTTGGTGCATGGGCTCTTTGGACCAATCAAAATATAACTCTGTCATTCCCCTCCTCCCTTTGTCTGAAACCTATGAAAAGTTCCCTCCCCCTGCAATCGGGGCTCTCAGACAAACCTACCATGTTAGTTTGGTCTGAGAGTCTGAGCTTAAGCCCAAATAAAGACTTTTTGTTCTGGCATGCTCTCTGGACTCTGTGGTAATTCTTGGGGGTCTGTTCTCTGGGCACAACAGATCCTACCTCCACATGATGGTGAGCTTCCCCTAGTTGCACCAATACCCATCCCCCTACCTGGGGTTTTGTGAGGCCCCTCCCAAGGCCACAGGGCAGGTTTGGCTTTGGTAGACTAAGGCTGAGATCCTAGCAGACAGCCTGAGAGGTGGGTTCCAACCTCCATTGGTGTAGCTGCTATGATCTCAGCAGACTATCAGAGAGTGCCAGGTTCTGGCCTCCCTCTGGCATAGGGGCTGAGAACTCAGCAGACCATCTGAGAGTCCCTAAATCCCTGCCCCCCTTAGGGAATTTCCCAAATTTTCTCTGAGTTCCTGCTAATAGGTGTCCAAATCTTAGAAGGAAGCCTGAGTGTACCTGACTAGAACCTGACTTGGGCCTCTGTGGGTGCTCCTGAATAGCTGATCTGAAGCCATCAGTTCCCTCCAAAATAAAACCTGAGAGAACCTGAAACCTGTACCAACCAGCTTTACATAAACAATAAGGAAAGGACCTAGGCACTCTGATAATACCAACAAAAGCATACTTCAACTTAATTCTCATATCAGAATCATAAACAGCAAAAGAAATTCACATGCCAAAATTGCAACAAAAGAATAATAAATGGAAAACCAAAACACTATGTCCCCACCAAACTCCACCAGTCCTGTAGAAAAGCTCTACAAGGAGTACCACCTAGAATAACCCAGGACACTGAATTTAAAAGAACAATCATAAACATGATCAAGGAATTCAGCAAATTTAAAGAACGCATGAACAAAGAACTAAAAGAAGAGAGGGATAAACTTCTGAATGAATTCACAAAAGAGATAGAAACACTGAAGAAAATTCAGGCAAAAATGAAGAAGGAAGTGCCAAACTTAATAAGCTAACATGAAAGAACAGGGAAAAGTCTCACCGCTAGAATGAATGAAATGGAAAACGGAATATCAACACTGGAGGATAAAGTTGAAGAATTAGACCACTCAAGCAAAGATCATGGAAAATTTTTTAAAACACAGGAATGGAATATGCAAGAGATGTGGGAAACCATGAAAAGACCAAATCTACAGATCATAGGAATAGAGGAAGGAAAAGAATTTCAGGTTAGTGGTACTAAGCAGATCTTAAATAGGATTATAGAAGAGAATTTTCTGAAATGAAGGAAAGACATCCCCATACAAATACAGGAAGCACATAGAACACCAAATAGGATCAGAGAAGAAACTCCACACAACATATCATAGTAAAAACACTAAATGTACAGAACAAAGAGAGAATACGGAAAGCAGCAAAAGAAAAACAGTAAGTCACATACAAAGAAAAGCCCATCCAAATAACAGCTGACATATCAATGCAAACTATGAAAGCCAGAAGAACCTGGACCAAGATATTTCCAGTTCTACATGACAATAGATGCCAGCCCAGAATCCTATACCCAGCAAAAATGTCTATTACAGTTGAAGGGGAAAGAAAAATCTTCCATGACATGAATAGCATGAAAGAATACATGTCCGCAAAATCAGCCTTTCAAAGAATACTTGAAGCAATACAGAGAGCAGAGAGAGAAACAACTATACCCCAGGGACAACAAAAGAAAATAAATAAAGGTATAATTGAGGAAACACAAAATTGGACGGAGAATACAAACAGCAATCAAAATGACAGCAACCAATACACATCTTTCAAATATAACTTTAAATATCAATGGACTGAACTCCTCAGTAAATAAACACAGGTTAAGTGAATGGATTAAGAAACAAAATCCATCCCTTTGCTGTCTGCAAGAAACTCATTGCACCTTCAAGGATAGGCACTACCTTAAGGTAAAAGGATAGAAAAGATGATTCCAAGCGAGTGGCACTAAGAAACAAGCAGGGGTTGCAATTCTAATACCTGACAAAATAGACTTCAGAGTAAAACTAATCAGAAGCAATAAGGATGGTCACTTCGTTCTGATCAAAAGAACATTTAACCAAGAAGATATTACAATCCTTAACATATATGCACCAAACTCTGGCACACCCAAATTCATAAAAACAACACTACAGGACTTTAAGATGCAGATTAACCCCAACTCAGTAATAGTAGGGGCCTTCAATACCCCACTGTCTCCATTAGACAGGTCAACGGGACAAAGAATAAACAGAGAGATGTCTGGATTAAATGATACCATACATCAAATGGACCTGACAGGTATCTTTTGAATATTCCACCCAAGCACCAATGAATACACTGTCTACTCAGCAACCCATGGAAATTTTTCAAAAATTGACCACATACTGGGCCACAAAAAAAACCTCAACAAATAAAAAAAAAAAAAAAAAAAAAAAATTTGGAATAATTCCATGCATTCTATTGGACCACAATGCAATAAAGCTCAAAATCAACGCTGGATGAAGCCCTAGTCACTACAGGAACTCATGGCAATTAACAACACACTCCTAACCAATGAATGAACATAGATGCAAAAATTCCCAACAAAATACTTGCAAACCACATACAGACACACATCAAAAAGGTCATTCACCATAATCAAGTAGGCTTTATTCCAGAGATGCAGGGATGGTTCAATATACTCAAGTCAATAAGTGTACAAATCAATATACATCATTAATTGTATAAATGGACCCAAAGACAAAAACCACATTGTCATCTCAATAGATGCAGAAAAGGCTTTTGACAAAACTCAGCATGTATTTATAGTCAGAGTCCTAGAGGGCATTGGACTGCAGGGAACATACCTCAACATAATTAAAGCCATATATAACAAACCCACAGCCAACATCATTCTAAATGGAGAAAAACGGGAAGCATTCCTACTAATATCAGGAACCAGGCAAGGAAGTCCACTATCTCCACTCTTTTTCAACATAGTTCTTAAAACTCTTGCTAGAGCAATAAAACAGGAGAAGGAAATTTAAGGAGTACTAATTGGAAAAGAAGAGGTCAAACTATCACTTTTTGCAGATGATATGGTACTGTACCTGAGATCAAAAACGTTCCACCAGAAAACTCCTAGAACTGATCAGCACTTTCAGTATAGTGACAAGTTATAAAATCAAGCTACAAAAATCAGTAACCTTTCTATATACCAATAGGAGGCAATTGGTGAGAATATAGGGAAATGCTCCCATTCACAATCGCTGAAAAAAAAATCTTGGAATAAATCTGACCAAAGACACTAAAGTGCTCTACAATGAAAATTTTAAATCATTAAAGAGATTGAGGACCAGGAGATGGAAGGACCTCCCATGCTTATGGATTGGAAGAATATTGTGAAAATGACCATCCTACCAAAAGCAATATATAGAATTCAATCCCAATCAAAATTCCCATGACATACTTCACAGAATTAGAAAAAAACCATCCTTAAATTCACATGGAAGCACAAAAGACCCCAGATAGCCGAAGCAACCCTGATCACAAAGAGCAACACTGGGGGGATTACTATACCAGATTTCAAAGTATACTACAGAGCTACAGTCATAAAAACAGCATGGTAATGACACAAAAATAGACACATAGATCAATGGAATATCATTGAAGACCCAAACATGAGTACTCACAATTTTCAGCCACCTGATATTTAACGAAAGTGCCAAGAACACGCAATGGAGGAAAGACAGTATCTTCAACAAATGGTGCTGCCAAAACTGAATTTCCACTTGTAGAAGAATCAAACTAAACTGCTATCTTTCACCCTGCCCCAAAGTCAATTCCAAATGGATCAAAGACCTCTATGTAAAGTCTGAAACTCTGAAGTTGTTAGAAGAAAACTTTGGGAAAAACCTACAAGATATAGATGTAGGAAAGGACTTTCTAAACCGGACACCAATAGCCCAGGAAACAAGGTCAGCAATCAACAAGTGGAACCTCATTAAACTAAAAAGCTTCTGTACAGAAAAAGGAACAATAAAAAAAGTGAGTTTGACGCCAGCCTGGTCTACATAGTGAGTTCCAGGACAGCTGGGAGCTGGGGCTACAGGGAGACCCTGTCTCAAAAAGACCAAAAAAAAAAGGTGAAGAGAAAACCCAGAGAGTGAGAACAAAAATCTTCACCAGTGACACATCTGACAGAGGTTTAACTTCTAGAATGTATAAAAAACTCAAAAAGTAAAGAATCAAGAAACCAAATGACCCAATGAATAGATGGACTAAAGATGTAAACAGAGAGTGTTCAAAGGAAGAAATAAAGATGGCTAAGAAACATCTCAAAAAGTGTTCAACATCATTAGTAATTAGGGAAATGCAAATTAAAACCACCCTAAGGTATCACCTTACCCCAATCAGACTGGCTAGGATCAAGAGAACAAATGATACCAAATGCTGGCAAGGATGTGGTGAAAGGGGAATGCTCATTCAGTGCTGGTGGGATTGCAAATTCATGTAATCTCTATGGAAAACAGTGTGGAGAACTCTTAAAAAACTAAAAGTGGACCTACCATGTGACCTGGTTATACCACTCCTTGGCATATACCCAAAGAACTCATCCTATTGTAGACACACTTGTACAACCATGTTAGAAGCAATCTAAGTGTCCCTCAACTGACAAGTGGGTAACAAAAATGTGACATATTTACACAATGGAGTTCTATTCAGCAGTAAAGAAAGATGAAATAATGAAATTTGCAGGTAAATGGATGGATCTAGAGGTTGTTATACTAAGTGAAGTAACACAGACTCAGAAAAACAAATGACATATGTTCTCACCAAATCCTTTAAAATTCCATGTCCTTTTAATAAGATGATTCTGTACAATAGTCTCTTCTGTATGAAATAACTACTATCATTACAACTTCAGCTGAGCCTGATTATTAAACATCATCACAATTGGGCTTGTTGAAGGTTGTGCTCATTCATTAAAGGAGGGCCAAGCAGGGTCATTGGACCCTCACCAGAGTATCCAGCCACTCTTCCCAGTCAACTGTGTGTAATTTTTCCTAATCACACATCATCTCCTGGATTTGGGGAAGGCTGAAGTATACCATCTGGGGAAGGCTAGGAAGAAAAGGCATGACGCATGCTGGGTGAAGGCTTTCCAGTGTGCATACCTTCAGGTTATACATATACCTCAGCAACCCCTCAGTTATCTGGAAGCTTTTGAGAGGGAACTGACACTGGTTCTAACCACTCCAGCAGCTATCAAAATACCTGAAAGCAAATCCTGAATCTATCACTGTAGAATCCAGCCTTGGAAGACAAAAGAAAAATGAGGAGGAACCCAAAAGAGGGATGCTTTTGGAAGCCCTTGTCAAGAAATTCCAGTGGGTTCTGATATGAACATTTGAAAATTGCCCTGTTGTGACTTTTTTCTAGTTCCCTGTCTAGAACTTGTAATGCTAATTACTCTTGCCTTTACTTCTCCTTCACATCTCCCATTCATGATTCAAGGACTTTCTTCTCCCCTTAGAGACAAGAGTTATGCAATTTGGGAGTCTTTTAGATAGACCCACTGAAGGGGTACTCCAATGGCCAAAAATGTCAAAAATGTTTGGGAACTTTTGTCTAATCCTTAAAAGATTTTAGGGTTACCTCTTCAGAGGGGGGAATGTTAGAGTAGCCCAAAGCCCCATTTAAAAAAATAAGTAAAAGATTAGGTTCTTTAAAAAAAAATGATTTACGGGGGCTGGAGAGATGAAGTTACAGACCGTTGTAAGCTGCCATGTGGGTTCTAGGAATCAAATCTGGGTTCTCTGCAAGAGCAGCCAGTGCTCTTACCTACTGACCATCTCTCAAGCCCCCAGCCTTTGCCTCTTTAACTTAAAAGCATGTCTTCAAGTAGTAAATTGAGGAGCTGATAGAATCAAACCCAGACACTTCCGTGGTTTCACTGGGAAAGAATCCTGCCTATTCATTCATAATGGAATTTCAGTCACACAAGAACATTTAGATTCAACCAGAAAATTTTATTTATGTATTTGTTTGTTTGTTTAGCAATAGAGTTATGCAATTTGGGAGTCTATAGCCCATGCTAGCCTTGATGATTATGTAGTCAAGGATGACTTTGAATTCCTGGTCTAGGTGTGTACTGCCATGCCTAGGCCAGTTAATTTATGTTAAATGAGAGATGAAGCCAAGAGATGAATGGGTCGATGGGGAGAAAACACCAGGACACAGAACTCCAGCAGTATAGTTTATTAGCAAAGGAAGTCTAGCTTAGGACAGATTCCCTTCAGGGGAAGAAAAATGTTAGCCCACAGGTTGTGCTTGGGGGAGGGGTGCTGAAAGTGGGAAGTAGGCAGGAGGGGTGGGGGCAGGAAAGCAGGACTTGTCAGAACAGCTTCAGTTAAAACCACCTGCCCAGCCAGGATCTGGGTCAAAAGGTGTCTGTTTACCCTTTTAAGATCAAAGGGAAAACTTGCTGTGCTGAAGGGACTCCTGGGGTCTCTGGTCAAAAGGCAGAATCTGTTTATCTTGTCTTCTGAGATCAACAAAGGGAAAGCAAGCTGTCTTTGGCCAAAAGGTGCAGAAAAGTCTGCTTCTCTTGACTTCAAAGACCAGGGTGCTCATCAACTCGGTTCTTGCATTCTCAGGGGCTTGCAAACACAGTAAATAGCTGAAAGAAAACAGAAAATATTGGACTAGGGATGTAGTTTACTTAGAGTGCTTGCCTACACAGACACACAGACACACACACACACACACACATATGAGGCCTTGGGTTCGGTTTCCAGCACCAATAAAGCTGAATATGGTGCTGCATGCCTGTAATTTCAGCAGTCCAGCGGTGGAGGGAGAAAGAGCAAAAGTTTGAGTTCAGCCTGGGCTACCTGAGACCTTGTCTGGAAAAAAAAGAAAAGAAAATGTTAAAAGATAGCTTGTTTGTTTCTTTTTCTTTCCCTTTTTCTTCTTGAGAACTATTTCATTGTTTTTGTCATAATCTTAATTTTTCTTGAAGGGTCAGACAAGCAGCTTAGTTTCCATTTGGGAATGAAGAGTGTGCATGTGATTGCATTGTGATAGAAGGAATGGACTAAGTCAAGGTATGGTCTTTGTGAGCCACACAGACTCTGGAAGACAGTTTTAGATACTTTATCCCTTTTATTTTACAAGGCTTAGGAAGTCTGTTTAAAGCCGGGTATGGAGGCCCATGCCTTTAATCCCAGCACTCAGGGGGCAGAGGCAGGTGGATTTCTGTAAAGTCAAGGCCAGCCTGGTCTACATAGTGAATTCCAGGCCAGCTGGGGCCACAGGGAGACTGTCTCAAAAAGACCAAAAGAAGGAGCTATAGAGATGGCTCAGTGGTTAAGAGCACTGACTGCTCTTGCAGAGGACCCAGGTTTGGTTCCCAGCACCTGCAGGGTGGCTAACAACTGTTAACTCCAGTTCCAGGGGATCCACCACCATTTTCTGTCCTCCGACAGTGCACAACATCAGTGCACTTATACACATGCAGGCAATACACTAATACACAGAAAAATATTTTTTTAAAAAGACCAAAAAAAAAAAGAACAATCTGTTTAAGCTTTTTTAAAGCTCTTTCTCCGTGGTAAGAAAACATTATCACAATCTGGTTGGCAGTGTTTTTCTTCCTGATGATCCCATACAGTAAGGAGCCTTACAGTGATGGGTGTGTTTAGGTTTGGTTTGGGTGGGTTTTTTTTTTTTTTTTTTTTTTTTTTTTTGAGACAGGGTCTCCCTGTAGCCCCAGCTGGCCTGGAATTCACTATGTAGACCAGGCTGGCCTTGACTTTACAGAGAACCACCTGCCTCTGCCTCCTGAGTGCTAGAATTAAAGCCATCTACCACCACACCCATGGGTTTAGGTTTGGTGACCCCAGCGGAGTTTCTTATACCTTCCAAAATGAAGGCACTCCCTACTTCAGCCATTCTGCTGATTCTCCTCCTTCAGTGACCTGCTGGATTTTAGTGAATAATCCAGATATAAATCCACAGAAGTCTTCCTTTCCTTCCCAGACACTTTTGTTTCTAGTAAGTGAGAAAAGTTTGGGTCTGAAGAGATGACCCTGTAGTTAAAAACATGTACGGCCTTCCAGAGGACTCAACAATTCTCAGCAACCATCTACCTTTAAGTCCAGCTCCTGGGGGGAATCTGACACCTCTGATTTCTGTGGACACCTGTACCTACTCACACACAAACACACATATACACACATAATTAAAAATAAAAATCAATCTTTAAAAAAAAATTGAAATTGGGCTGGAGAGATGGCTCAGTGGTTAAGAGCAGTGATTGCTCCTACAGAGGACCTGGGTTTGATTCCCAGCACTCACATGTTGCCTAACAAGCATCCATAAATTCATTTCCAGGGGGATCTGATGCCCTCTTCTGACCTCTGCAGGCATTGCATGACACAGGTGCATTTACATACATGCAGGCAATACACTCATTCACAGAAAACTAAAAATAATAAAATACTTTTTTAAAGTGAAATTACATATGTGGTGGTGCACACCTTTGATCCCAGCACTTGGGAGGCAGAGGCAGGTGAACCTCTGTGAATTGATTTATTTTGATATATCACAGTGAAAGATTTATCGTCCTCTTTTTTTTTTTTTTCTGTGTAAAAAAAAAAAAAAAAAAAAAAAAAAAAAAAAAAGGTGAAATGCTAACCTGGGGAGATGGTTTGGTGGATAAAGCATGAGGACCAATATTCAGATCCCCAGACCCCATGTAAAAGCCAGCCAGGCAGGGCTGGAGAATTGACTCAGATTAAGAGGGCAGTATTGCTCTTGCAGAGGACTTGAGTTTGGTTCCTAGTACCCATATCAGTTGTCTCATGACTGCCTATACTACAGGATCCAATGCCTCCGACCTCCTCAGGCACCTTCATTCATGTGCACATACCCACACATATACACATAATCAAAAACAAAATAAATCTTTAAAAATCTTAATAAATCTTTAAAAAATAAATAAATAAAAAGGCCAGGCAGGCTTGAGAAGCAGAGGCAGGAGGGGATCCCAGGACAGGCTGGCAGCTGGACTGACAGATGAGCTCTAGGGTTGTTTTGGTTAGTTTTTGTCAACTTGACACAAACTAGAGACATCCGGGAAGTGGGAACCTCAACTGAGGAATCTCCTCCATCAGATTGGCCTGTGTGGCATTTTCTCGATTGCTGATACACCTGGGCTGCCTTGCCCATCCCTAGGCAGGTGGGCCTCCACTGTATAAGGACTGTAACTGAACAAGCCAGGGGGAGCAAGCTGGTAAGCAGAGTTCTTCTGTGGTCTCCACTTCAGTTCCTGCCTCTAGTTCCTGTTTTGGCTTCCCTGGATGATGGACTCTAATGTGTAAACCAAATAAACCCTTTCCTCCCCCAAGTTGCTTTGGGCAGTGTTTTATCACAGCAACAGAAAGGAAACTAGAACAGTGTTCAACTACCAGGCTCTGCCTCAATAAACAAACCAGAGAGCAACCAAGAAAGACATCCCCTGTCAACTTCTGGCCTCCACACACCTGCACACCAGTATACCTATATCCTTACACACACTTGTCAACATGCATACATGCATACCACACACACACACACACACACACACACACGCAAAAAAAAAAAAAAAAAAAAAATTTAGGAGTTTAGGACCCGAGGGATAACTAAGCAGATAAATGTGTCTGCCTCCAAACTTACAACCTGAGTTTGATTCCCAGAAGCCACATGGTAGAAGGAGAGAATTCACACCTGAAAACTGTCCTCTGACCACCACATATGCCATGACATGTGCATGCCCCCACACACAAGATAAATACCTTGGGAATTTAGGGCTGGAAGTTGCTCAATTGGTAGGGTGCTTGCCTAGCAATGCTTGAAGTATTGAGGTCATCCCCACCACCACATAAAACCAGATATGATGGTGCCTATCTATAATCCCAGAACTTGGGAAGTGTGGGCAGGTAAATCAGAAATTTGAGGTCACCTGTTACATAAGGAATTTGAGACTAGTTTGGGCTATATGAGACCCTGTTCCTAAATAAGTAAATGACGGGATTTTTTAATTTTGACAGGAAGATGTAGAAGACAGGATGATGGTTTGGATACTGGGGGTGAGGACAATTTCCTACTTTCTTGAGCCTTAACAAACAGAGGCTATTATGCAAAGAGATAAGAAGGTGCACTTTGGCAAGAAAGATTGCAAGGTGAAAGATGAAATAAGTTGATTTATTTTTGCCCCTGTAAACTTTTTATTTTTTAAAAAAAATTTTGGTGGGGAGGCAAAGCACTTTGACCTTGACTTGGCATCTTCGGACAGATCAGTCATGCTTTCCATAGCAGCGTCTCAATGCCTGCTGGAAAGCTACCTCTAATTTTTCGGAAGTAACTCCAACTGGATTTTAAGGCATTATTCAATAAGGTAATTGAAACATTTTATCAAATCATATGTTCAAACATTTTCAATTATAGTCAATTAGCATTTCATCCAAAACGCTTAAAATTTTCTATCTCTTATTTAAAAAAATGGATTGTACGCTAGCTGGGAACTCAGTAATTGTTTTATACACACATGTCATTGTCACTTTTTCCTTAAATACACAGAGCAATTTTAATCATAGCAGCAAATTAATTAATGATGTTATACTTGAAAATTTCATGTTTAATTTAATTACCGCTAAAGCTTAGCATCAGAATCCAATGTGCATATTCACACTGACAGGATACTAAGCCCTTTTAAAAGTCATCCCACCCTTTCACAAATAATTGATCATTTTTACTGAAAGTATATTATAAATGAAATAATGAAATAACAGATTTATACTTGCCTTTATGATTTTGTAAAATACATTTATTATTAGCACATTTATTATGAGTTAACATGATTGGATTTAGTAAGCTATTTTTTGAATGTTTATAATTTTAATTTTTTTTATTTTATGTGTATGAGTGTATTGCCTGCATGTATGTAAGTGCACCTGTGTCATACAGTGCCCTCAGAGGTCAGAAGAGGGGGTTGGATCCCCTGGAGTTATGGATGGTTGACATGTGGGTGCTGGCAACCAAACCCAGGTCCTTTGTAAGAGCAGCCAGTACTCTTAACCACAGAGTCATCTCTCCAGCCCCTAATAATTTATTTATCTGATTTTTACAGTATTCTGTGAAATGTATAGTAACACACATTTTTTTCTGGCAGAAGTTAAGCCTTATTTAGGGAAGATTAGCTTTGCTAATTATGTTCTATGGTAGGTATTTTACATAAATTAAGTGAATAAATCTGTATTTCTACCATTTTAACAGCATGAAATAATATGACCTAATATGACCTTTTTTTTTTTTTTTTTTTTTTGGTCTTTTTGGTCTTTTTGGTCTTTTTGAGACAGGATCTCCTTGTAAATCCAGCTGGCCTGAAACTCACTAAATAGACCAGGCAGGCCTTGAACTCAGAGGCCTGCCTCTGCCTTCCACATGCTGGGATCAAAGGTGTGTGCCACCATGCCTGACTACATAAGACCATTTTTAATGTAATATTTTTATTGCTCAAAAATTATATACATGCATACAATGTATTTTGAGCATATTCAGCTCTCAATCCTCCCCTAAACAACATAAAAGTATTTTATCAAAATGTTATGCCAGGCGTGGTGGCGCACGCCTTTAATCCCAGCACTTGGGAGGCAGAGGCAGGCGGATCTTTGTGAGTTCCAGGCCAGCCTGTTCTACATAGTGAGTTCCGGGCCAGCTGGGGCTACAGGGAGACCCTGTCTCAAAAAGACAAAAAAAAAAGTTAAGTTAGCATAGTGCTGAGTGAATGGAGACACCATTAACCCTGCAAACCATAAAGTATTTCTAGCTTTGCAAACAAGCCCTTTAGAGGCCCCCATAAATCTTATCCCACAAGCCTTTGCAATACCCTTATCTGTCAGTGTGGAATGAAAGCTTCAATTCTCTAACTTCCTGACTCTGTTTACCTACAAAAAGCCCCCCTGCTGCTTGACCCCGTGGGGTTGCTGCAGACTGGGGCTGGTCAGTGGTCACCCCTCATGGACTAATAAAGATCAATATGGATTCTATGAGGTTGGTTGCTCTTCCTTTTTACCTGTGACTCTTGCAACTTCTAATCCTAACATTTTCCCTGGGAGAGAGTTAAGGGTCCTAATTTCCTAACACCAGGAATGATGAGACCAAGGTGTGGGGTGGAAGCATTTCCACACCAGAACTGATGTAACAGTTTTAATAGTCACTATGAACAGAAACACAGTGCGCAAATTCTGAGACAGACAGAACTGCCACCAATGCCTCCCCAGCACCCTAGGGAATGAGGTCCTGTTAACAGCAATCAAGAACTGTTCACTGGGTGTCTTTCCTGGGCCATTAGTGAGGGGTCTATTCAAATAGAGCTCAGGAAGGTAATCTACTATCTCTGTCTTCAGGTAGTAAATTTTATGACACCATTTACCCTCTCTGAGACTGGCCATTTGGGGTGAGGTGCCAGCAGCCATCAGGAGTTAGGCTGTAATTGTTTGTAAAAGGCATCACAAGTCCCTGGGTCAGGCTCTAAGTGGTTTGGGTCCTTGGCCCTTTCATTTCAGTCTTTTTGTCTCTACAACTGGCAAAATAGTAGTGAATTTTTTTCATTGAGTATTTTTTTTTTATTCTCAGTCCTTTCTGAGTATATTATAATAAACTATATCTAAATCACACACACACACACACACACACACACACACACACACGTGTGTGCTTGAAGACAATCAGTTGCTAATTCCTGGTAAAGACTTTTTACTAAGAAATAAAAAAAGTGAGTAGCCCTCATGAGCACATGACTGTTTTTCCCAATTCTGGGACTTCCAACTTCATAGCCAATAAAACAGACCAAAACCCATGTGTTGGTTCTTGAATTATTTTTTAAAATTGTTTTCAATATTTATTTTGATGTTTTCTTTCTTTCTTTCTTTCTTTCTTTCTTTCTTTCTTTCTTTCTTTCTTTCTTTCTTTCTTTCTTTTTTTGAGACAGGATATCATGTACTCCAGGCTGGCCTCAATTTGCAGCTGAGGATGACCTTGAACTTCTGATCCTCCCAAGTGCTAGGATTACAGGTCTACACCACCATGCCCAGTTTATGTGTTTCTGGGAATGAAATTCCCACCATTCCCCCCAGGGATTCATGCACCCTGAGCAAGCACTCTATCAACTGAATCACATGCCAACCTTTTTTATGCTGAATTTTCAACATGTAACTTGGAAGATATTTAGAGAGTTGAGTTGTGTTGCTATTAAGAAACCACTCTTCCTATTCCCATCTCCTTTCTACAAGAACTCCACAAGATGACATTGGAATAAACTGAGGTGATCCCTCTCTTTCAAGCAGCAAGTACTGTTCACCCATAGATGTAAAGATTTTTAAAAATGTAATTATGGGTTATTCTAGTTTGCCTTCAATTGCTGTGACAAAACCCTCTGACCAATACCAACTTGGGGAGGAAAGGGTTTATTTGTCTTACATCTCCTGGGTCACAGTTCATCATGGAGCCCAAGGTTGGAAACTCAGGGCAGGAACCTGGAGGCAGGAGCTGAAGCACAGGCCAGGGAGGAATACTGCTCTCTGGCTTGCTCCTCTGACCCCTGCTCAACCTGCTTTCTTATACAACACAGGCCCACCTGCCTGGGGTGGCACTACCCACATCACTCAATAATCAAGAAGATGCCCCAGAGTCATGGTCACAGGCCAGTCCAATGGAAGCAATTCACCAATAGAGGTTACCTCTACCCAGGTGTGTCAAGTTGACACTAACGCTATCTAGCACATGACCAGCAGCAAAAAAAAAAAAAAAGGGGGGGGGGTGTATGTCTGGGTCTCTGCAATTAAGTGGAAGCAATTTCCTTTTCTTTCTTTCTTTTTTTTTTAGTCTTTTTGAGACAGAGTCTCTCTGTAGCCACAGCTGGCCTGGAACTCACTTTGTAGACCAGGCTGACCTCGAACTCACAGAGATCCACCTGCGACTGCTTCCTGAGTCCTGAAATTAAAGGCGTGTGCAACCCTGCCTGGCCTGGAAGTGTTTTATAATTATTTTCTGTTGGGACTGGAACAGCCCTCATATCCCACAAGCAGGAAGTCTTCACCTGGATCCAATTCTGGCCTTTAGGGTAGCAGTGGTACCTGGGTATGGGGAGGGAAAAGGGCCAGGACTGCCTGGTTCAAGGGCAAGAAGCTGATTTTCTTGGTAATAGACTCCTTGAGTGCAGGGAGGCAGGTTAGGACTGAAGTGAAAGACCAGACTTCAGTTGAATTCAGGCCCATTTTAAATAATAGCCCTGACAAACACATACAGGAAAATGTTAGGCTGAAGAAATATGTAAGACATGTTGGACCTCTCTGAGCACACACACACAGACAGACAGACAGACAGACACACACACACACACACACACACATTCCACAGGCACGCAAGGGTGCATTCATCATGCACATACATAATCTTACACCCTCCTTTCTGAGTAATTCAACTTTAAACTATCCCCCACATGCTCCAGATTCCTTTCAAATGAGGATAAACATAATCCATTTCATCTTCCTCTCCATTCCATCACTAATTATGGCTTTTCCAGGGCAACTATCTTGGATCAAACACAGAGCCCTTCTTCTTTAAAGATTCCCTCTTGTGCATGTGATAATTTTATCTTGATGAAACTCTTCCAATGTCTCCTTCTCTGCTCATACCACCGTGGCAGAACCTGCTACTACCTATTAGAAATGGGTCTGGGGTCAAGAAAGTTTAGCTACCCAATCTAAACTCAATTGGCTTACTTCTTAAAGGGATAAAGGGGCATTCTATTAAGAATATTTAAAATTTAGGGTCATGGAGTTTCAACATGCACGTAGCCAGAGGCATAAAAGTAGAGTAGCCAGTCATGAAAGTAAGTTGGGGGCGGGGGTTGATGGGAAGACAAACTATAATGCTACAAGTTACAATTGACAGGTTAAGAAACCAACATTAAGATAGACATTAACTCTGTAACCAGGGTACTGAAAAGAAAGACAAGCACATAGTTTTAAAGTGTTTTCAACAGACAGGATTCTGTCTCTACATTTATTTATTTTATTTTTAATATTTTATTCATTATTTTATGTATATGAGTGTATTGCCTGCATGTATGTAAGTGCCCCACATTTATATTTTTACACATTGGGGGGAAAAACTGGTGTGGGTAATAAACAAAAAGTAGCTATTGAGAGCAAGATGTAACTTTGACTTAACCTTTATGCAAATATTGGTGTGTGAATCTAGGCCTCCTACTAGGAAGAACAAACTGGAGATAAAGAAAATGTAGGAGCTCCGGAGATGGCACTGACTGTTCTTGCAGAGGACCCAGGTTTGATTCCCAACACCTATAGGGTGGTGGCTAGCCACCTTCCATGGCTCCAGTTCCAGGGGATCCAATCAATGCCTCCTGACCTCTTCGAGCATTGCATGACACAGGTGCACTAACACACACCTTCAGACAATGCACTCATTTCCATAAAATAAAAATAAATAAAACTTTTAACCAGGCCTGGCTTATTTATATTTCTTAAATGCCTAATCCTATATATTTCTCCCTAAGATCATTCAAAGCAGAAAGGAATATTAAAAATGTTATTTGGTTAAAAAAAAAAATCTTAACCACGTACAGTGGCATGGGACCTTAATCCCAGCATTCAGGAGGCAGAGGCAGGCAGACCACTGTGATTTCAAAGCCACTCTGGGCCAGATAGTAAGTTTGAGGCCAATCTGAGCGACATGAGACTCTATCTTTAAAAAGAAGGGGAGGGGTGGAAGAAAAATTTATGTATGTTCATACATAGAAAAGTCCAAAACAAAATATAGTAATTGCATCCACTTACATCCCATTGGTCAGAAAATGTAGTTACCGTGACTACGTCCAGTTACAAAGACTAGAAAATTTACTCTGAACCACTTTGTGCCCAAATTAAAACTGGTTTTAAAATTTCAAGGACAACATTTCCCCTTCCTTGTGCTGAGCAGCAGGGTCAAAATAAGTTAGTTTCTTACTGTCTGCTCTGCAGGGCTTTATTTCTAACTTGCTCTGCATACCAGGCTTATCCCCTTGCAAACCAGGGACCTCTGATCTGCTCTGTAATGCACTTCCTCACCTGCAGGTCTGTGCATAATAGACTTAGTCAGCAAAATCAGGATTCATTAGGATTTAGCCAGGATTTGGAGATGCCCAGAGGAAAGAATCTGCCTTCTGGTTTGTTTCTTCTGCTTTCCTTTGCCTGCTTTCTTTCTTTCTTCCTTCCTTCCTTCCTTCCTTCCTTCCTTCCTTCCTTCCTTCCTTCCTTTCTTTCTTTCTTTCTTTCTTTCTTTCTTTCTTTCTTTTTTTGCAAGACTTATTTGACCCTGACACACACACAAATACCAGACAAAATCAGCATACAAAAAAAATACTCAATTTTATTTTTGGTTTTTATTTTTATTTTTCTAAGACAAAGTCTTATGTATTCCAGATATAATACCCTCAGAGAAATGCCACACAGTTTTGGCCAAATCAAGAGTGCTTTATTAGTTAGCAAATGGCCAGTGGTAGAGAAGGGCTATTGCTGGAGGAGAAGCAGAGCAGGGTTTATAAAGCTAAAAACAACCATCACTCATACCAGGTGAAAGTAAGATAACAAAGGGACAGGTCAGTCACATAACAAAGATTCATCAATTTTCAATTAGAAAACATCTCTCAGAGTTATTGAAACATTGACCTCTTGATCTTTCTGCCTGGCTACTGTGGTCAACAGGAAAAAGGGAGAGACTGAATAAAGCACTTGAATAAAATTCAATCAAGGACAAAATGCAACCAGCTAGAGGGAATGGAGTGTTTTCTGCCAGTTCACAGGTTGGCCTCAAACTCAACATGTAGCAGAGGCCAACCTTGAATTTTTGATCCTCCTGCTTCTCTTTCTCTCAATACCCACTGAGTTCATTCAGTGCTGCCTTAATGCATATGGGTGTGGGACTGTCTATTAGAGCGTTGTAAGGCTCTCAGAGCCCACATCCCTGCAGAAAACTGACTCTTTCCTCCCCCAGCAGCCATTAATTGTCAATGGCTTCTCAGTCACCGGTGGGACTTCGTAAGTCCTTTTTCCATCCATGCTGGGATTTTGTCTGACTTGATTTTCTGCAAGTCTTGTACAAACAGTCCCAACTGCTGCGAGTTCATGTGTGCAACTGTGCTGTTGTGTTTGGCAAAGAACTGTTTTGCTGCAGATATCTATTCCCTCTGGCTCTTACTGTCTTTCTGCCCCTCTTCCATGATGATCCCTGAGCCTTGGGGAGAAGGGGTGTGATACAGATATCCCATTTAGAGTTGAGCACTCCACAGTATCTTATTCTCTGCACATCGACCAGCTGCCACCAACTGCAAAAAGAAATTGCTCTGATGAGGGCTGAGAGATGCACTAATCTATGGGTATAAAGATAAGAACTTAGGGGGAATTTATTTATTTAGCAGAATAATAGTAGTAGATCCTCTTCTATGACCTATGACCTATCTAGCCAGTTAACAAAAGTACCTAGCATGGGTTCCATCTTGTGGAGTGGGCCTTAAATTCAATCAGAAAGTAATGGGTTATTCCCATAACATTCATACCCCTGTTGCACCAGTGGGGATATCTTGCCAGATGAGGTCACAGCTGGATAAGGCTGTCAATGATTTTTCTTCCCCAGTAGCATGCATAAAACCTTCCATCACTATGAAAGCTAGCCAGTAAGGATGAATCTTCTAGGTCAATACCAGCCTGATGTCTGCATGTCCTATGAGTAAAGTATGTGATATTTTCAGCAATAAGGTCTTACCATCAAGTTCTGGATATTATCCAAGAGCATTAGCCTATAATGTATGGGGGTGTGTGGGACACCACTGACAAACAACTCAAAAAGAGGTAATCCATACATGGCACTGGCCTTTTTATTTGATACTTTATGTGGCCGAGGGAGGTATTGTTCCCCTTCTTCTCTGTTGTCGGGTGACTTCATTTAAACCCCTTTTTATATATGCATATGTGTATATTTTAAGAAGTGTCCAAAATAGTAGGTTTCCATATGGCATTTTCAAAGGTCAGTGTTAGTTATCCTTCCCCAAATTCCCTCCTCTACCCTGACTTCCCATTACCACCCCATTTCACCCTTTCCATTCCATTATTCCTTTCTCCCTTCATACCACCTGCATTCTATCCCTCTTTCTCCTCCCAAAGCCCCTTACTAGAGTTCTGCCTACTATGTGTACTCCAATTTAAACACATATATCTAAAGATTCAAAGCTAGCATCCATATACAGATTTTTTAAAATATATTTATGAATATAGGTGTTTGTCCATGTGAGTGTATGCCATGTATGTACAAATACCTTCAGAGGTCAGAAGAGTATCAGATTTCCAGGAACTGGAGTTATAGGCAGTTGTGAGCTGCCGGTTGTAGGTGCTGGGATCTGAACTCAGGTCCTCTGGAAGAGCAGCAAGCACTCTTAACCACTGAGCCATCTCTCCAAGCCTTGGTTTTACTTTGAGGCAGTAACAATCTGCTTTCTGTATTTGGGACTTCTAAGGGTATGTGTGGTCTCAGGGACTTCTCTTCAACCTTGAGCTGCAGCACTCAGCAGGAAAGGAAAAAGCAGGTGAAATAAAATGGAAGACCTGCCCAGAAGGGAATGCCTATTTTTAAAATCAACCCACAGTGGGGAGTTAGAGAAGCCCAAGATGTTGGGGAGGGAGTGGATCACCATGTAGGAGACAGAATTCAGCACAGGAACAGATAGGCAGGGAGTCAGATATGAGTTAACTGGGGAAACCTGAAGCTGCATCTTTGCAGCTGTGTCTCCTGATGCTAAAAATGCCTTGTGGTTAAACATCCTTGAAGCTGCAGTTAGGTTGCTCCTAAGAAACTAAAGCACCAGGGCATTTGCCCAGATAATGTGCACTAACCAAAGGACCACACCCTTAAAAGACCCAGCCTCATTATAATATCACTTCTCCTGTGGTTTTGACAACCTTCCAATTTGTAAACTTTCCTAGAGGGTGGTAGAAAGTGTGTCCCTAAATGGGGACCCAATCCACCATGACTTGGGAGGGAAAAAGTGTCACCTTACTCCACAAATACGCCACCCACATCATAAAAATTCATAAAGCCTAAAAATCCACAGCCCACTAGGCTGCTGCCTGCCTTGGGGAAGCCCACCTCAGTCTCTCTTTGAAGTGCATGCTTTGCTGAACTTTGCTAAATAAACTGTGTACTCTTGTGTCTCGTTTCAAGATGGGGGGAGTGGTCTCACTATGTAGACCAGGCTGGCTGTAAACTCACATTGCCTGCCTCTGCCTCCTGAGTGCTAGAATTAAAGGCACGCATCACCACGCTCAGCAGTTTAACTGAATTTTTTACTTCAAGAAGACAAGAACCCAGAGATGTGCTAGGCGATGCTAGCTAGCTAGGCAGGCAGATAAAGAAAATGGTCACTTACAACCAGCAACAGCCCAGCCACCATTTGGGACATATGCATACCTATATTGACTTCCTTTGATACAAATGGCATGATCCATAACCCATAACAACATCCTTCTTGATATAGACAGTGGGTGTGACTGGTATGACCTCTGTGAACTGTTGGGAATCCCCCTCTTTGGGTTAAATGAATACAGCATGATGGCATCTTCTGGGTACAAATAGCATGGTTGATGATCAGTAAACCCTTCTACAAATGGCTTATAAGTTGTTAATAATGATGCCTTTTTGATATGAAAAGCAAGCAGAGGTGGAAAGGCAGAGGTGGAAAGGCAGAGGTGGAAAGAAGCAGGATATACCTGAAGAAGTGATAAGAAACTTTCCTTTACACCAGGTGTTACTAGAACCTCTGGAGCCCTGCCCTCCATGCAGTTCCCTATAGGACTTTGACTGCTAAGCCTATCTATCTTCTGAGTTAGACTCAGTAGAACTTCTTCCTCTTTCTCCCCTTTCCTTCTTTTTCTGAACAGTCCAAATCCTAAACCTGCTTGGCCAGACCCCCTAGGATTTCTCACTCTCTGAAGAAACCCAGCGCCCCACTATAAGGCCACTTGCAGACTTCTACCATGTCGCCTTTCTTAACCTTAGTGTAAAAAAATGGAATCTGCCTCAAGGTAGAGACATGCCCTTGTCTCCTCCCTTAAGGGTTAATCCTGTGCCTGTGCCCCTGTCACCAACCTGCCTAGGAGACTACCTCTAGGGAGGTGGGTTCACCTTAAGATAAGGTGGTTGTGGCAGGTGGCTGACCTCCACAGGCCTTATCTCAAGCAGCACTGGCTTCTCTTCCTTCTCCATTCTCCTCCTCCCTTCCAGGCAGCAGTGAATTGAGATTTACAGCTTGTCCACCTGGAGGTTTTCCTTCTAAACACTAATAAACTGTCCTCGAGCTTCCTTTTGAGTCTGTTCTTTGTCCTCAAAGTTCTAGAAGTTTGCATCCACTCCTAAATTTTTTTTAATTTTTAAAAAATATTTTATCATTTCTATTTTATGTATATGAATGTATTGCCTGCATGTGTGTAAGTGCACCCATATCATTCAGTGCCTGCAGAGGTCAGAATAAAGCATTAGATCCCCTGGAACTGGAGCTACAGATGGTTGTTAACCACCATGTGGGTGCTGGGAATTGAACCCAGGTCCTCTGCAAGAGCAGTCAGTGCTGTTAACTGCTGAGTCCTCTCCCCAGCCCCCAAATTTGTTTATTTTTTAATTAATGAATTTGTAGTTTTTTGAAACAGGGTCTCCCAGTAGTCTCAACTGGCCTGGAACTCATTCTGTAGATCAGGCTGGCCTCAGTCTTTCAGAGATCTGCCTGCCTTTGCCCACCGAGTGCTGGGATTAAAGATGTGGGCCACCAAACCTGCTAAATTCTTTTTTGTTAATTTTATTATTTATTTATTCTCTTTTTGAGACAGGGTCTTGCTGTAGCCCCGGCTGGCCTGGAGCTCACAGAGATTTGCCTGCCTCTGCCTCCCAAGTGCTGGGATCAAAGGCATGTGCCACTATGCCCTGCCTTTAAAATTTTTTTAATTTTCATTTTTTTAATGTGTATGAGTGTTATGCCTGCATGTGTGTAAGTGCACCTGTGTCATACAATGCCCACAGAAGTCAGAAGAGGGCATTGGATTCTCCTGAAACTGGAGTTATAGACAGTTATTAGCCAACATGTGGGTGCTGAAACCAAACCCAGGTCCTCTGCAAGAGCAGCCAGTGCTCTTAACTCTGCAAGAGCAGCCAGTGCTCTTAACTATAGAGCCATCTCTCCAGCCCCCATTATTACATTCTTATATTAATGGAACTAAGAACTCCAAAAGGTGACCCTGATTTCCCAAACATCATATGATGGCTCTGCTGGGACTCCCCTCAAGATTTCTGTAACACTTCTTTCCTGTCCTTTTAATTATTTAATTGGCAAAGAAACCCATTCCTGCATCCCTAGAGGGCATCACCATCACAAAATTAGTGTAACTTTCTTTTCTTTCCTCTCCTTCCTCTTGGCAGCTGCTGAGAATGCCAGCTTGCCTGCCCTGTTGTTTTCTCTCTCAAACTCCAATAGAACCGTCCTCAAGTTTCTGAGTCCATTTTCTTTTCTATTTATTTATTTATTTATTTATTTATTTATTTATTTATTTACTGTCTTTGTCAGGCAGGGTCTCCCAGTAACCCCAGTAGACTGGAACTCAGTATGTAGACCAGGCTGACCTCAAATTCACAGAGAATTCCTCTGCCTCCCAAGTGCTGGGATTAAAGGCATGTGCCACCACCCCTGGCTTCTAAGTACATTTTCAAATCCTTTTATCAAGATCAAAAAATCTGCAAGAAGGACTCTGTGTCCTCTGTTACAATTGTTGGTTAATGCATTTTGTACTTGTAGCATAGAACTGTATTCCCAATGTCAAGCTATGGACAACGCCTTCTTTCCAAGTTTGCTTGCACCTGCTTGCTTAGGGTTATCACAGGCAAACATGACCACTGATGCTCCACAAGAAAGGAAGAGTCAAGAGAGTCAGCTGTGCCTCCCAACCAATCAGATGATCCTAGTTGAACAAGGCGGAGGGACTAAGGGTACCTAAGCTGAGAGACTCATTTTGGAGGAAAGTCACTGTATGGAGACCTTCCAGTGCACCCTTGGGCAGGGGAGCCCCCATACTCATGTAAATAACCCCTTGCCCACTGCTCTGTAAGTAAGCCCAAAGAAACTCACTGATTATCCAAACTGTAGTTTGGAGGAATTAGACCTCAGTTTGTCCTAAAGACGGAGGGAGGAGAGGCCGGGACAGCTTTTGCATTTCCCAGAAGGAATTTTAGCAACAGTAGTACCCCAAGCTTGGGGAAGATGATAGCAAAGCATCCA
The DNA here is from genome assembly GCF_000622305.1 of Nannospalax galili. Lineage (NCBI taxonomy): Eukaryota > Metazoa > Chordata > Mammalia > Rodentia > Spalacidae > Nannospalax > Nannospalax galili. The sequence goes on along the minus strand of NW_008355775.1, from coordinate 5,262,945 downwards.
AGGAAGAGCACATCCTGGACAGTCCCACTGCTGCCAGCCAGAGTTGTTAGGGACAAAGTCTGGGCTCTGGCAGCCCCAACAGGAGAGACTCTGTCACCTATCCCCTGTTCACCAATTAAGGAGATAATGGTAAAAAGCAGAGAACGGAGATGTAGTCAATGTGGCCACACTGGGAAGAAGGACAAATAAAGGAGTCCAGTGACCCCAAGTCTGCCTTTAGAGTCCTGACATTAGGTTTAGGTTTAAATAGAGGGCTCAAGAGGTAGGTATCTTAAGCAGCCCTGGCCAAGGTGTGGTCTTTCTTGCCCATTATCGACCTGTCTTGTCTCAGTTTCTGTTTGTCCTGCAAGGTGGTCCAATGAGTTGTTAAACGGTCAATGTGGGTGAGTCACCGAGGGTGCAGCCTCACCTTCAAGGAAGCTTGGCTCTTCCTAAAATTCAAAGTGGCTCAAGGGGATAATTTATCTCTGTATCTTCAACCAAAGAACAAACACAAAAATAAAGGCAGAGAGATGCCAGGCTTTCATCCTGCTTTGGTTACCATGTGTGGCCAGTGAGGAGTCGGTGCAGCTTCTAAGTGCCTGCTCATGACCACTATGCTGGCTGTACTACAAGAGAGGTTTCCTGTAGCAGGACTGGAATGAGATGAGGATGACCTGCCATGCTTAACTGTACAGTTAAGACCTGTCTGATGAGCAGGGCAGATCACATCTAGTGGTATTATAGTGGTTCACATCTATAATACCAGCACTTGGGAGGTAGAGGCAGGAGGAGCCTGGGTTTAGGACTAGCCTAATCAACATTGTAAATCTGTCTCAAAAAACCCAACTTTTTATATAAAATCACACTATGGAGATGGAAGTGGAGTTTGAGATATGACAGAAAAGGAGGAGACTGAGTGCTGAGTGAGGTAGCAGCCTCCAGGGTAAGGATTAGAGCAGCTGGCCCAGGGACAGGCAGATGTATTTGTTGAAGCTGATTTCTGGAAAAGCCTGAGAGAGTAGAAAAGCCCCAAGAAGGAAGAGCTAGTCAGAATCCATCAATTCCCTAAATCAGCATTTTTGCTGTGTAGTATCTGTTTTCTGTGTGTGATTTTTAACAAGCTTTGGTAAATTATAACCATCTCACTAGGAAGTCCTTACCATGGCATCTTCTGACCATCAGGCACAATGCTTCCGTTCATTAAAAAAAAAGGGGGGGGGAGCAGGTGTGATGACTCATACCTGTAATCCCAGAACTAGGGAGGCTGAGGCAGGAAAAATGCCATGTTTTGAGGCCAGCCTAGCCTACATAATGAGTTGCAAGGTAGCCTGGGCTACAGAGTGAGGCCCTGTCTCAAAAAGCAAAAGCCAGGACTGGAGAGATGGCTCAGTGGTTAAGAGCACTGGTTGCTCTTGCAGATGACCTGGGTTTGATTCCCAGCACCCACATGGTGGCTAACAACTATCTGTGACTCCAGTTCCAGGGGATCCAATGCCTTCTCTGACCTCCATGGGCATTGCACAACAAGGATGCACTTACATCCATGCAGGCAATACATCACACATATAAAATAAAAATAATAAATTAAAAAAAAAAAAACAGAGGCTAGGAGCTGCTGCTTTTGCAGAGGACCTAGGTTCAGCTCCCAGCACCCATATGACAGCTAACAACTGTCTGTAACTCCAATTTTAGGGAACCCCACCCTTTCTTCTGACCTCTGCAGGCATTGCATGACACAGATGGCCTACCTACATTCAGACAATACACTCATACACACACATAAAATTAAAAAAAAAAAAGCCAGGGTCTAGAGAGCTTTCTCAGTGATTAAGAGCATTTTCTGCTCACCCACATCAGGCAGTTCACAATCACCTACAGCTCCTCTTCTTGAGGACCTGCTGTCTCTGGCCTCCTCAGGTACCTGTATCAATGTGTACATATCCATGCAGACACACACACACACACACACACACACACACACACACACAAAATTAAAGATTTGTTTCAAAACAAAATCTGGAGGAAAAAAGTAATATGAAGTAACTGGCAGCACATTGAAGAAATGTAAAAAAAATCTTGATGAAGAAAGGGACATCTTAGAAAACTGTCAGATTCTCACAAACATCAAAAACACACATACAAAGAATCTTTTGTGGAACCCAAGACTCAAATATTAAGACAATAAGACTCTCTTTGAGGAAATGGATGTGTGGATATAGTCAAAGGGCTCAAAGAAACAACTCAGACAAAGAGAGTAAATCTTTTTGTTTTTTTACAACCTAGTAAAGAATAGAAATAAACTACAAAAGAAACTAAAAAATTGGAAAGCAAGAATTTAGTGGAGGGTTGGGGGGGTGTAGCTCAGTTCGAAGAGTGCTTGCCTAACATGCAGGGAGCCCTGGGTTCGATTCCCCCACTGCATAAAACTGAACGTTGAGGATGCTCATCTGTAATTCTAGCACTTGGAAGGTGAAGGCAGGAGGACCAGAAGTCCTTAGCTACGTAACAAGTTTGAATTCCAAGGCATGAATACCTTGGATTAATGAGACCTTGTCTCAAAAAGAAAAAGAAAACAAAAAGAACTTAACAGAGATATTGCTAATTTTTACAAAGACTTCTGCAAAATTTCCAGAAGCGAAAATCTCCTTTAGTGATGTTAATCTATGAAACAAAACCTGAATTCAAGAGTTAAAAATAGTGGACCAGAGTTAAGATACTTGAGTATTTTTGTTCTCTCCTTCATTATTTCCTTCCTTCTGCTAATTTTGGACTTTTGTTTATTCTTTTTCTAGTTTTTTGACATAAAGTATAAAGTTAGTTGTTTGAAAATAACAAGAACTATGCTGGTCTACTACTGATTTTTGTGTAATTTTAAAAAGGAAAACATCCAGGTCAGATGTGGTGACCCATACCTTGGATCCCACCATTCAAGAGACAGAGGCAAGTGTAGGTCTGTGAGTTCAAGGCCAGCCTGGTCTACATAATGAGTTCCAGGACATCCAGGGATATATAGGAAGACCCTGTTTCAGAAAAAGAAAGGAAGGAAGGAAGGAAGGAAGGAAGGAAGGAAGGAAGGAAGGCATCCAATGAGCACACGTCTGAGTATGTATCCAAATGAAATGAACTCAGCATCTCATAGAGCTCTCTGCACCCCACCTCACTGCAGCATTATTCACACTCCAAGATATGGAAACAACCTAAGGATATAAGGATGGATGGATGAATGAATACATGAATGAATGAAATGTACACCCAAAGGAATATTAGCCATAAAAGAAGGAAATCATGCAATTCAACATTGACAAACCATGGGACATTATGGTAAGTAAAATAAACCAGGCCCCCAAACACAGATCCTTATCATCTTACTACATGTGGAATCTTAAAGTCAACCTCACAGAAATAGGTAGAATGGTGGTTGCCTAGAGCTGTGGTGGGGTGGGAAGTGCAAAATAGATGTCCGTCAAAGTGCACATGCTTTGTGTTAGAGGCGATGAACAAAAACAGGCATAATGGTGAACATCTGTAATCTCAGCACTTGGGAGGTGGAGGCAGGAGGATCAGAAGCTCAAAGTCATTCTTGGTTGGTTATATGGTGAATTTAAGGCCAGCCTGGGCTATGTAAGAACCTGCTTCAAGAAAACCAAAACTAAACAGACAAACAACAAACCCCGAATCATACAAAATTTGGGAACCTAATGTACAGCAAGGGTTCTAATGGATATGTTATTAATTAGATTGTGATAATAATTATATAATATTAATTATATAATATATACTACATCAGCTCATTATGCTGTATATTTTTAAATTTTTTGTTACATTTACTTATGTGTGTGTATGTGTGTATCAGAGAACACATGGAGGTCAGAAGACAAGTTGGGAGAGTTAGCTCTCTCCTTCCACTATGTGGGTCCTGGGGAGTAAATTTAGGTTGTCAGGCTTGGTGGCAAATGCATTTTCCTGATGAACCATCTCACTGCTGGTCCTATACAATCTATATTGGCAAATTAAATATACATTAATTTTTGTGTGTGTGCTCAACTGGAAATGTAGCTTAGCTTGTACAGTTGGCAGAGTACTTGCCTAGCATGACAAAACCCCAGTATCACATAGACTGAGTGTGTGGTGGCACACACTTGTAATTCCAGCATTCAGGAGGTGGAGGCAGGAAGATCAGAAGTTCAAGGTCATCCTCAGCTACACATGGAGTTTGAGGCCAGTCTGGGCTACAGGAGACCTTGCCTCAAAAACTAAACAAAACAATTATTTTGTAGTGCTGAGGATTGAACCCAGACTTTGTGTGGTAGGCAAATGTTTTACCACTGAGTTACAGCCCCAGCTCTCTCTCTCTCTCTCTCTCTCTCTCTCTCTCTCTCTCTCTCTCTCTCTCTCTCTCCGTGTGTGTGTGTTAAAGAAAGATTTGCATACTTAGAAGAAGAAGCAGAAGACCGGAGTGAGGGCAATGATCCAATCCAGCATTGTCAGAAATTTCTAAAACATAGCAAGGGCTCTCACAAAGAAAATGGAATTCAAGTTTTGAGCAACAGCATTGTGCAGCTGAAGTTGCTGGCAGGTGATCATGTTTGGAAGTTAAAAAGTAGATGATGGACAGCTCACAAAAGAAGCTTTTGTTAACAATGGTTGAAAAAAGATGAAAGGCCACTTCCAATCCAAACTGAGTAAATATCGAGTTGATAGCTCAGCAATTGCTGGAAAATAGAAGTGGGAACACAAATCTTGCTCACCACATTAAGCCAAAACTTTGCTGGCAAAAGAATTTAAAACATCGGAAAGTTGATATCCTTAAATAGCTTTCTTCCAAAAAAGCTGTTCCAGGAAGAGTAAGGAAAAGAAAGGAACACTCAGAAGAAATACCAGCTGTACAGTAGGTAAAGTTCTACAAGGAGCACAAAGTACGGAAAACAGATCTTAGCCAGATTTACTTCCTGTTAAGAAAGATCTTGAAGCTGGGCATGGTGGCACGTGCCTTTAATCCCAGCACTTGGGAGGCCGAGGCAGGTGGATCTCTGTGAGTTTGAGGCCAGCCTGGTCTTCATTGGGAGTTCTAGGCCAGGTGGAGCTACAGGGAGACCCTGTCTCAAAAAGAAAAAAAAAAAAAGAATAAGAAAGATATTGACAGATGGCAGAATGGGCTTCAGCCAGTAAGAAGGTACAAGCTGCTGACCTGAGACAGATTTGTGTACACCAGATGCAGTAAATAGTCTTCAAAAAACCAGGGAATGTCAACAAACTCCTGGAAGATCATAATGACAAACTACTATTCTAAGGTTGGTTGTTGGCCTATCCTTTGAAACTGGTGGAAAACTCTACTATTACTGATGGTGTCTTCACCTGAGGTATATTCATACATGTTTATACTGTATCTTTGTCATGTTCTCTCTTATTCCCCACTCTACTCCTTCCTGGATCCACCCCAATATATCTCCCTCCCAATTCTGTTGGGGGCCTTTGTTGTGTAAAGTAGAAGTTTCTTCATGTCTGGATAGCTCACGAGCTCGGAGCCATATGCAGAGACTCCTTCACAACAGGGTGTCTTCCCGGCATTTTTCCTGACTCCTTTGTGAAGTAGCAGCCACATAAACATGGCCTCTGGCTCTGGAAATGCCATGCTTTCCTGTGTGATTTTCAAGCAGTTTGGCAGCCTGGCGGGAGCCCATTTCCACACACAAATGAGGCATCCCCAAAACCCAAAATACCTATCAGCTAAAGCTTTTACCACTGCCCCTACAGTATAAAACATCCTAGTCTTCTCTCAATAATTTGGAGCTGGAAGCGGAGCTGGAGCTAGAGCAGGAACTAGAGCTGGGATACTGAATAAAGAGCTGTACCACTGAATCTGACTGGACTGAGTCTGTGTCTCCTGCCTGCAACCTAGTCTCCCCGGGGGGGCAGCATTCCTCCGTCATCGACTCACGGACACCCAGCTTCAGCCGCCCCGTACTTTCCCACATGGTCCAGCGGCCGGTGGAACTCGCATATTGAGGAAAGTACACGGGTGAAATCAGGGCGGGACCCGGCTGGGCAAAGCCCCCAGCAGCAGAGAGCCACGGAAGACGCAGGGAAGCAGCGCAGGAGCAGATACCCGCGCGCCCCATACAATTCAATGTCTTTTTTTTTTTTTTTTTTAAATAACCCACTGAGTGCAATTAGTGCTGCCCTTGTACACATGGGTGTAGGGCCATCCCCTGGAGCATGGGCAACCTATCAGTGGTCACACTCCTGAAGAAAAACGACTACCTCTTCCCTAGCAGTCATCAACTGCCAATAACACCTCAGCTAGAATCCATGCTGGAATGTTCACTGGCTTGATCTTGTGCAGATCTTGTGCAGGTACCCACAGCTGCTGTGAGTTCTTGAATGCAGCAGCCGTGTCGTGTTCAGAGGACAGCATTTCACAGCACTCCTCCCTATCCTCTTACATTCTTCCTGCCCATTCTTCCTTGATATTTCCTGAATCACGGAGGAGGGGTTGCTATAGATGTCCCATTATGAACATGCACACTCACTTATTCTCTGCACTCTGACCAGTTATGAGTTTCTGCATTAGCTACTGCCCACTGCAAAAAGAAACTTCTCTGACCCAAGGTTATCTATGGATACAAACATACATATTTAGAAGGCAGTTTGATAACATGACTATTTAACAAAATTGCATAGTAGGTTCTCCCCCAGGGCCTATGATCTCCTAAGCCATGGACTTTTGACCATGTTTATAGTACCAGGAATGAATTTCTTCCTGTGGAACAGACCTCAAATCCAATCAGAAAGTGGTTGATTACCCTCATAAGAATCATGCCACTATTGAAGCAGTGAGCATGTCTTGCCTGGTGGGTCAGTACTACAGCATTCATACACCAGGGTATCTCATTCTTGTCCTAGTGAAGCAGATGTGCTACAGTGAACCAGTTACTGGAGACAGTCCTATCCCTAGTCCCAGTGGTCATTTCAGGTACCTAAAACTCTGTTTTCCTTCCTTCCTCCTTTTTCTTTGTCTCCTCCTTTCTCTCTCTGAGACAGTCTCACATCATAGTCTAGCCTAGCCTTGAATTCATTATAATCCTCCAGTCTCAGCCTCAGACCTGCTAGGATTGCACACATGAAGCTATTAAACCTGGCTTACTATCTGCTTTTTACCTGAATTTTAGGATAATTCATCAGTAATCTTTTCTGGGGCAACTCACAGCATTTATCCATTCTACAAAAGGTATGTTAAGTGTATTTATTTATTTATTTATTCATTCTATGTGTATGAGTGTTTTACCTGCATGTATATAAGTTCACTGGTGTGGTGCAATGCCCACCAAGGCCAGAAGAGGGGTAGTGGATCCCCCGGAACTGGAGTAAAGGATGTTGTTAGCTGTTGTTTGATTTCCCATTGGGTGCTAGGAATCAAACCCAGGTCCTCTGGAAGAGCAGCCAGTGCTCTTAACTGCTAAGCCATCTCTCCAGCCCTTGTTAAGTATCTTTTATGAGTCATAGATTTTATGTGTTAGAGACAAAACAGGAAATGACAAAACTATTGCCTTTGTAGAATTTACATTCTAATAGAGGAAACAAAGTAGTAAACTGGCAAAGTTGATGCATGGTGGTGCACGCCTGTCATCCTGTACTCTGGCAGCTGAGGCAGGAGGACCATGAGTCAGCCAGGTATGGTGGCACACACTTTTAATCCCAGCACTCAGGAGGCAGAGAAGCAGGTGGATCTCTATGAGATAGAGACCAGCCCAGGCTGGCCATTAACTCATGATCTCAGATTACCAGGAATGTGTTTCTAAAGGAGACTGTGGAATCTCAGTCTCTTCCTCTTTTAGTTCCTGACCACAAGGTATGTTAGTTACTTCACCACAGGTAGTGCCCACCATTGATTTTTGGCATCCTGTGAGGGACAGCTTCCATTATCAGCTTGGCACACTGGGAAGAGGGAACTTCAACTGGAGAATTTCCTCAATCAGATGGGCCTGTGGGCATATCTGTGAGCCATTTTCTTGATAGTTGAGTGATGTGGGAGGGCCTATCCCACTGTGGCTGGTGCCACCTCTGGGCAGGTGGTCTGTGGTTGTTTAAGAAAGAAGGATGAACACAGGCCAGAGCCAGCAAGTCAGCTGGACGCATTCCTCTCTGGTCTATGCTTTAGTTCCTGCCTCTAGCTTCTGGCCCTGACTTCCCTAGACATTGGATTGTGACCTGGGAGTTTTAGGATGAAATTAACCCTTTTCCTCCCCTACTTATTTTTGGGTGTTTTATCAAAGCAGTAGAAAACAAACCAGGACACATCTCTACCTGAAATTTAAAAGCAGTGGGTTTTTGACTGGAACCTCTAAAACTGTGAGCCAAAAGAACCCTCTCTCTCTGGGATTTCTTTTGTTTCCTGTTTTGGTTTGTTTGTTTGTTTGTTTTTAAGGGATGGAGGGGTTGTTTGTTTTTGAGAAAGTGTCTCATGTATCCTAGGCTGGCCTCAAATTTGCTATGTAGCTGAGGTTGGGCCTTGAACTCCTGATCCTTCTGCCTCTACCTCCCAAATGCTGAGATTACAGGTGTGAGTTACCACATCCAGCTACTTTTTCTCTTTACAGTAGCAGAAAGTGGACTAACATACTAGATTTTCTCCTAGGTATTCTATTAGCAAAAGACTAGTGCTATTTTAATTTTACTAATGAGAAACAAAGTCTTAGTGTTACAGTCTGTTGTCAGTCTAGGGGTTATGTTTTGGTTCATTTTCTCCACCAATTAAAGAATTAAAAGTCAGGAAAAACAAATCTCAGATACTGCAGAGAGCATCAGGCATACAGGCTTTATTGAAAGATAAAGAATCACATTCATATACACACTCACCCCGAAAGAAAAGCTTTCCACAAGAGGAGAGGGGATTCGGCAAAGGAAAAACCCAAAGGAGGGCCTGGGTTTTTAAGGGCTTTAGTGGTTTCCCTTCTCTTACTTTTGGACTCGTCAACTTAAACAAAGAAGAGAAGGCTGATAGCTTTATGACTTCAAATGAGGAGGCGCCCCGTTCTTTCTGAATTGGTTTGGACTAGTTGGCCAGAAAGAGAACTCTGCTGGCTGGAAGGGGGAGCCCCTAGGTCTTTGTCTCAGACCAAGAAGAAGCAAGAAGTGTCCCATCTTCATTATTCATTAATGACCCTGTTTGCTTATTAGGGGGCTTTTTCCCTTACAGTAGGATAAACAAGTAATTTTCCCAAGGACCTAGTGCTAGTAAATGCATAACAAGTATAAGATCCCATTTATTCCAACACTGAATTATTATCCATTTCAAAGTTATAGTAATGGGAAAATACTTCCTAGGCATTGCTTGTTTGCTTGTTTTCCTTTCGATCTCTTTAGTTACACTTGATACTTTGGGGGGAAACTACTAATTTTAAAAATAATCTATGTTCATTAATAACATAAATTAAGGAGTTTGTGGGAAGTCATTTGTAACTTGGAACAATCTTGCTTGCCTCTTCTTTCTATTGTTGAATTTTTTTTACAGTAGGGAGCACATCCAGTCTAAATGAAGGTGAAGTGGGGGACTTGCAATCATTGCTAAGTATGCTCCAATTTTATATTACTTTTCTGCATTGGAGTAAGACAGGCATTTTGGCAATACATTTGGTTGATGATGAAACTTCTGTCACAATGTTTTCTATTGATGATTCCTCACTCTTCTCTTATAGGTCCACTAAAATCAGATAGATATCTTCATGTCAAATTTGATGGGATCTTGGAATGTTTGCTTCCTGAAAACCTACATTCAACATACATATAATACTATGTGTTAGGGTTTATATCTACAGCAACCCCCTCCCCAAAGCAACAGGGCCTCATGTTTTTTCAGGCCCTCTGAAAATACAGGAACTGAGTTAATGAGCACCCTGACCATCTGCAGACAAGATAAACAGACTCTCTACACCTTTGACCCAAGACCCGATTGCTACAAAAGCTGTTTCGGCACAGCTTGCTTCCCCTTTGATAATCTTAGAAGATAAACAGACCCCTTATCCTATTACCCAGATCCTGGCTGACAGAAGGGGATGGAAGGGGACAGTTTGACAGAGGCTGTTTTCTCTTGATAACCCTTGGACTCTCTCCCCTGCCTAACTTGTTTAAAAATAATGTTTTCCTGCCTTCCACATCCTCCCCAAAAGCCCCCAGCCAACAGCCTGTGAACTGACAGCTTCTCCATCCCAAACTGGGGACTGTCCCTGTCATTTTCCCTGCCAATAAACTATCCCACCAGAGTTCTTCTCGTCTGTGTCCTGGTGCTTTCTCCCGATTTGGACCCAGATTTTTTACCTATCATTGTGTATCAACTGCCTATTATATTTCCCAAAATTTATATAGGGTAGACAAAATATGGTTGGTTGGTTGGTTGGTTGGTTTTATCATAACTACATCTTGGAAAAGTCAGGATGAAATACCATTTTACAAAAAAGTTGCACAACCAGGCATACTTGCTAATTTCCAAAAATATGCATTTTACAGAATATATAGAGAGGTTAGGTCTGTAAACTGGTTTTTGGAATATGTAATAGGTCAGACAGAGATGAAATTCAAGGCAAGACTGATTCTAAGGAAACGTGCCCTCTGTGAATCTGTGATATCAAACATGTAATATGCTCCCAAAATAAAATGGTAGGAGAGACATAGGAAATGCTTATTCCAAAGGGAGAGACAGGAAAGAAGGCAGGAATGACAAGGTCCATTCAAGCCCAAGAATTAGATTGAGTTCTTGTCCTTCTGCATTTGTAAAGGATCCCTATCCCCACACTGCAGGGTGAAGAAGGATACAGTGGGAGAGGGGGCCCTTTAGAAGGTAGAGGTTAAGGAGAGAGAAGATAGGGGCTTGGCCTCTGATAATGGAAGTAGGATGGCAAGGAAGTCTGAGACTGGACAGCAATACAGGAAGTAGAAAGGTTGGGATTTAATTGGATCCAAAGAATGACAGACATGGGGACAGAGATGGATGACAGATATTCCCAGATTTCTGGTTTATGAAACTCTGTGGGATACCGATTAAGAGACCAGAAACAAGCAAGTAGGACAGTTTGGGGTTAGGAGGAAGATGGTGCCTACACCCCGTCCTGTTTGTTTGGCTGGGTTTTGTTGGCAGTGCTTCAGGTCAAACCCAGGGTCTTGTACATGTTAAGCAAGTGCTCCATCATTGAGTTATATCCTTAGCACTTGGATTTTTGAGATAAAATCTCATTATGAAGCCTTGGTTGGCTTTGAACGTCCAATTTTCCTACCTCATCCTCCCAAGTGCTAGGATTACAGACATGCCTCACCACTCTCAGTTGGTAGTCACTTTGAACTAATACATTCATTGTGTTTAATAGTTAATTGAGAACCTGTGTCTGAGGATAGAGGAAAGGTCTAGAGTTCCACAATGACTCAGGGGAGCTCAGAAGCAGATTTGGACCTAAATTTAAAATAGCACCAGAAAGGACTAGAGAGATGGATCAGTGGTTAAGAGCACTGAATGTTCTTGCAGAGGACCTTAGATTCAATTCCCAGCACCTTTATGGTGGCTAACAACCATCTATAACTCCAGTTCCAGGGACTCTGATGCCCTCTTCTGGCCTTCACAGTTACTGCATGCAGGTGGACACTTGAATATAGGCAGGCAAAATACTCATACACATTAAAAAAACAAATAGCACCAGAAGCATCTCTGGAACAGCTGGATAAGACTCTGAAAATCTACTCTTCCAGGAAAGCAATACGATTTTGGGGATGGGGAGATTACCTTTTCAAAATTTAGGACATTAACCTGAACTTTTCAGGGATTCAAGGAGAACTGATTCCAGAAAAAGGGCTGAGTCTCAAGTAAAACCTGCATTGGAGAGATGGCTCAGTGCTTTCAACAGTTTACAACTAGCCTTGCAAACCACAGAATCAGCCAGAGGCATGAGGCTAGGACCTTCTAGTCCTTTCTAGAAATTGATGCAGCCTTGCAGCTGTAGCTTTCTAAATTCCCAGGCACACATCTGAGCATTTCTCATCCCCTGGTTCTTCCACTTACATTTTCAGTCATCCACCCTTTGCTTTGCCCCCTCCAGAAGCTTCCATGTTGAACAGCTATCACCAACCATTGCCAGTGAGTGCCTGGAGGTCAGGTCCTAGGTTAAGGTCAAGTCTTGAGCAAGGAGTTTTCAGAAAGCTTCAGATAGGACAAATAGTGCAAGAGTAGCATTTGGGGGAGCTCCAAGCCCATTCTGTCCCCTTGGCAGTCAGTAGGCTTTGGGTTTCCATAGCTACAACAACTGTGAGACTTGCAGTGCTGGGCCAACAAGGATGAGAATATACAGCAAGTTGAAACACACAAGCACAGCTTTAAAATTTTAGTTATTTATTTTATGTATATAAGTGTATTTCCTGCATGCATATAAGTCTACCTGTGTCGTGCAATGCCCATGGAGGTCAGAAGAAGGCATTGGATTCCCTGGAACCAGAATTATAGATGGTTGTTAGCCACCATATGGAGTTGATGTTTTTCAGCTAGGTTGGCAGCCAGCAAGCCCTGTCAATCCTGTCTCTGCCCTTCACAGAGCTGAGGTTACAGAAGCATGCAAGAATCACAACTGGCTTGTTGGGATCTGAACCTAGGTCCTCATGGTTGTGAAGGAAACACTCTTAACCACTGAGCTCTCTCTCTCTCTCTCTCTCTCTCTCTCTCTGGCCTCAAGAAATCTTTGAGTTGGTGAATGCACCTAGGGTTTTGGACCCAGCAATAAAGAAGAAACCAGGCCTGCTGGTGCATGCCCATTATCCCCATACTCGGGACGTGGAGGCAGGAGGATCACTTCAAGTTAAAGATCGCACCTAGGGTTTTGGACCCAGCAATAAAGAAGAAACCAGGCCTGCTGGTGCATGCCCATTATCCCCATACTCGGGACATGGAGGCAGGAGGATCACTGCAAATTAAAGATCAACTTGAACTACATAGGGAGTATCAGGCAAGCCAGCACTACATAGCAAGACTCTGTCTCAAAGAAAGGAAGGGAGAGACAGAGAGACAGAGAGGAGATGGGGTGGGGGAAAGAGAGTGAGAGAGAGAGAGAGAGAGGAAGAGAATGGAAGGAGGGAAGGCAAGAGGGAGAGAAAGAGACAGAGAGGAGATGGGGTGGGGAGAGAGAGAAAGAGAGAGAGAACAAAGAGGGGAAGGAGGGAAGGAGAGAGGGAAGAAGGAAAGAAGGCAGGGAAGGAGGAAGGGCAGCAAGAAAGGGAGGGAAGGAGATAGGAAGAAA
>NW_008355775.1:5241221-5249643 GCF_000622305.1 Nannospalax galili | reverse complement strand
CTCCTCCTCCCCCCCCCTCCTCCATCTCTTTTTGAGACAAGATCTCACTCTGTAGCTCAGGCTGGCTTGGAACTTACTATGTAGCCCAGGGTATCATGGAACTTGCATTGATTCTGCTGCCTCCACCTCCCAAGTGCTGGGATTACAGGCATGAACCCTCACACCAATTTCACTTTCTTCTTACAAAATGATTTATTGAGTATCCTTTTAGCTTTAGCAAGTGAAACTTATCATTAGAAATTAAGAAACAGCCAGGAGCGGTGGTGCACACCTTTAATCCCAGCACTCTGGGGGCAGGAGGCAGGTGGATCTATGTGAGTTCAAGGCCAGCCTGGTGTACATAACAAGTTCCAGGCCTCCAGGCCAGCTGGAGCTACAGGGAGACCGCCCCCCATACAAAAAAATTAAAAAACGAAGAATTGCAGAATTGATGACAGAGAAGCCACGATTAGGAAGGAAGAATATTTACATCATTCAAATTCCCTGCCCTCTTTTTTTTTTTTTTTTTTTAAATTCAGTTAGTCATTCATCTCATTCTTTTTTTGGAAAGCCATTTTTTTTTAAAACCATTAGTCTTATAATTACATAACAGCATGCCACTGTTAAGGTGATAGCATGCCATTCTTGCCATCTGTGACTTCAGTGCACCCAGAGATGCTGGCCTCCTGCCCCTGCCCTCTTGCATCCCACCCCCTACTGCCAAGCAATCAAAGAAACCAGAATTCCACTTTCCAAAGGATCACAGAAACTAGAATCCCATCTCCTTCAAAGACAGCCATAAAACCCAGAAATATTACTCTGCCCTCTCCCTGACTCCCTGAGTAGGTGCTGGCCATAAACAATTCTGTCTTGCATTGTGTGCCCAAGAGATAGGGAAACTACACTGAGAACCAAGGAAAACAGGAATAGGCCGAACTTGAGGAGCTCCCCCTCGGTCTGTTCCCGCTAGATCACACTCCTGCATTCACTGCATTTCTATTCGGCCATCCAGATATTCTTCATAGAACCTAAGCATAAGAATACAGTTTTCAAGGACTGGAGAGATGGCTCACTGTCTGCTCTTGCAGAAGACCCCGGTTCTGTTTTGATCACCCACATGGTAGCTAACAACTCTCCTTAACTCTAGTTCCAGGAGATTTGACATCCTCTTCTGGCCTCTACAAGCATTGCATGACATGGGTACACTTAAATACATGCAGGCAAAACACATGTATACACATAAAATAAAAACAAAAAAATAAAAAAAAAATGAATAAATGAATAAAAAAATTTAAATGCAGGTTTTCCTGGGACTCTAGGTCCTCATTTCTGAAAGTTTCTGTGTCATATAAAACTTTGGTGAAATAGGTCTGCCAAGCTTCTCTCTTGTTAACTTGTCTTTTATTACAGGAGTGTTGGCTGTGACCCTTCTGTTAGCAAAAACACAAAAGCAATTCAACAAATGATGCTGGAAAAACTGGACATCCATATGTAAAAACAATTTTGACACTCTGGGGACAGAAAGGTGTGACCCCCCCTTCCCCTCACCTAACAGTTCTTGTTGGTTTTTGTTTTTGTTTTTTTTGTCTTTTTTTTTTTTTGAGACGGGGTCCCTATAGCCCCAGCTGGCCTGGAACTCACTTTGTAGACCAGGCCAGCTTCTGTCTCTGAGTGCTGACACCAAAGGCATGCACCACCACGTCTGGCCAGAATATAAGTTTTAAACTTCTCTTACTGAATTGATTCCTATACATGGTCTATTTTTTCATTTGGTTATGTTCTGTAAAGTCACCTTAAATAGTTAACCAGCAAATACTGTGATGCTGGGAATGACCAGCCGAATGCTCATGGCAAAAGTGGTTACCAAAATTGATATAAAAAGATTTAATAAAGAATATATGCAGGAGAAATAGCAAGATAATCCACAGAGAGAAAGAGAGAAAGAAAGGAGAGAGATAGGAGAGAGAGAGAAGAGAGAGGGGAGAGAGAGAGAGAGAGAGAGAGAGAGAGAGAGAAAGAGAGAGAGAGAGAGAGATCACCCCTTCAGAGTAATGGGAGTTCTTTCTAACAGTGCAGGAAACTTACTTGGTCTTACCTCATGTGCCATTTGTGTGTGGAGTCCATATCTGGAGATAAGTGGGCATCTCACTATCTTAAATAGTAAATTTTATAGTATCAGTTAGTTGTTCTTTCTGAGACTGGGAGCTTGGGGTGAGGCTCCGGGAGGTTGTAAGGAGTCAGGCTTTGAATATTTGAATAAGACATCACAATCACTGGGTCAGACTCCAAGTAGTCAGGGTCTGTTGATAAAGCCTGAGGGATTTTGCTTTTATTTTTTTGGTCTCTACAAATACTGAACTGTTGCTTCTAGTGGAACTTTGTGAGGCTAGTTTCTCACAAATCTCTGGCCTAGTGTTTTTCTTCAGTAGAACTGGTTTCTGCATTACACGACCTGTTTGCCCAACATACTTATAAAACCAGCCAATCCCAGCCGCACTGAAAACCTGCTCTTCCACAGAACGCTCTTCTGCCGAACACTTAGCAGGTATTAAAAATGTTTCCACAGCCTCCTGCTCCTCAAAAACTGCCTCTCCCGAAACTTAAACAAGGCAGGAGACCCAGACTCTTATAACTAGTTGTAATGTTGTCCAAATCCTTTAGAATTGACACTCTGAAGCCCTGAAAAATTTGCACTGTGAATGAGGACATTTCTGAGATTCCACTCATCACACCAGGGATCAGTCTCACTGTTCTCTTTGTTTCTCTTGTCTGGGACTCTATTCTCTACAGTAAACTTTAAGGTCTATAGTGTCACCTGCTGGTCAAAGAGGAAAAAGTTCAGAGAAGTAACTAGCCACAACTATTTATATTTTTTTCAACAAAATGTTCAATTTTCAAAGGCCTCTAAAATGGCTACATATAAACACACAATTACATCTAAAGGCACAATATAAGTTGAGATGCTAAAAAATCACACTTGCACAGCATCCTTTGTGAACCTAAGACTCTAACCCTTGATAGTCATCACCAATCAGATTGTTTGGTTAAAAAAACTATTAAACTATTACAGAAAACAAAAATATGCTTTATTTTTCCAAAATTTCCCCAAAACATTCAAATTACCCATGGATATTTGAACAAGAAGGTAAATGGTGGTTGCATGCATGAGATTGTGTGTGTGTGTGTGTGTGTGTGTGTGTGTATCCATAGTATAGGCCAAAGGAGGATGTCAGATGTCTTCCTCTATTGTTTACCACCTTAGTTTTTGATAAAGGGTCTCTCACTGGAGTTGAAACTTTCCACTTCAGCTAGGCTGGCTAGTTAGAGAGCTCCCAGGATCCACCTATCTCCATCCCCCCAATGCTGAGGTTATAGACGTATATGGCCATACCCAGCTTTTTACATGAGTGCTAGGGATTTGAGCCTAGGTTCACTTGCTTTCACAGCAAGCATTTTTACCCAGTCATCTCCCTACTCAAATAGTATTGTGTTTTAACTCAAATAATTTTATCATTTAAAAATCCATGCTTATATAAATATATAATTGAATGAATAATGGAACGGACAAATAATTTAGTAAGGGAGAAGAGGCAGTGCTTCTTTACCAAATAATTCATAATACATGTAAAAGGATTACTATAATAATTATAGGCTAGATTCAGCTATGGGCACTAAAATCAGTACTAAAGTATGTGGAGAAACAGGATATTTGCATAGACTCAAGGTGGTTCCCCCAAGATGTTTGTTAATTACAAAGGGAAAGTAACTGTATATCAGATGACTTGGCAGCCTCATCTAAATGATGTCATCAAGTTTAACCTCACTAGATGTAAGGCATATTGACATCATGCACACACTGTGGTCATACCACTTCTGTGATATTTTTGCCTAAAATGAATAACTTCAAGTTAGTGATTAGAAATTAGTCAAACTGGGGCTGGAGAGATGGCTCAGTGGTTAGAAGTACTGGCCACTCTTGCAGAGGACCCAGTTTAGTTCCCAACACTCACATGATAACTCAAAAAAGTCTATGACTCCTATTCCAGGGGCCCTGACACTCTCCTCTGGCCTACAAAGGCACTGCACACATGTGTACATATACAAAGAGATACCCAAACATATAAAACACATTTAAAAATATTAGCACTGAGGGGGATGGAGAGTTGGCTCAGGGGTTAAGAACACTGATTGCTGTTGCAGAAGACCCAGGTTCAAATCCCAGCACCCACATGGCAGCTAACGACTGTCTGTAACTCCAGTCCCAGGGGAATCCAACAGCCTCTTCTGGCCTCTGCAGGCATTGCACAACACGGGTACACTTATCTACATGCAGGCAATACACGCATACACATAAATTAAAAATAATAAATAAAAAATTTTAAAAATTAGCACTGACAACATATTAGACCAAAAGGTAAATAATAACTCTCTTGTGTGGTATTTCTCTTTCTCTTTCTCTCTCTCTCTGGTTCAAACTCAGGACTTCATAAATGATAAGAGACAAATAATTCTCCAGCTAAAGGGGAGATGAGAGTCAACCTCTTACCTCTGGAGCACTATATGAGTTAGAAAAGGTATTCTTTCAAGCAAAAAAAAAAAAAAAAGAAAAAAACCCAGGCCCTGCTGAATGTGAGTTTGTAGTAGCTCTGGCTCTGAGTCCCAGTGACTTGAAGGGAGCACAATGCTCAGAGAAACTACAACTGATGTGGTAGCCATGGAAGGAGAAACAAAAATGTATAAATTCCTCTTCTCTAATGGGGGAAAACATTAAATGTGGATTTTTTTTTTCCTTAAAATTGGAATGAAATATCATTAGCAGAGTATTTGGTAGCAAGAGTCTCATCCAAGGAAGACATTCTTTGAGTTTAATATCCTCAAGATCCTGGTGCCTAAGGGCTAAAAGACAAGAATACTCCAGGCCTCAAATTATTCCATTTATTTTGTATGTACGTGTATGAATGTGTGTGTGGTACGTGTATGTGTGGTGATGTGCCCGTGTGAGTGCAGAGGCCAGAGGCATGTGCTAGATGTGCTGTTCTATCATACTCCACCTTATTCCTTTGAGACAGGGCTTCTCACTGACCTTAGAGCTAGCCAGCAAGCCCCAGTAACACTCCTGTCTCCATTCCCTGCAGTGCTGGGGTCACAGGCTCGCATAGCCATGCCCTGCTTTGTATGTGGGTGCCTGTGATTTGAACTCAGATCTTCATGCTTGCAAGCAAGTGGTCTTACCCAATGAGCCATCTCCGCAAGCTCAAGTTGTTCCATTTCTTTTATACAAGTCCTGGTTGGATTGAGCTATTTCAAATGCTTTGGACAAATTATCTTTTTTTTTAGGTACTGTGAAAAGTAGCAAAATTTTATATCACTGACTGTAAGAGTCATGAAAAAGTTCAGTAAGCCTATCTTAAAGGATGCTAAAAAACCTCCCACCCCACCCCACCCCCACTCTAGAAAAAACCCAAACCTCCCAATTTGAGGATTGGGGATACTGGGTTCTTTCCCCAGCAACACACACACACACACACACACACACACACACAGTCCCAATTTGTAATTGTGTTGTTGACTCTTTGTGATCATCTTCTCATCTAATAGCATATTTTTGAATGGGAGGATTCCTGGAATTGCCTAAGATCACTAAAGATGATGCACTGTGGGGGGTCTATTTTTACAACAGTATCTCCTAAACAGGAGCAATAATGCCCCCTTCTGTGTGAGAATGGGCACCTCAACAGGCAGGATTTCTCTCATCCATGCTCTTGGGTGGACTACAACACACTTAGTTGACCTTGGCACTATGTGGTCATGGTGGTGGTGGTAGGATGATGTGGTATATCACCAAAATGCCTTCAGAATGAACCTAAGCCTAGCAGATAAGAGGTGGGAAGAACTGTTGTAGTGATCTTTTTGATGCCTGGGTGGTAGGCAGGAGTTTAAGAGGCTTTCATTGTGACACAAAGGAAACAGAATGTGGGGACGTGTCACAGCGGGGCAAGTGACGGAATAAAGACCTAGTTACTAGGACCAGGGAATAAACACCAGAAGCCTAACAGAAGGGAGATGGAGCCCCAGCTCCTGGCCCCCTTTCCCACCCCCTCCCCCAGGCTCTCTGAGATGGCACCTTCCACCTGAACATCATCTCCCTGGTTTTAGTCCTTAACTCTGGTCTCTGACTCCTGCTTGGTTCCATCTCCTCCACAGGACCATCACACATTCTTCCTGGAATCTCTAAGGTTTTCTGCTTTGCTCCAGCTCTGATGGCAGGCTCTGACGACACAGCTGAGGTGCCCATCCCATCTCAAACCCCTAACCCTACTCCTGGTCTTCCACAAGTGGCACCAAACCCTGGTATCACCATTTCTCTGCTCGAAACTGATCACTTCCACTTTCCTGCCGGGGTTCCCTCCCTTTGCCAAATAGCAGTCGCCCTGTAGTAAGAGCCAGGGTTGCACATAAATTTAGCAATCTCTTAAGAGAAGTTAAAGATGTTCTTAAAAATATAGCAGACTTTGAAGAGAAGACTACAGAAGTCAGAGAACCTTTTGATGATGCCAGCACTTCTCAAGACATGTCAGAACCTGGAAAGTTCAGAGGATCTGAGAGAAGGAGTACAATTCGACTGAAAAACCTGCTCATTGGTTTAGACTGAGAGAGAGAACAGAATGCCAAGAAACAGAAGATGACACTGAAACACAAGAACAGTAAGAACACAGTGCAATGGTATGCTAGGGATCTGGGCAGTTCAGAAGAGATGAGAGGCTTTAATGAAACGCAGCTGAGTATGGAAACGGGAAGATACGGATCCTATCATGTCCATGGAGAATGTAGAAAACTCAGGAACAACATGGATCACTTGCTCCAAGAAGCAGATCACTGGAATAAACAGCACAGAGAGCTCAGTGAACTAATGAAGTTGTTTCAGAAATCCCAGAAAGAAGGAGGAGAAATTCTTGAAAACAATGGAGCCTACTTCCAAATCCAGCCAAATAATGAAGTGTCAACTAAACAGGATCTGGAGGCTCAGGTGAGGAAGCTGAGCCAGGACACACACTTGCTGCATTTGATCTCGACCCTGCTGGAGAACGAATGCCGGATTTTACAGCAGAGAGTCGAGATACTCAGTGAATTACATCTCCTCGAAACTGGAACCTTGCAGGAGAAGCCGACGCAAGTACTCTGTGAGCAGGACAGGAAGAATCAGAAATCAGTGGAAGCAGACAAAGTAGAAAGTAATAAGCAGACTGTGCAAGAAAGAGAAGGCACGACTCACAGGAAAGAGAAGGTCTACAGGAGCTCTGATGCTTGCCTTAGCAAGAAAGCTCAGAATAACCGCTTCAACTCTCATATCGCAAGAAGAGCGCTCATAGGGAGGACAGTCAGCAGCTTCCTATAGAAAGAAGACATCAGAAGCAGAGTCAGCATCAGGCGTGACTGAGCATCAAACCTTGAACAGATCTTCTGGTTCAAACAAGAAAGCAACGGAATGAGAAAGTGGGGACAGATTAGTCATTACCTCTGTAGTTACGAGAGCTTGGACTTCAGTAACCAACCTTTGAACACCAATTAAGTAAAACTCAATTTAAAAAATGAAAAGGAAAGTGTTTGGGTGGGTGATTTTGTTTTCTTTTTGTTTTCTTTTTCTTTTTCTTTCTTTTTTTTTTAAATCTGAGGGAGGACAGTCTCTGGAGGGGGTGATCTTTTTTCTTTTGAGTGTGTGTGTGTGTGTGTGTGTGTGTGTGTGTGTATTTCATACAGAACATCTCAAACAATCTTAATCATCTTTATAATCCCAATCCCCACTGGCACCCTCCCATAGCCCCACCACCACCACTGGAGCCCATATACTCAGTCATCCCTGTCCACTGTGTTGTCAGTGGCCCCAGCTGTTCCCCAGTGCAAGTCCATTCGCTGAGTCTATCTAGAGTCCCTTGTTTTAGGAAGAGCAACTCTTCTTCATCTAGCAGCAATCAGTTGCCTGTGGGGGTTCGAACCAGTGACCCCCGGAGAGGTGATGATTGGGGATGGGTAAACACGCCGTTCACCAGCCCACACTGCCCCCATTACCCGGGGACACTCAGATGCAATGGGGAGTCTAGTCAAGCAGGGACTCATTTATTGCAGGTGTTTCGAAGCTTATAAAGGCTCCTGGAACTCCCGCCCCCATGAGGGTGTATCTTAAGGATGGTCATGCGCTGATCATGTACTCCTCAGCAGTGCGGAAATATTCTTCAGACTTTCAAAGCAAGCCAGGCCGTGCCCCCAGTAACTTCCTTTCGGACCTATGCAAGGTGGGGCCTTTAGGTCCCCACATATCCCCCTTTTTATTTTTATTTTAAGGCCAGACTGACTTTATTTCACAGGTTACCCACCTCATAGGCAGCTCCCTGAAGAGAGATGGCTATCTCCTTCCTCTAATCTTATGCCTTTTGTCCTGTCTTAT
>NW_008355775.1:5235909-5240887 GCF_000622305.1 Nannospalax galili | reverse complement strand
ATCTCCTGTAGGGTAGACACACCCAAAGCCTCAACCCATGGTTACCAATGGATCTGGTCCTTTCCATTGCCCCGTAATGGGGTCCTTCCATCTTACCCGTACCTCAGGTCTCTACTCCTGTCATCCCCAATGCTTCTGAAACAGGGGTTCCAACTGATTTTTTTGAAAATTAAGAACATTAATAGTGAATAAGGCCATACCAACTGTTGGTGGGGGCTTATTCCCCCTTTTTGTTTTTGTAATTGAATTTTTAGGTTTTGATGGTTGTGTTCTACAATGGCTTGACCTTGGGGATTGTAGGGAATTCCTGTATTGTGTTGAATTCCCTAAAGTGAAAAGAAATCTTGTAAATTTTTACTCACAAAACATGGTCCATTATCAGTTTTAATTCATTGGGGCAATCCCAAAGTAGCAAAGCACTGGAGAAAATGAGACTGACCATGTTTAGACTTCTCTCGTGTATGAGCAGTAGCCCAACAGGCATGTGAGAATGTGTAGATGGACACAAAAAAATACTTAAGCTTTCCAAAAGGAGCATAATGTGTGACATCCATCGCCACAAGGAATTGGGCTTGAGTCCCCTGGGGTTTACCCCGGCTGTTGCATAGGTGGTACCTATAGAAAGCGTTGACACAATAAGCCATCTTGTCTGCCTTTGCATTGCATTGGGATAAAAGCCCAGGAAATCCTTGGTGCCCCCTAAGATGCTCTAAGAAGATAGGGGCTTTTCTCTCTTTAAGGAGCGTATGAGTCTGAATACTGTCAGAAAGCAATGGCCATGAGTTCCTTGAATTGAACTGCTTTTTGGTTTCTCCACATCTGCCCCGGTCCGTGAAAATATTGTAGGCTTTACTAAGGGCTCCCTCGGCCCAGGATTTGGCAAGTGCTACTGCCGGCAGGGCTGTAGCACTTGGGGGTGGGGTGTTTCCCTGGCCACCTACCAAACTGAAGGGGTGGGGCCCCTCCCTGAGCCACCTTCCCCCAGGCCTTTTCAGCCAGTGTGGCACACTGCCAAAGGTGTTTTTCTTTGTTTTTTTGTTTTTGGTTTTCTTTGTTTTTTTGTTTTTGTGTTTTTTCAAATGCACCCAGCGGCCACTGCGCTGGTCCCACCTGGTTTTCACATGAGCCCCTGACCCGCGCCAGTTGCCAGCTGGGGGGCAGTGCTCCACCCGGCTTTCCCGCGAGCCCCTGACCCACTCACACTTTAGTTCAAGGTGGGTGGGGTGGGCAGCTTTCACTGCGGACCCCGTGCCCTCTGCTCCATCCCACCCTTCTGCCCGGGAGGCTCTGAAGCTGGCCAGGGCATGCCGGAGGTGCTGCTTGTTACTTTGGCCACTTTTGGTTCCACTTCTGTTGCATTTCTGCCTTCTTCCTCAAACCCTTCCCATGATTCCCATGTATCCCCAGTAAAAACATTAGCCCCAAGTAGCCAGGGAACCAAATGAATCACCTCTGCCCAAACCTTTTGAGCTATGGGATCTGACAAATCCAATCCCCTGCTTTTAAGCATATCTCTCAGTGCTTTAAGCACCAGGTCTTCAAACTGAAAATTTGCGTTACCCATATTTAGGGTATTGCTTACCCCGAACCTCTTGATTGGCCCCAATCCGTTTCCCTTCTTTCTTACTCCTTTCTTTTCTTCTTTTCACCTTCCTTTGAGCCCCATGTTTGGTGCCAGTTGCCGGGGGTTCAAACCAGTGCCTCCCGAGGAGGTGATGATTGGGGATGAGTAAGCATGCCGTTCGACAGCCCATGCCGCCCCCATTACCTGGGGACACTCGGACACAACAGGGAGTCTAGTCAAGCAAGGACTCATTTATTGCAGGTGTTACAAAGCTTATAAAGGCACCTGGAACTTCCCCCTTCCCCCTCTGAGGGTGTATCTTAAGGATGGTTGTGCGCTGATCATGCACTCCTCAGCAGTGCGGAAGTATTCTTCAGACTTTCAAAGCAAGCCAGGCCGCGCCCCCCAGTAACTTCCTTTTGGACCTATGCAAGGTAGGGCCTTTAGGTCCCCACAAGTTACCAACATTCCTTTAGATAAGATTGGGGTCTGCTGTTCATTATTCCAGGTGTATGCTGGGGTACTTACTGTGTGCTTGAGTTTGCATGGGACTTGTGTATGCTGACACCTATGACATAAAATCATATGAGCAGGTTCCGAGGAGCTTGTCGGATTCTGTTTCCATATGATCATGCACATCCTCCCTGACTTACAGTTTTTTCACCTCCTCTTCTGAGATGGTCCCTGAGTCTTGGATGGGTGAAGTTTAAAAAAGGTGCCCATGTCTGGTGTGGTGGCACACACCTTTAATCCCTGCACTCAGGAGGCAGAGGCAGGCAGATCTCTGTGTGTTCAAGGCCAGGAACTCTGTGAGTTCCTGGAGCTACAGGGAGACCCTGTCTCAAAAAAGACCTAAATGAATAAATAAATAAATAATAACCCTGGCTCTTACAATATCTCCACTCCCTCTTCTGTGATGGTCCCTGAGCCTTGGGTGGATGAAATTTAATAAAGGGGTTCTGTCTGAGAACCATTATTTAGCAGACACTTGATCTCTACACTTTGGCCATTTGTGACCTTTTGTGCTCCTGGCCCTCCACTGCATGAAGAAGCTTCATTATTGAGAACTGATTCCTTAGTGTCCTCTTCTTTATCCCTCTTCTATGTTCCATGAGCCTTAGGTGTAAAGGTTGCATTGCAGATGTGTCCCTTGGGCCTGGGCAGTTCATAGACAATGTCCGTGTGAGACCAGTTGTGGTACTTGTTATTAGTCTCTGACTGCTGCAAAATGAGCCTCTTTGATGAGTGGTGATTGGGATATTTGTCTGTAAATATAAGGATACATATTTTGTACATAGTAAGAAATCACATTAGTCTAGCAATGTGAGAGTTTTGGGGTTTTCTCTAAGATCTATGACCACTCCAGGCATTTGTATTAGGTTATGTTATAGTACCATACTTGAGTTTCCTCCCATTGAGTGGGCTTTTAGTCAAATTAGGTAGCTGTTGATTTCCCCCAAGATAAAAGTGCCACTACTACACTAATGATGTATGCTGTGCTGGCCACTGATGTGGTTATTTGGTCTTGAAGCTGGTGTTGGACCATCCATTGACGTTTTCCCTTTGCACTTTCATAGCATTTTCCAAAGCTATGAGGGCTAGCCTTCGGGGAAGAGGCTTCCAGGTCAGTTGCAGCTCTATTGCTCCAAATCCTGTATCTGACATATACTCTGTCTTCAGCAGTAGGGTCTTACCTTCAAGTTCTGGGAGGCCGTTAAGGGCTGTGGTAATAGCCTGAGTAATTTTGGGATTCTCTTGGACCACCCTGGCCAACAACTCAAAGGAAGGTATCTCTGGTCTGGCACTGTTTCTTCTTATGTAGCCTTTAGCTATACACATGGACTCATGTAGAGATAATGTATGTATAATTTGTCAGTAGGTTGTTGGACTAATATGGTTCCCTCTGGTTTTTTAAATGAGCTAGGCATTATTTATCTCTCTCACTGTCTAACCCTTCCACCATGGTTTCCCCATTTAAATTGCCCCATTTTCCCTATTTCTCCCTTGATAATACCCTTCTCCTATGGTTCCACTTCTCTTGAGTGCCTTCTTTCCCTTAATCCCCAAGTTCTTTGTATAATCCTCCCTCCCCCCTCCCATTTAAATAACCCCATTTTCATCTATATCTCTTAGCAACATCTGTTTCCTACTGTTTTTTCTTGGGTTCTCTTTTCCTTTCCCTCCTTGGTTCCTTTTCATTATTCTGGTTCCTGTAGTTATGTCTGGATACATAAGCATAAGGATTTGGTGCTAGATCTACATATGAGGGAGAACATACGTTGTTGTTTGTTTTTCTGACTCTGTGTTACTTCACTTAGTATAACAGTTTCTAGTTCCACCCATTTACCTGCAAATTTCATGATTTCACCTTCCTTTACTGCTGAGTAGAACTCCATTGTGTTAAACACATCACATTTTCATTGTCCACTTGCCAGTTGAGAGGACACTTAGGTTGCTTCCATCTCTTAGCTATTGTGAAAAGAGCAGTAACAAACATGGATGTACAAATGTCCCTGCAATAGGATGAATTCTTTGGGTATATGCCACAGAGTAGTATAACTGGGCCAAATTAAAGGTTCATTTTTAGTTTTTTAAGGGTTCACCACACTGCTTTCCATAGAAGTTGTACAAGTTTGCAATTCCACCAACAGTGGATGAGTATTCCCCTTTCCCCACATCTTCTCCAATATTTGGTATCATACGTTCTCTTGATCTTAGCCAGTCTGACTGGGGTAAGATGAAATCTTAAGGTAGTTTTAATTTACATTTCCCTAATTACCATGATGTTCAACACCTTTTAAGATGTCTCTTAGCCATCTTCATTTCTTTTGAGAGATCTCTGTTCAGCTCCTTAGACCACCTTTTAATTTGGTTACTTGTCTTCATTCTCTGTTTTTTTGAGTTCGTTATATATTCTGGATATTAAACCTGTCAGATGTGTCACTGGTGAAGATTTTCTCCCATTCTGTGGGTTTTCTGTTCACTTCCCTGGTTGCCTCCTTTGATGTACAGAAGCTTTTTAGTTTAATGAGGTCCCATTTGTTAATTCTTAACCTTGTTTCCTGAACAATTGATGTCTAGTTGAGAAAATCCTTTCCTACACCTATATCTTTTAGGTTTTTGCCAATGTTTTCTCCTAACAGTTTCAGAGTTTCAGGCTTTACATTGAGGTCTTTGATGCATTTGGAACTGACTTTTCTGCAAGGTGAAAGACAGGGGTTTAGTTTCATTCTTCTAGAGGTGGAGATCCAGTTTTGCCAGCACCGATTGCTGAACAAGCTGTCTTTCTTCCAGTGAATATTCTTCGTCCCTTTGCCAAATATCAGGTGGCTGAAATTGTACATACTCATATTTGAGTCTTCAATTTTGTTCCATTGATCTATGGGTCTATTTTTGTGCCAGTACCATGGTTTT
>NW_008355775.1:5234589-5235343 GCF_000622305.1 Nannospalax galili | reverse complement strand
TTTGTTGTCCCTTAGGTGCAATATCATATCATCTGCAAAAAGGGATAATTTGATCTTTTCTTTTCCAATTATTACTCCTGTAATATCCTTCTTTTGTCTTATTGCTTTTGCAAGAGTTTCAAGTACTATGTTAAAGAGAAGTGGAGATAGTGGACAGCCTTGTCTGGTTCTGGATTTCAATTGGAATGCTTCCAGTTTTTCTCCATTTAGAATGATGTTGGCTGTGAGTTTGTTATATACGGCTTTAATTATGTTGAGGTATGTTCGCTCTAGTCCAATTCCCTCTAGGACTTTGAACATAAATGCATGTTGAATTCTGTCAAAGGCCTTCTATGCATCTATTGAGATGACCATGTAGCTTTTATCTTTGAGCCCACTTATATGATTTATGACATTTATTGACTTATGTATATTGAACCATCCCTGCATCTCTGGGATAAAGCTGACTTGATCATGATGGATGATTTTTTTGGTGTGTGTCTGTATGCAGTTTGCAAGTATCTTATTGGGAATTTTTGCATCTATGTTCATTAAGGATATGGGTCTATAGTTTTCTTTCTTGGTTGTATCTTTACCTGGCTTTAGTATTAGAGTGATGTTGGCTTCATAGAAGGAATTAGGAAGTTCTTCCATTTCTATCTTTTTGATAGGGCTTCTTCAAGTGTTGATTGTAAGCTTTATTACATTGTTGTCTGATAGAATGCATGGAATTATTTCAATCTTTTTGTATTTGTTGAGGTTTGTTTTGTGCCCC
>NW_008355775.1:5232154-5233729 GCF_000622305.1 Nannospalax galili | reverse complement strand
CTTAGCTTTGAGATTACAGGTATGTGCCACCCTGCCCTTTTTACATGAGTGATGGGGATTGAACTCAGGTCTTCATTCTTGAGCAGGAAGCACTGCACCCATGAGCCATTCCCCCACCTCCATACAAGTGATTTTTTAAAGCGTAAGTCAAGAATAGTGAATCAGTTATAAAAAGATAAAAATGCCAATTTGGCTCTACTGTGTTGAACCAAGCTCCTTCCCCATCCACATACATCAAAGCAGTAGGAAATACCAGCACCTTTCCAGAACTGTGCTTAGGAAAAACTCTCTTTCCAAGGAAGTGTGAGGCTCTTGGCCAACAAACATTGAAAGCTAGGATTAAGTTCTGTGAAATGTGAATATGTGAAGAAACTTAAACATTATGAGAAATACGTGTTCTTAGCCTAAATTTTCTTAGAGGAGGAACAAACACTCAAGGCTTCGTGTTCTATGTCTTCTAAATACTTCTACACCACCCAACAGAGTATCGTTAGTAAACTTTATGTGTGTTTGTGGTTTACTTTTTGGCCATGAAAAGCTGGTTTGTCTAAGCTTCTGGTTATCTTTTTTGATTATATATTGGAGTGGCCAGATTGCTTTTGTCTTCAGGAGTTCCCACAGAGGCCCAATTCAGATGAGGGTCAGATGTTTTCAGGCTTTCTCCTAAGGTCTGGATCCCTTCAGGAATGATTTTGACCTCAGGAATTTAGGAGTTGGACTGGCCTGGGAGCCTGGCCCAGGAAAGATGCTTGTGTAGGGCAGCTGGTGGCCATGCCACCCAGAGATGCAAAGGCAGACGGGGCGGGAAGAGGACCCAAGGACTCGTGGGGACTGCACTGAGGAGCTGGGTTGGTCTGGGTGTAAAGCATCAGAAAGGATCTGGGTGCAAAGGATCTGCATCCCAGAAAGAGGCTGGTGGGTGGTGCAGGCCCAGGGAAGCAGAGGGAGGTGAGGTTAGGGCCAGGCCCAGAAGCAGTGCTCCTGGGGACCTCAGAAGGAACTGAGTTGCTCTGGATGCACAGGATCAGGAAGAAGCAGTGGTGGTTCCCCAGGTGTCTGGGGCACCAAGACAAGGAATGGGACAGGACCCAGGCTAGGAGGAGAGACCAGTGGGGGAGATGGGAGGGTGAGTGAGGCTGGGAGAGTCAAGGCATTGAGGACAGGATAGACTTACCCTGGAGAGAGAGGTCTGCGGGTTCTGTAGGCCCAGGGAAGCAGAGAGAGGTGAGCAATATAATTTTTTTTGAGTCCATATGTATAGCTAAAGGCTACATAACAAGCAACAATGCCAGATAGGAGATACCTTCTTTTGAATTGTTGACCAGGGTGGCCCAAGGGACTCTCAGATAGTAACCCAGCATAGAACTGTGAAAATAAACAGCAGACCCCAATCTTATCTAAAGGAATATTGACAACTGATTGCCACTAGATGAGGAAGAGCTGACCTTCCTGAAACAAAGACCTCTAGATAGGCTAACTAGATTCACCAGATGGACAAGTAGTGGGGAATGGCTGGGGGTGCTGACAACACAGCAAACAGTAGCAGGGATATCAGAGTATAAGGGCTCTAGTGAG
>NW_008355775.1:5211748-5232048 GCF_000622305.1 Nannospalax galili | reverse complement strand
ATTATATTTGAGGAGGAAGCAAAAATATTTACTTCATGTTAATTAGTAGAGGTGATAAACTTTACCATTGAAATCTACCTGATGACTTTCTAGACATACACAGGCGCCAAGGATACAAGTGCAACCAATTATGAGTAGTAATAATCAGATACATACAGATTAGAGATGCATACGCCAATATCTCAGTGTTAGTAGCAAAAACAATAAGTCTTCCTGTAAGAAACAGTACATTTTAGAGTGAAATGGAGATCTGTTTTGAAGGTTAAAACTCATTCAATTTTATGTCTTACAGGGCTTATACTGAGTTCAATATTGTATTACTGTATTGAATCAAAAGTGCACCTAGAAATTTTATACCCACTTTTGAAGGAGCTGTGTCTTCGCTCTGGAAACTGTTATTGGGCATATTAAAGCTGTAATGATATGCTTCTTCAAAAGAAATAAAAAATAATAGTAAAAAATGTAGGAAATAGCATATTTGAAATAGAGATCTTCTTTAAAGGGTAAAAACTCATTCAATTTTATATCTTACAGGGTTTATACTGAGTTCAATATTGTATACCTGTATTGATTCAAAAGTGCCCCTAGAAATTTTATCCCCCCTTTTGAAGGAGCTGTGTCTTCGCTCTGGAAACTGTTATTGGGCATATTAAAGCTGTAATGAAATGCGTCTTCTAATCATGTGGCTATTAAATTTTTTTAAAATTCAAAAAAATTCTTCAAAACATAAACATTTGCTCCTTAATAATTAGTAGATGTGAAAAGCATTATCATTGAAATCTACCTGATGATTTTATATCCATGCTCAGATGCCATGGAGCTCAGAAAGTAACTGACTGTGACTAGTAATAATCAGTTATATAGAGATTAGAAATGCATGTGCAAATATCTTAGCGTCAATTGCATAAAAATGAACTTTTTCTGTATGAAACTGTATTTTAATAATGAAATGGAGATCTTTTTTAAAGGTTAAAACCTCATTTAATTTTATGTCTTATAGGGTTTATACTGAGTACAATATTGTATAACTGTATTAATTCAACTGTAAACCTAAAAATTTACTGCCAATTTTGAAAGAGATGCATCTTAGCTCTGGAAATTGTTAATGAATATGTCAATGCTGTTGTAATGAAATGCTTCTTCTAATTTTGTGGTTATTAAATAAATAACTTAAAAAAAGCTAGCCTGACTCTCAGCATCCATTTTAAGGTTAAGAGCAGACCTGAGCTACTGAGAACCTGTTCCTTCAGATTTCTCTTGGAACTATGCTCCAGAATAAGGGCTTGCTCATTCTTTTATTGAAAAAGTATATCCAGCATGAAATGGGGAAATAAAAGTCAGACCCTTATCAGAAAATTTTCCTTTGATTCCTAAACCTAGAAAACTATACATACAACTACAATTTCTCTCATTATTTGCAATGAGATAAGTGCTATCTTCAGTGCTTTTATATGTAAAGCATGCATGCATGCATTTGTATATTTTGGGTGGAAGGCAGAAAAGGCTCATGAGGAATTAAAGTCATATGCCCAGGTCACTAGAGGTGCATGTAGCTCAGTGAGCTTGTTTATGTTGCAAGGTTAAGTAAGTTGTTTGTCCAGAGTATGTTCATATTGTAAAACCACTCTCACACATGGCTGAATCAAATGCTCACTTTTTGTATTTTAATTGTTTATAGGTCACTACCTATTATGGTTTGAATGAGAAATTTCTCCCATAGGCTCAGTGTTTGAACACTTGGTCCCCAGTTAGTGACAATGTCTGGGGGATGTTTGGAAGATGTAGTCT
Source organism: Nannospalax galili (assembly GCF_000622305.1). NCBI lineage: Eukaryota > Metazoa > Chordata > Mammalia > Rodentia > Spalacidae > Nannospalax > Nannospalax galili. The sequence continues at coordinate 5,230,260 of NW_008355775.1, read as the reverse complement.
CACTGGAGGAAGTATATCACTGAAGGTGGATTTTGAGAGTTCATAGCCTTGCCCCACTTCCAGTTCAGTCTCTCTGCTTTGTGTTTATGATTGAAGATGTGATCTCTCAGCTTCCTGCTCCTGGCACCATGCCTGCCACTTGCTTCCATGCCTCCCTATCATGATGGACTCAACCCTCTGGAACCATAAGCCAAAAGAAGTTCTTTATCCCATAAGTCACATTTGGTCATTGTGTTTTATTACAGCAACAGAAAAGTAACTAATACAGTACCTGAACAAATTCTGCCAGGGTCATTTACCTGTCAAATGTTAAGTGGCTGATTCTCTAATTTCTCATCAGAAGTGCTCCTGGTTCAACAACAAACTCACAAGGGAACTATACAATTTTTAAAGTTTTTAGAGAATCACAGTAATACAAACTCAAGACAGTTCAGAGCTTCAACATTAGGTTGCTTATAACACCAGATCTGAAGTGAATTTTTCCACTGGTGGGGACTCAGCCACATGGCCACCTCTGTCTCAAAGGAATTAGGAAATGGAGTCCAGTGATCATGGAACTAGACAACTGTGTGCTTATTCAGAAGGAAGAATTCACTTTGCAAGATTGTGGGGTTTAGAGAAAATATATATATATTTTTTAAACATTAGGACTATCAGTAAATTTCATGAAAATTGGAGAGATCTTAGACTGAATGAAACCAAGCTCTGTAAGGTTTGCGCATCTGTATCATAGTGAGAACACAAGGTGTTTACCTAATTTTAGGGTGTGTGTTTACATTTAATCTTGGGGTGAAGCCTGGGACCTTAGAGAAGCAATGGTTTTTTTTTTTGGTTGTTTTGTTTTGTTTTTAAAGCTTTATTATTTGTGTGTGTGTGTGTGTGTGTGTGTGTGTGTGTGTGTGTGGGTGCGTGCGCGTGCGCACAGGATTTTGCCTACAGAGGTCAGAAAAGGGTATCAAATTCCCTAGAGCTGGAGTTACAAGCCATTGTGAGCTACCATGTGGGTGCTGAGAATCAAACCCAGGCCCTCTTCAAGAGCAAGAAGTGCTTTTAGCTGCCAAGCCATCTCTCCAGCCCTGTCAGCTCTGGGTCTTAAAGCTGGAGGCACTTGGTTTATCTGGCTCAAGATATTTGTTTACATTCTAGAAGGGTTGAAGTAAGAACCCAGGGTCCTTCCCACCTTGTCTTCTAAGAACATATGGCTTTAGGCTCCCTCCTTTTGGAAAGAGGATAAGGTTTCTGCCTTTCTCTCTACAAATTTATTTTCTCAGAATCCCTCTCACAGTTTAGGCTCCCATTGCATGTAGGGTAACATCTAGTTATCTTGGCATATCCTTGGGGTAAGAACTGGGACAAAAGCATCCAGCACCAATATTACTATGTCATAAAATTACTTTTCTCATGCAACAAGCATGTGTGCATTCAGAATAAAATGAAGTTTAAACCTTGTACATCATAAGCCAGCATGATAGGCCATCAAGCCTGATGACCTGAGTTTGGTACTCAGTAATCCAGATGGGGGAAGGAGAGAATCGACTCCCAAAAGTTGTTCTCTGACCTCCATATGCACTCTGTGGCATGCACCCCCCCAAATAAACAAATGAATAAATATAATTTTAAAAACCCATTGCATCACATTCTCCACCACAGTTTCCATTAAGGTTGCAACATATCTTCATATGTTGGAAGTACTGAAAATACAATCTGAAATTCTGTCCCCTACTCCATAAGCCAACATTTCTTTTCCATGTGTGGAATGTGCATCACTTTAAAAATAACCTGGCAGCCAAAAATTTCCTAGTACAGGCCTTAGTAAAAGAAAAAGAGATTTCCATATTTAAACAGTACCTGGGGTACTGAAAGTATCACACATTTTTGGCAATTTGCCTTTCCCTCAAATGGAAATTACCATCTATTCTAATTTCCAACCATCTTGATTAATGAAGTATTGTTCACCTCATGCATATACTTTGCCAGATATATAGTTCATGTTACCAGGAGTGAAATTGTTGCTAAGAAGCTAATTTGGTTATTACTTATTTGTTTATGTGTTTATTTATTTGAGAAAGATTTTGATACAGATCAGGTTGACCTCAAACTCACTATGTGACTGAAGGTGACCTTGAACTTTTGATCCTCCAGCCTCCAACTCCTGAGTGCTGGGATTACATGAGCCACCATGCCCAGCTTTTAAATCAAGCTTTAAAGACAGCAGGTAAGAGCTACTATAGCAGATCCTTTAAATCTAGCATTGGCTTGAATGTCTTATATGTATAAGGAAACAGTTTTCCCTCCGCATATTTTTATTTTTACTCAATTCTAAAACATGCAAATAATTTTTTAAAATCAGGCATTTTACAAGGAATTTCATGTGTGTTTTAGTAGCTAATAAGCTACCATATCCCTTTAATGAATGTAAGGTTTAGTTAGAGTGGCATCTTATGTCTAGAAGACCATCACAGTGAAACAAAAGCTGAGGTATAAAATCAGTGAGAATCTGGAACATCTGGGTGACAATCTGGAAGAATGACAGTGCTGCCCAGTGGCTAGTCCTGCGTTCTTTATATTATCCTTTTTCTTACCTGAGGGTCAAATTCCAATGAACATCAACTATGCTTTGGAAGTTCGAGCTAGCCATTCCTATTGTCTGTATACTTATATTCAACCACACTCGCAACTATAAACATTTTAAAAGATAGCCTTCCTAGGAGGAAAGAAAATTCACACAAACTTTGCCAATTTTTTGTTGGTATACATTAATTTTATAAAATAATGGGTTTTATCATAGCATTTCCATATCTGTATAAAATGTTCCTTTTCAAATTTTTTCCCAGTTCTTCACCATGATGAACTCAAGATTCTAGATATTCAGTGTACTTGGATCCCCATATAAAAATTTTTGACTGCAGTTCTGCAAACAAAACAGATGGTTCTTGATAATATTTCAATAAGAACAAGTACCTTATAAATGTCTTCTAAAGTCCTTACAATTTTTTGTCTTTCACATTTATTTCATCAACCTAGCTGAAGTTGGTCCAGGTGGTGGGAGTCATCATGTTAGGGCTGATTGTCTAATGGTTGTGTATATGGGTAGCTTCAAGTCCTTCCAGCATGTCTATGGTTTCTGAGTCCCTAAAATCTTTCTAATAAGAAAAGTATGAAAAGCCAGGCACTGTGGTGCACACCTTTAATCCCAGCACTCAGGAGGCAGAAATAGGCAGATCTCTGTGAGATCAAGACTAGCCTGGTGTACATAGTAAGTTCCAGGCCTGCTGGAGCTACACTAAGACCCCGTCTTAACAAAACCAAAACCACCACCCCCCCAAAAAAAAGAAAGAAAGAAAAAAGAAAAAGTACGAAATACTTTACATTTAAAAAGTGGCAAAATGAGCCAGGCGTGGTGGAGCACGCCTTTAATCCCAGCACTCGGGAGGCAGAGGCAGGTGGATCTCTGTGAATTCAAGGCCAGCCTGGTCTACATAGTGAGTTCCAGGACAGCTGGGGTTACAGGGAGACCCTGTCTCAAAAAAAAAAAAAAAAAAAAAAAAAAAAAAAAAAAAAGGCAATCTCTGTCTCAGCTTGTCTGGGTCTTGATTGTTTCCTTTACAAGGTTGAGGGAGTAACTTTCTTTTGGATCAAGGACCAATGCCTTCAAGATTCTCTGGCTCCCTTTCCCAAGGTCTTGTTACTTTCTCTGAAGTAGAAACAGATTAAATAAGAGAATTAGAAGTTAATCAGGGGGCCAATGAAATGACTCAGTCAATAAAGTGCTTGCTGCCAAATCTGACAACCTGAGTTCCATCCCTGGGATCCAGATGGTAGAATGAGACAGTTCTGCAAATTGTCTTCTGACTGCCACATGTGCCATGGGACACACACACACACACACACACACACACACACAATTTAAAAAAAATTTAAAGAAGGTAATCAGGAGCAAGCAATATCAACCTTTTGAATTTCTTTTTTGAACTTCTTTTGAAAGCAATCAATAGCAAGTAATCCAATCCCAAGGTGTCCAAAAATTGGTGTATTAGTCACTTCTCTGCTGCTGTGATAAAACACCATGACCAGGAAGGAAGAGTTTATTTGCCTTACGGCTTCCAGAGGGATCAGAGTCTATCATAGCCAGGAGGCATGGGGAAAAGGCAACTGGAGCAGAAAGCTGAGCACTCACATCTTCAAGCAGGCAGAGGAAGCAGAGAGAAAAACCAGAAATGGGACATGGCATGAACTCCCAAAGCCTGTTCCAGCGATGTGCCTCCTTCAGCACGCCTGTACATCCTCGGGGTTCCATGACCTTCCAAAGCCAATGCTACCAACTGGCCAAATGTTCAAATACTTGGACTCTGTGGGGGACACCTCATTCAAACCACCACAGTTGGGATTGCTGGTATTGTGCCCAGTTTGCAAGACCCCCAAAGACCCCCAAAGACCACCAAGTGTTCTTTTATTGTTGCAAGCTTAAGCTTGGGTCCACTCTGTCACCAACTCAGTGGATCTCAGATGTGAGACCCCTTGCTTTGGGAGACAGAGGTTTTTATAGGTTTATTTCAGCAAGTTCAACAAGTAGGGGAGTAGGGGGTCTTCAGCCTGGCAAACATCTGAATGGTTGCAGCCCAGTGCCAAACCATAAACTGCTAGCTTCAGGAAATCTGAAAAGACATCTGGACTTTTAGTACCTTCCTGTCCCTGGTTAATTGACTGTTGGCAGGGGAGTTGTTCTCTATCTGTTCGAAGTATACTTTTTTTGTAGCTTTTCCTGGAACAGGGCTCAGGGCTAGGTCAGTCCCATGGAGATTTTATCCAAGATGGAGTCACTCAGGTCTCTTATTCCCCCCTCTGACAAGTACCTTGGGGGCCCAATCATGGGCGCTCCCTCATCTCATGTTCTTCATCTCTCAGACTCTGGAGGGACTGATAGTGACTTCGCATTACCATTAGCTGTATAGCTTCCAGCCACTCTTTTATAAAAGCTACCAATTTATTTAATATGCAAGGCCCAAAAGTCGAGAGCATAATCAAAATGAGGAGGGGTCCAAGTAAGGTTGAAATCAAAGTGGTCAACCAAGGGGAGCTATTGAACCAGGATTCAAACCATCCTTGTTTAGCCCTATATTCATTCTCTCTTTGAGCCAGACTTTCTCTAACCTTGTCCAGAGATTCTTTGACGACCCCAGAGTGATCTACATAAAAACAACACTCTTCCTTAAGGGCAGAACAGAGGCCTCCCTGCTACAAAAACAACAGGTCTAGGCCTCTCCTATTCTGCAGAACCATTTCTGCCAAGGAGGTTAGGGATTCTTGTAAATGGGAAATAGACTTTTCTAAGTTCTGGATGTCTTGAGTCTATTGTGGCTCTAAGGCTATGGTAGTTTTGGCTGAAATTCCTGTACCTGCTCCTGCCAGTCCCAATCCCAGAAGAATGGATAGGGTGATGGCAGTAACAACTTCTCTTTCCTGGAGATTACAGTGAAGGGGTCCTTGCTCCATCAGGGCCCTATTTATACCCTGGTCTGAGTGATAAATAATTTTAGGGATTAGTTGTATTAGAACACAAAAATCTGATGATTGATTAAGAACTTTAGAATGGACACATGGGGTTAATCCCAAAGTACATGCCCACCATCCTTGATCTGGTGGTATCAAGTACGAGTTATTGGCCAGCACTGGCAGAGTCTGGTTGCATACGGAAGGATACTCATGAGGGGGCTTGCCTATGCATAGCCCTTGTCCTGAAACATCTTGTAGCATAAGCCTGATTCCTTTCTGCTGAGCCCATCTACAGCTGCCTTGGTCCAGCGCTAGGGTGGTGTTTCCTATGAATGCAATCCCTTCATAGTATGGGGGCCTTGATGAATAACATAACCAGAATGATGAGGTAAGGTCTGGCCTGGTATCATTGGGTACCTGGTAAGTCTGGACCATTAGTGACCAAAGCAGGTCAGTGTCGCCTATAGGAAGGTCATGGCTATCAGAATAGCCATTATTTGAAGGGGCCGCTATGGTTGACAAGATTGATTCTGGGGTGACCTTTAAAACAGCACCTGGTCCCCAGGGGACTCAATGGGCTTGGTACTAAGGAACTCTTACTCTTAATCGAATAGAGAATAAAGTTCCTGGATCTAGTTCAGTCCAGCCCACATAGAGTCTTATTCCCCAAATTTTTCCCACTTCCCAGCCAGTGGCTCTCTTTCCTTCTTCCGTAAAACTAATATTGAGCCTACCATTTTTATGAGGATTAGTGGGTATCGGTTGCTCCCACATTACCTTAATAAGATCTCCTCCCTGAGGGGTCCACCATATGTGTCCCATTGTTTCACAGCCCCATCGAGGGCAATAAGTAGTGCTATCCTCTCCACACCTGTTTCTCTGGGACTTGTATTTTGGAGTTCCAGGCCCTGGGCAAACATAGAATTTGCCTGGTTTTCTGTATGGGCCTGGATAGTTAGTTAGAGCATGAGGATGTGCACCTCCCTTAGGACTAAAATCAAAGAAGGCATCTAAACGGGAGTGCAGAGTTGGGAACCAAGTAGCTGGAGGCACTACTTGGGAGATCTGAAACAATATATTAGCTCCTATCACATCTTGGAGGACCCAAGTCAGATTCATAGGTTGGTGTGGGCTTTCCAGAGCAGGAGTGGCTATCATGGGGAATAGAGTATATACAGTCAACAGTTTGAAAATCGGGTGAGCTTTAGCTTGAGTGGATTGTTGGGATCCTTTGAAACTCTCCATCCTGAAGGTGGGGATGCGCAGTCCTCTACAGCAAATGGGTCAGCTGGCTGTACATGTGTGTAGTGGATCCATGATGCTACACCACCCACTTTGAGGGCTGTGGGGGTGGTCAGTAGGATGACATAGGGCCCCTTCCACCATGGCTCTAAGGATCCTTGCCAATGCCCCTTAACATAGACCCAGTCACCGGGTCAATATTGATGAGGTTCTGGAGGGGGTCCTGTCTCAGAAAGAGCACGTACTTTAGGCCATACATGTTTATGGGACCATTGGGCTCCCCTGAGGTTGTCCAACAGGTCCCAATCTTTAAATTCAGTAATCTTCTCTGCCTGGAGGTTAGGAATAATGGGAGGGGACATTCCAAACATGATCTCAAAGGGGGCTAATCCCATCTGGTAAGGGAAGTTACATACTCGATAGAGGGTGAATGGAAGGAGAGTCACCCAGTCACCACTAGTCTCTAAGGTCAGGAGTGTTTCTTACTCTAAAAAGGGCAAAGGGGAGAAGAGCCACCCAGTCTGTGCCAGTCTCTAAAGCTAATTTGGTTAGGGTCTCTTTTAGAGTTCTATTCATTCTCTCTACCTGTCCTGAACTCTGAGGTCTATAAGCACAATGTAGTTTCCAATCAATCCCCAGAACTGTGACCAGACTCTGACTTACCTTGGACACAAAAGCCAGTCCATTATCTGACCCTATCATCTGTGGAAATCCATACCTGGGGAGGATGTTTTCCAACAGTTTCTTTGCCACCATTTGAGCTGTTTCATGTTTAGTAGGGAAAGCTTCAGTCCATTCTTAAAAAGTATCTACAAAGACTAGCAAATAACTGTATCCGTACCTGTCAGGTTTTACCTCAGTGAAACCAGTTTCCCAATAGGCTCCAGCTTTTCTCCCTCAAAGTCTGATTCCTGGGTTTCTAATATTTGGCGCCATTGACAATGTCTTTAATCTTTAAATTGCCATCCTTGATTTTTACTTTGGCATGTCGAATGAAGTCCTGTGTCCTCTTGATGCCCATGTGGGAAGATCGTTGTATTTTTGTCAACATTTGTTTTCCTAATTTTTCCGGGAGGATCAGCTTCCCTTCTGCAGACCTCCACCATCCTTCCAGGCATTGGGTCCTCAGTAGTCCCTTTATCTATTTCAGGTCTTCCCCGGTGTATTTGGGCTTTTCGGGGAGGTTTGGGTCACCTGGGTCAATTAGTGTGGTGACCAAAATTGAGTCAATTTGGAGGGCAGCCTGTTTAGCTGCCTGATCCGCTCAATTGTTTCCTTGGGAAATTGGATCGTCCCCTTTTTGATGACCTGGGCAGTGGATAATTGCCAATTTCTTTGGCAGCCAGAGAGCCTTCAGCAATGTTAGGATTTCTTCTTTATTTCTGACAGTCTTTCCCTCTGCCATTAATAAGCCCCATTCCCGATATATTGCCCCATGAATGTGTGTGATGGCAAAGGCATATCAGCTGTCTGTATACACATTAAGCTTTTTGTCCTTTCCCAATATGACCGCCTTAGTTAGGGCAATAAGTTCAGCCTTTTGAGCTGAAGTGCCAGTGGGCAGAGGCTCTGCCCAAATGATGCTGGTTAATGATACTGCAGCTGCCCCTGCATACCTCTCGCTGTCCTGGACAAAGCTACTCCTATCAGTGAACCAGGTTACTTCAGCATCAGATAACGGAGTGTCTCTCAAATCTAATTGAGTACCATGGACATGGGCCAGGATTCTGGCACAATCATGCAGGGGGCATCCAAGTCTGGGTCTGGCAAGAGCGTGGCTGGATTTAGGGTAACTGGTACCTGGAAGGTGATTATAGCAGGATTAAGAAGTAATGCCTGATAATGAGTTATGCGAGCATTACTTAGCCATCTGTCGGGGGCTGCTTTAAAACTCCTTCAATTGCATGTGGTGTGGTAATGGTCAAATTCTGGCCCAAAGTCAGTTTGTCAGCATCTTTTACCAGTAGTACTATGGCAGCAATAATGCGGAGACATGGGGGCCAGCCTGCAGCCACTGGGTCCAGTTTTTTAGAAAAATAGGCTACAGGACGGTGACATGGACCGATCGGTTGGGTCAAAACTCCTTTGGCCACACCCTTATTTTCGTCCACGAACAAGTGGAATGGTTTAGTCACATCAGGTAGCCCGAGGGCAGGGGCAGACAGTAGGGCCAGTTTTAATGCCTCAAATAATTGTTGGTGAGCTTCTGTCCAGGAAAATTTTCCTGGCCTTTCCTTAGTGGCCTCATAGAGGGGTTTAGCAATCTCTGCAAAACCTGGTATCCATAACCTGCAGAACCCGACAGACCCTAGGAACTCTTGTACTTGGAGTGGGCTCCTCAGGGTAGGGATCCTGAGGACAGTTTCTTTTCAGGCCTCAAAGAGCCAGCTCTTACCTTCTTTGAGTATATAAGCCCAAGTATTGGACTTGTTATTTGCATAGTTGGGCCTTTTTAGCAGAGGCCCGATAGCCCAGGCTTCCCAATGTCTGCAACAGGTGTTCTGTGCCATCCATGCAAGCCTCTTGGCTGTCTGTCATCACAAGTAACTCATCCACATGCTGAAAGAGACTAAGGTGGGAATGCTGAGACCAATATTCACCCAGATCCTCATGTATTGCCTCATCAAAAATGGTCAGTGAGTTTTTAAATCCTTGAGGAAGCCTAGTCCACTTTAATTCCCCATTAAGTCCTTTGTCTGGGTCATACCATTCAAAGGCAAAATAGTCTTGACCCTTCGGGGCTAAGGGAAGGCTAAAGAAGGCATCTCTTAAATCTAGAACTGTATACCATTGATGTTCTGGCAGGAGTGCACTTAATAAAGTATAAGGATTAGGCACTGTAGGGTGAATGTCCATAACCTGTTTGTTCACTTCCTGAAGATCCTGCCCCAGCCTATAATCATTGGAATGGGGCTTCTTTACTGGCAGCAGGGGGGTGTTCCATACTGACTGCCAGGGCCTTAAAACCCCTGAATCCAATAACCTCCTGATATGAGGAGTGATGCCCAATTGGGCCTCCAAGGACATTGAATACTAATGAATTCTGGCTGCATCAACTCCTGGTTTTAGTTCCACAAAGATTGGAGCCTGATGTTTAGCTAACCCCAACCCTCTGGTTTCAGCCCGTGCTGAGGGGAATCTCTCCATCCAGGCCTCAATCATCGAATCTGGTGTCAGGGCGGGTTCAAATAAACAATATTCATCCATCAAGGTAGTGGTCAACACATGGATGGGCTCTCCTGATTTGTTTAATATTCGGGTACCTTCTGACAAGAAATGTATCTGGGCTCCCAATTTTGTCAACAGATCCTGCCCCAGCAAGGGGTATTGGCATTCTGGTATGACCATAAAAGAATGGGATACCCAGCCCATTCCCAAATCCACTGTTCTTCAGGTAGTCCATGGATATTGTTTCATTCCCGTGGCACCCTGGACCCATGATATTTTGTTTAACAGGAGGCCATTGGGCTTGAGGAGCACTGAGTGTTGGGCTCCTGTATCCACCAAAAAAACTGGTGGGTTTCCCCTCCACCTTTAGGGTTACCGTAGGTTCGGGGAGGGGGAGCAAACCCCTAGTTACTATCTCCTGTCCCAAGGTTGAGTACCTTGGTGTGGCTTTTCTTATGGATTCATTCTCTAGCCCAATGGCCTTTTCTTTACAATATGCACACTGATTTTTCCCTAGTCGAGGTCGCCCTCTTTTCTGAAAGTCTTCCTTATCTCCTTTCCCCGATGCTATCTGTCTCAGATGCCTCCACCGGTCCTCTGGATCCACAGTGGCAGCCAGCAGGATCCTTGGCCACAGTTATTAAATCCCTTAAGCTCTTCTGACCCAGTCTCTCCACTCTTTGGAGCTTTTTCTTTATATCCAGAGCCGACTGGTTAACAAAAGCCATGGCTACTGCCGCTAAATTATCTTTGGTCTCTGGGTCTAATGGAGTGTACCTGTGGAAGGCATCCATTATTTACTCCAAGAACGCAGCTGGGCTTTCATTTAGTTCCTGACTACTACCGTATCCCTTTGCCAAATTAGTTGGCCTACAAGCAGCCACTTTGAGACCTGCCAACAGAGCCTGGTGGTAAACGAGAAGCCTCCCCTTACCTTCTGCAGTATTATAGTCCCAATCAGCCTGGGTCAGTGGATAGGCAGCATCAATCAGTGTCAGGTCAGTAGTAGGGACACCAGTATTGCCAAGAATTAACTTCCTGGCTTCTGTTTGGATATGTTCCCTTTCCTCTGTGGTAAACAGGACCTGTAATAATTGATGACAATCATCCCAAGTGGGTTGGTGTGTGAATAAGACAGTTTCTAATAAATTAATAAGCTCCTTAGGATTTTCAGAAATGGGAGCATTCTGGGCTCTCCAGTTGTAAAGGTCACTAGTGGCGAATGGCCAATAGTGATGGGGCTGGTTGCCAGCCTCATCTGCGGGGATGGTGACTCTGAGAGGTAGAACAGTAGAATCTGGACCCTCCAGTATTGCTGCCCTTCTACTCCTAGTCCCCTGAGCCAGTCCCCCCCTGTGCCTGTGAAGAATATGGTACCAGGGGTGCTGGTTCCAGAGGGGGTACCTCCTGTGGAGGAGGTGGATAAGGAGGGGGAGGAAAAATTAGATCTTCTTCTGTGCTTCCCTCTAAGACATGGTACAGTGATGGTACTGATGGTTTGATTTCAGGTTTAGGTGCTTTCTGGGTTGTCATTTTCTATTCTGCAGCCATTAGCACCTCAGTTTTCTGTAAAGGAAGAAAAGACTTGACCCAAGCAGGGAGGTTATTAACTAAATCTCCCCAGACTATTATGTATGATATTTGATCCAAGTGTCCCAGACGTGGTTGAAGAATAATTTTCTCAACCAGGTTAATGACAGCAGGATCAAAGATCCCCTCCAAGGGCCATCCCACATTGAAAGTGGGCCATTCAGACCTGCAGAAAGTGGGCCATTCAGACCTGCAGAAAGTAATTAGTTTATCCTTCCTGACAACAACAAAGAGTTATGAGCTCAAGTCTTAACCTCTCTAAAATGTGCAAGAACCAGGTCCAGGGGTGTAGAGGGAGTCTGTCCCATTGCATCAGTCTCAGTCACAGAGAAATAGACAACCAAAGACAAAACAGAGAGCCAGAAAGACACACAGAAGGCCAAGTAACAAATTCCCTTGCTCATGCAGAAGAAAAACTGAAAGTAGGACAGCGGCAAACTGCTGTGCCACGGGAGCAACCCGCCTTGTCCTTTCACAGAAATCAACAGAGTCCAGGATCCTCTGTCCCCTCTGCCAAGGTCTGGATCATCTTCCAGACCTCTGTGGTCATGGTCACATAGTGCCTCTGCTTCAATTGCTCCTGACCACACTGTTCACAAGTTTGCCTCGAGGCTCAGAACAAAAGCTAGGACAGACACAGACAGGTACAACTAGAAACAAACAGACACTTACCGGCCAGCCAAGAACACTCTGGTTTGGGAGTCCCAGGCAGTCTTGGGGATCCCAGACGAGCCTCCAAGATGTTGTGCCCAGTTCGGGAGACCCCCAAAGACCACCAAGGAGCCAACCGATGCAAACACACAAGAGTTCTTTCATTGTTGCAAGCTTAAGCTTGGGTCCAGTCTGTCACCAATTCAGTGGATCTCAGATGTGAGACCCCTTGCTTTGGGAGACAGAGGTTTTTATAGGTTTATTTCAGCAAGTTCAGCAAGTAGGGGAGTAGGGGATCTTCAGCCTGGCAAACATCTGATTGGTTGCATCCTAGTGCCAAACCATAAACTGCTAGCTTCAGGAAATCTGAAAAGACATCTGGACTTTTAGTACCTCCCTGTCCCTGGTTAATTGACCATTGGCGGGGGAGTTGTTCTCTATCCATTCCAGGTATTGTGGTTTTTCTTGGAACAGGGCCCTGGGCTGGATCAGTCCTATGGAGGTTTTATCCAAGATGGAGTCACTCAGGTCTCTCACTGGTAGGTTTCAAGTGAAAATTCAGAAAGTGAAGGATTACATAAAAGATACAAAGGTCTCTGATCAGAATAAAATAGAACAGTGGATTTCTCACCACCTTACCCTGTTAATATGCTATTTTATAATGTTCTAGCACAAATCTGGCCATTGTAGAAAATTGTTTAAAAATATTTCTTATAGAATGGGCATGGTGGCACATGCCTTTGATACCAGCACTCTGGAGGCAAAGGCAGGCAGGTCTCTGGCTTTGTGGCCAGCCTGGTGTAAAAGATTCTCACTGGTGTGCCACTGTCCATTGAGTGTTGTTGTTTTTCAACAATTGTAGTTTTCTAGAGGAAATTATTAACCATGAAATCCTGTTTAAGTCTCCTCTACAAGGAAGCATACACCAATTCAGTTGACACTGGTCTTTTATAAAGCTTCACATTATGAAGAACTAGATGCTGATGTGTGCATTCTCTTTCAATCTTAAAAATTAAGTGTTTTTTTTTATTATTGCTTCTCGGACTTTTGGTTAAGATCAAGTATAGTATCTGTTCTTATCAGTTTAATATCTGCTAAAAAATTAAATGGTTTTGCTAGGTATAGTGCCTTTAATCCCAGCACTTGGGAGGTAGAGGCATACAGGTTTATGTGAGCTACAAGCCAGGCAGGGCTAAAGAAAAAATAAAAAACTTTAGTTATGTAATAGCAGTCATAGCTTTAGCCTTTTAAGGAAACACTCCATTTTGTCTACTTGTATTTCCAGTCTATTAATCCTTTTCCAAAATCTTGCAATCAACTGGGTTTACTATAAGGTCAATATGGCTGAAGCAGGCTTAGTGGATGCTATCAAAAGGAAGCTTAGGGGCTGGAGAGATGGCTCAGCAGTTAAGAGCACTGGCTGCTCTTGCAGAGGACCTGTGTTGGGTTCCCAGCACCCACATGATGGCTAACAACCATCCTTAACTCCAGGTCCAGGAGATTTGACACCTTCTTCAGACCTTTGTGGGCATTGCATAAGACATGCAAGGTAATACACTCATACACATAAAATAAAAATCACAAAATATTTTTAAAATATTTTAGAAAAAGAAAGGGAGCTTAGTACTGAAGATTCCTGGGTCAAGGCACAAACACACTGTCCAGATAGATGTTGAAAGGAAAAAAAAATGTATAGAACGGTGTTGAGTTTGTGTCTCTCACAGACCAGGATGGAGGAGTATGAAAAGCTGGAAAAATGAAGAGCACAAGTCCTTTTAAGGAGATGACTGTTGAAGGCTTTAAGTCTTCCCAGAGACAAAATTAGAGAATCACCAACCAACTGAGAACCTATAAAACTGAGCCCAGAAGAAAACTCTGACCTTTACATTACAAAAACTGGACATTAAAGATAAAAATAATTATACAGTTCTATAAAAAAGAGTCCTCACATAAATGAGCCAGGATAGATTATTTTCTTAGAGGTTGCACTCAATCACGAGAAGTTACAGAGACGTTTTCTCTAGAAGAATCTAAACACAGAATAATATAAAAACAAACCCAGAGCTGGGCATGGTGGCACAATGCCTTTGATTCCAGCACTTGGGAGGCAGAGGCAGGCAGAAATCTGAGATTGAGACCAGTCTGGTCTACATAGAGAATTCCAGTCCAACAGGGGCTGCAGGGAAACCTTATCTCAAAAAAAAAAAAAAAAAAAAAAAAAAACTAAACAAAATCCATTTGTTTGGTAATGAATATATTTTATATTTTACACTCAGTGGAAGTCTAGAAATAATTTTATAATAAGTGCCACAGGGGCTGGAGAGATGGCTCAGTGATTGAGAACTCTGACTGTTCTTGCAGAAGACCCGGGTTCAAATCCCAGCACCCACATGTCAGCTAACAACTGTCTGTAACTCCAGTCCAAGGGATCTGACAGCATCTTCTGTCCTCCACCGGCATTGCATGACACAGGTGCACTTACCTACATGCAGGCAATACACGCATACACATAAAATAAAAATAAAATATTAAAAAATAAGTGTCACACTAAATGATTTAAAATCTTAAAGGGCATAGCTTACTATGATAAACAGAATGTTCCCATTAAAGGAAAAGAATCAGAATTTGTTTAAAACATAAAAATTTGGGCTGGAGAGCTGGCACAGCCGTTAAAAGCTCAGACTCACCACCAAAAAGCAAAAATTCATTATTATTTGTTAAAAGGCTTTTAAATAAAGGAAACTTTATTTTTAATCACATTTTTGTGACTTTATTTTTTTGTGTATGGGGGTGAAGAGGGTGTGCCTTAGCACATGTATGGCGGTCATAGGACAACTTCTGGTGTTTGGCTCTCTCCTATTATGTGGGGTCTGGGAATGAACTCAGGTCATCAGGGTTGGTGACAAAATCCTTTGCCTGTTGATCCATCTTGCTGGCCTAATATTTTTATCACATTTTTGTAAGTCAGAACTTCATGTAACTTTGCATTGGAATAAATAATGATATATGTATAATTTTAGATCAGCTTTGTTAACATAAGAGATCAGGCACAAGGTCATTTAAAAAAATAATTTATTGAGAATTTCATACATGCATATAAGGTGTTTTGATCAAACCCATGCCCACTCCCTCCTCTCCAACTCCTCCCATATCTCCCCATCATATTTTTCTGACAACTTCATTTGTTCCTCTTCCTTTTTCTTTTATTTATTTTTTATGGGGCTTTTGGCTACTCTAACATTGCCCCCCTCTGAAGAGGTAACTGTAAAATGTTTTAAAGATTAAACAAAAACTCCCAAATACTTTTGACATTTTTGGTCTTTGGAACAAAAGATGTTGCTAAGAGACCCAAGGACATTGTGAGTTTTAGCCAAGAAACTGGCTACTTTTCTTTGGGGGTCTTTTTACCCTAACTACCTAGCCAATTCCTACCTCCTATTCTTATCACACCATCCTCTGAAGAGGTTACCCAACTTGCAGATAGGTAATCAGAATACAGACTGCTCTGGTTTCTTCCATGCTGAACAGGGATGCAGGGTGAAGCAATTGGAGTACCCCTTCAGTGGGTCTATCTAAAAGACTCCCAAATTGCATAACTCTTATTTGTAGGGGGGAAAAAAGTCCTTGACTGGTGAATAGGAGATGTGAAGGAGAAGTAAAGGCAAGAGTAATTAGCATTACAAGTTCTAGACAGGGAACTAGAAGAAAGTCAGAACAAGGCAATTTTCAAATGTTCATATGAGAGTCCATTGGAATTTCTTGACAAGAGCTTCTGAAAGCATCCCTCTATTGGGTTCCTCCTCATTTTTCTTTTGTCTGTCAAGGCTGGACTAGAGAGTGTTGGATTCAGGATTTGCTTTCACATATTTTGATAGCTGTTGGAGTGGTTAGAATCAGTGTCAGTTCCCTCTCAAAGGCTTCTAGATAGAGGGAGGAAACAAATTTATCCATCATTTTAGAGCAGGTTGTCTCCCTCTAGAGGGAGAAAACAAATTTATCCAACATTTGGAGCAGGTTGTCTCCCTTAGCTACAGGTGGACACTACAGTATTGCAGACCAAGATTTGAAGTCTTACATCTGAGCAGCACTTTCTGATTAGGAACAAAATCATCAATGAGAAATAATTGTCTAATCTTTTATATGAACTTAAGCCTAATGTCTGGGAAATGTAATCCCTTGAACTCTTAAAGAAATATACTGATGACTTTATGCTTTGATTATAGTTTCCTTTTGGGCATTTAAAACCATACACTTGGCCCAAATAAATCAATTTATTTTCACACTTAAGGTCATTTGAGGAACTGTTCCTCAGAGGTCACATGGGCTTGGGAGGAGCCCCTGACCAGTTCCATCTATGTGAAGATAAGTCAAACGTCCTGCTCAACCATCTGGCTTCATGTGGAAGCATAGATGAGATGTTTCCTCTGAGTTGACCCTCCTCTTTGTTGACTGAACACTGGTTCAAGTACATATCGTGGGGTCCCCTTGTCCTCCCTGAACAAGAGGACAGGTGAGTCACCACAGTTACAGGACACTTTGAGAGATGTTCCATAGTCCCCTGGAACTTAGTCGACCTTAGAGGGCAAAGGGCAAAAACTGCCCTTTCAGTCCCTCTGACCAGATTAGTATAGGTCTCAAAGTATGGCTGTTAAACAACCAAGAAGGTTAGTTCCACCAGTCTGGTACTTTTAATTACCATGTGCTATGTAGACAAAGATAAACCTTGACTAGATATATATTTTATTCCTTAAACTAGTTGATTAAACTATGACCTTAGAAATTTTAAGAATATGTGTATCTTATTTTTGTCTCATCCTTTATATACTGGTAATGCTTTTTTAAAAATTTTTTTGAAAATTTTTTGGAAGAAGCATTTCATTACAGCTTTAACGTGCTCAATAACAATTTCCAGAGCAGAGATACAGCTCTTTCAAAAGCGGCTATAAAATTTTTAGGTTCACTGTTGAATTAATACAGTTATACAATATTGAACTCAGTATAAACCCTGTAAGAAATAAAATTGAATGAGTTTTTAACCTTTAAAACAGATCTCCATTTCATTTTAAAATATACTGTTTCTTACAGAAAGACATTGATTTTGCTAATAACACTTAGGTGTTGGTGCACGCATCTCTAATCTGTATGTATCTGATTATTACTAATCAGGGTCGGTTGCACTCGGGTCCTTTGGCACCTGTGTATGGATATAAAGTCATAGGGTAGATTTCAATGGCAATGTTTATCACCTCTGCTACTTAACATGATGTAATTTTTATGCTGCCTCTTCAAATATAACTCATTTATTTAATTTGTTGATTTGTGTGTGTGTGTGTGTGTGTGTGTGTGTGATAATCTCGAACAATCTTATTCATCTATATACCCACTTCCCAAATGGCACACTCCCATAACCTCCCCTCCCCCCACTGGGGCCCATATACTCTGTCATCCCTGTTACTCTCCACTGAATTATCGGTGCCCCAGTGGTTCCCCAGTGCTTGTCTATCTGCTGAATCTAGTCAGCCTATTATCTAGAGGTCTTTGTTTTAGGAAGGTCAGCTTTTCCTCATCTAACAGCAGACCTTTTTAACATCTTTTACATTTTCATCTTTTTAAAAAAATAATTATGAGATATAATAGCATTAACAAATAACTTTTCTGCCGGTCTGGGGTTTGGGGTCTTTATAGGGCAGAAGCAGTTTACAGAAGCAGAAGCGTGGTTATTGGTTAGTTTAAACTATTACAAAATGCTATAGGGAGAGCGGGGGGGCTTGTTTATCATTAAGCCAGATGTTTCAACCATAAAACTTACTTATCAGTGAGTTGGAGATGTCTCAGCCATGAAACTCACTAATTAGAGAGTTGGCCATGAAGCTTACTTATCGGCAGGTTGGAATTCTTGACCAGCACATGACCTGCCTGAGACGTGACTTGTCTGAGAGGCTTCATGGCTCCTGACTTTTATATAGACCAAAATAAATAAATAAATAAATAAATAAATAAATAAATAAATAAAAACTTTTCCATCTGTTGTGATAATTCTTTTCCTGGGAATACTAAGCAATGCTTATTCTCTTTTAAGGTTCTAGTGTCTTTGAGTCCATTTATATGATTAATGACATTCACTGACTTGCATATATTAAACCATCCCTGCATCTCTAAAATAAAGCCTATTTGATCATGGTGAAGTGTCTTTACCTGGTTTGGGTATTAGAGTGATGCTGGGTTCATAGAAGGAATGTGGGGGTTCTCCCTCTGTTTCTATCTTTTTGAAGAATTTAAGCAGTATTGATTTTCTCTGAGAGTCTGATAAAATTCTTCTGTGAATTCATCTGGACCTAGCCTTTTTTTTTTTTTTTGGGGGCTTTTTT
>NW_008355775.1:5202042-5211485 GCF_000622305.1 Nannospalax galili | reverse complement strand
GTACCTTGTTTACCTTTTCAAAGAACCAGCTCTTAGATTCATTGATTCTTTGTATTGTTTTCTTTGTTTCTATTTCATTAATTTCCACTCTGATTTTTGTTACTTCTTCTCTTCTGCTGGGTTTGCATTCCATTTGTTCTTGCTTTTCCAGTTAGGTCATTTATTTGGGCTCCTTCTAATTTTTTAATGTAGGAATTTAGAGCCATAAACTTCCCTCTTAGGATTGCTTTTAATGTGTCCCAGAGGTTGTGTTGTGTTGTGTTGTTCTTTTTGTTGAATTCCAGGAATTCTTTTATTTCTTTCTTAGTTTCTCCTTTGACCCAACTCGTTGTTTAAGAGTGTGTTGTTCAATCACCACGAGTTCATGTAGTGACTAGGGCTTTGTCCAGTGTTGATTTTGAGCTTTATTGCTTTGTGGTCCAATAGAATGCATGGAATTATTTTGATATTGTTGTATTTGTTGAGATTTGTTTTGTGGCCCAGTATGTGGTCAATTTTTGAAATATTCCATGGGGTGCTGAGTAGAAAGTGTATTCTTTAGTGTTTGGGTGGAATAATCAAAAGATGTCTGTTAGGTCCATTTGATGTATGGTATCATTTAATTCAGACTTCTCTCTGTTTCTTCTTTGTCCAGTTGACCTTTCTAATGGAGACAGTGAGGTATTGAAGTCCTCTACTATTACTGAATTGGAGTTAATCTGTGCCTTAAAGTCCTGTAGTGTTGTTTTTATGAATTTGGGTGCACCAGAGTTTGGTGCATATATGTTAAGGATTGTAATATCTTCTTGGTTAACTGTTCCTTTGATCAGAATGAAGTGACCCTCTTTTTCTCTTCTGATTAGTTTTACTTTGAAGTCTATCTTGTCAAATGTTAGAATTGCAACCCTGCTTGTTTCTTAGTGCTATTCATCTGGAATATTCCCATTAGGTGCTGGGAACCAAACTCAAATCCTTTTCAAGAATAGCCAGTACTCTTAACTACTGAGACATCTCTTCATTCCTGGATCCTGTTTTCTAATCCAATCAGTTATTCCTTTTCTTTTATTGGGGTATTGAGACTGCTAATATTTACCAATGTTTATTAATTCCTGTTGTGTTAGTGTTGTTTTCTTATACCTCTTTTGGTTAACTGTTCTGGATTCATGTATTCCTTGTGCCCTCTTGGATGGGTTCTTCTCTTCAGACTGAAGTATCCCTTCTAGAATCCTTTGTTGAACTGACATGGTAGAAATAAGTTCCTTAAAACTGTTTTTATCATGGACAGTTTTTCTTTCTTTCTCATTTAGTTAAAACTGATAGTTTTGATGAATACAGTAGTCTGGGATGGCATTTGTGTTCTTTCATGACTTATAGGGCAGCAGTCCACACCCTTCTGCCTTTCACAGTGTCCAATGAAAAGCCAGTTGCTGTCTGATGAGTCCGTTTTATGTGACTTGATTTTCCTTTTGCTGCTTTCAGTATTCTCTCTTTGTTCTGTACACTTACTGTTTTTACTATGATATGTCATGGGAAGTTTCTTTTCTGATCCTGTCTAGTTGGTGTTCTATGTGCTTCCTGTATTTGTATGGGGAGGCCAGAACCTGTCACTCTCTGGCAGTCTGCTGAGGTCACAGCTGCTACACCGATGGAGGTTGGAACCCACCTCTCAGGCTGTCTGCTAGGATCTCAGACTTAGCCTACCAAAGCCAGACCTGCCCTGGGGTCTTGGGAGGGGCCTCACAACATCCCAGGTAGGGAGATGTGTATGGTGCAATTAGGGGAAGCTCACCATCACATGGGGGCAGGATCCAGACACTCTCAGGCAGTCCCCTGCATTCTCAGCCCCTATGCCAGAGGGAAGACAGAACCTGGCACTCTCTTGCAGTCTGCGGAGATCACAGCTGCTACACCAATGGAGGTCAGAACCCACTCTCTCAGGCTGTCTGCTAGGATCTCACCCTTAGCCTACTAGGCACAGGTGATTTTAAAGCAACAACTCATCCAAGAAATTTTTTCATAAAAATAACCAATACACTTAATGGATCACAGTGCAAAGAATAAGTGATTATGGAGTGTTCATCCCTCATGGTACATCTATATCATATCCTTCCACACAAAGCTCTGGAAACACCAAGAAAGAGAAGGCAGAAAGATTGTTAAGAGACAGAGGACTGGGAGTTCTGCGAAACTGTATTTTCTGGACATGACAGGACAGTTGTACTCATAAACTCACAGCAGTTTTTCAAAATGCCATGTTCAAAATACAGAAGACCTGCACAAGATCAAGCCAGTCAACAGTCCAGCATGGAGGGGAAGGGGATCAGGAAGCCCCATCCCTAGCTGAGGAACTATTGACAACTGATGGCTTCTGGGGAAGGGAGAACCTGCTTTCTTCAGGGGTGTGGCTTCTGGTAGGCTGCTCATGTTCCAGTGGATGGCTCCACATCCACACACACTAATTGGACTCAGTGGGTTATAAACAAAATAAAAATAAGAAATAAGGAGGACACGAAGTTAGGAGAGGGATTGGGAGGGGTCTAAAAGGAGTAGGAAAAGGGGAGCGAGGGATGGATACAAAAAAATACATTGTATATGTGTACAAATTTCTCAAAGAATAAATAAAATTTAAAACAAAAACAAAGGATAGGGCTATGGAATGGCAATGATTTTTTTTTTCCAGTAGAGGAATTTTAAACACAAAGTGCTTGTGTTTAAACTCAACAATATAATTTGTTATTTCTTAAAACATATTAAAAAAATTTTTCAGCTGTCTGGGTCAGTAACCAACACTTGATAGAGTCATCAAAACAGCAGCCAATACTGGAAGAAATTGGCAGTGGGATGCCAGGCAGCAGAATGCCAGGCAGCAGGGAGAAAGGAGTACGAAATGTCAATCTGCCACTGAGAAATCCTTGAAGTACATGTGTACAGACTCAGTGCTGCCTGGGAAGTGAACCCACTGTCCTGAGGACTTGTAACTTGAGGATGAATGCCAAAATTCAAGAGCTAGGCATTGGAAAGGAAGAAGTGCAGCTGTGCTTTATTTCTTATTTCAAAGGAAATTATTTCCCCATCTGTTTTGAAACTTTTTATTTCTTATTTTAAGATTTTAATTTTTTTATGTATATGAGTGTTTTGCATACATATATGTAAGTGCATTCGTGTGTGCAGTGCCCACTGAGACAAGAAGAGGGCATTGGATCCCCTGGAACTAGAGTTACGGATGGGTGTTAACTGCCATACGGATGCTGGGAACTGAACTTGGGTACTCTGCAATAGTAGTCAGTGCCCTTAACCACTGAGCCATCTCTCCTGCCCCTTAATTTTAATTTTTAAATTATGCATTCATGTGTGTGTGTGTGTGTGTGTGTGTAGGTGTGTGCCCATGAGTGCAGGTGCCCACATCCTATCCACTGGAGCTGCAGTTACAGGGGATTATGAGCCACTTAGCATGGGTGTTGGGAATTGAACTCAGATCCTCTGAAAAAGCAGTGAATACTCTTAACTACTGAGCCATCTTTCCAGCCCATCCCCATCTGTTTCTAATCTCTACTTGATAATGATGGCCTCACCCTTTCTTGGGTTCATTCTTTGCTCTCTAGTTTTCTTGGACATGGTGCTTGAAAATGATGTACAAATGTGTGTGCACGTTCTCATGCTTGGGGGCACAGTAGCCATTAAGAGGCTGTCCCTGTGTTAGCAATTGTAGAAGTTGAGCTCTGTTTCATTATATAGTCCCTTATTTTGTTAAAATGGCCAGCAGCTTCCCCCATGCAGTAAGCAAGTGAAGCAACAACTGGCTTTGGTTTTGTTTCTCTACTTTCTTTTTTAGAATAAATGCAAATACCTGACTTGTGTTAAATTCATTGTGGTGTTCAAAAGACAGTGAAATATGATTTGTTTTCAATGATAAAATTAACTCATTAAGTAGATCTTGGCCCTGTGCTTCAAGAACACAAATGAGTGGAATGATGCTTAAAGCCATGTACCTAAGACACAGTTCCCTGTGACTGTTTCCTAAATTCATGGTCTTTCGTGTAGTCCTAAAAGTACTGTGAAAAGTTATAATGCAACCTGTTTGTGCTTATTAAGGTCAGGTGGATCAGGGAAAAGATTGCCATGGAGTATGCTATGCAGCCAGACTGAGGTAGTGGAAAGAACTTTTATCACAGGAGGCAAACGAGAAGCCTAGCCTTGATGCCCACCAGCTGTGTGATTTTACTTCCTAGGTCTTGGGCTTTTCTCCTCTGATACAGAAAATACTAATCAGGCTGTAGTGATGATTCAAGAAAATGTTTCTGAAATATCTAATTCAGTAGGCAAACAAATGGAGCTTTGTTTTTGTTGTTATTTAATGTATAAACTGCTATTTCTGGTCTTGATAAAGCAACAGAGTATGATTCTAAAATAATTCTTTCATAGAAGGTAAAGATTTATTTTAAATACTCGGAATAGATAGGAAAGTAAGTAAATACTAACCTTATGCTACAGGAATTTCTGGTGTAAGCAGGAAACTAGAGCAGCTATTAGCATCATAAGCAGGAATTTGAAAGGCAGCCATATCAGGCAGGGTCCAGCCAAGGAAACAGAACTGAGTTTTTGATAAGAGGAATTCAATGCAGGCAACTAGTCACAAAGTGTCAGGGGAGCTAAGAAGCAATCAAAGCTCAGTGAGGCAACAGAAGACTTAGAAAGGATAGGAAATTGCTTTTGCTCCCACAGCCAAAGGGAGGAGGAAGTAGACCTAGAGCACAAGAATTCTAGAGAGAGATGAATACATAGACTCAATCTTTGCTTGAGACAAAGAAAGGAGAAATGCTGTGGATGTCTCACTTCTCACCCTCTGATCTCCAAACGTTGTTCCTTCCCTGGATGACAGCTTTATTAGAAAGCTATTGTCAAAAAAGGCTGTTAAGGGGCTGTAGAGATGTCTCAGTGATTAAGAGCACTGGCTTCTCTTGTAGAGGACTCGGATTCAATTCCCAGCATCCACATGGTGGCTAACAACCATCCACTTCCAGGGGAATCCAACACCTTCTTCTGACCTCTGTGGGCATTGCATGACACTGGTGCATTTGCACACATGCAGGCAAAACACTCATACACATAAAATAAAAAATAATAAAATTTTTTTAAAGCCTGCTAAATGTAGCTTGGAGAGTGTTAGGCTCAAAGTTTTGGAGGTTTCAGTTGATGACCGACTGGTTGCATTGCTTTTGGACCCATAGCATATCTGTCCACCTTATGGCCAAGATGCAGAAAGGGAGAAAAAGGAATGGGCTTGGGTCCTAACATCCATCCCTTCAAGGGCATACCCCCAACCACAGGAAGATCTCCCACTAAGCTTTGCTACCATGTCTCAATAGCTTCATAGGCAGGGGACATAGAGGACATTTAACCAATAAATATTAAGAGGTCAGTGCCCTACAGTCCAGAGCAGCAAAAAGAACAGAGAATGGGCCAGAGAACAATCAACAAAGAAACACTATCACAAAGTCACAGTTACTTTCTGTAGATTTGTTTGCATGGCCTACGACAAAGTCCCAAAGTACATGGTTTATTACTTTGTTTTTTTCCATTGTGCACCATCCTGACTCCCAGGGCTTGGTGTGGGGCAGGACTAAGTTACTGAGTTCCAAAGCTGTTAATTAAATAGGAAGGAGGCTCAGCGGTTTCGCATGTCAAATGATCAGTGATCAGATCCAAGAGAGAAAGTTATGACAGGAAAACAAAGGTTAGTCATGGGTTATTGTTCTAAGCATATAAAATACATTCTTCATTGACAACAGATGAAAAAAATCAATGGAGGGGCTGGAGAGATGGCTCAGCAGGTAAGAACACTGGCTGCTTCTGCAGAGGGCCCAGGTTTGATTCCCAGCACTCATATAGTAGCTAACAATTGTCAGTAACTCCAGTTCCAGGGGATCTGATGTCTTCTTCTGCCCTTCTCAGGCTTTGTGTGACATGGGTGCACTTATATACGTGCAGGCAACATACTCATACGTATAAGATAAAAATATGCAAAAAAAGAAAAAAAAATCATATTTTTCTGTAATAGAAAATAAAGGCATCAAAGAGTTGCTAAAAGCTCTTGCAATGTGATGGTAATGAAACCCTTTGGATGGTTGCTAAGAACTTTGAGTGTGAAGTGGTGAGGGTCGCTAACTAAACCAAAGGAATGCCATTTTAAAGTGACCTCCTGTTTCTGAATAAGTTAATAGTTAAACATAAGGTGAATTTTGTACTTGTTATTTCCTTGCAACCTTTGAAGCCAGAAACAATACACAATACCAGGGAGCCGAATAACCGCAAATACCATAGAATGTCTTGATCAAGAACAAAGACAACTGCTAAATTGCAAACACCTGCTCTGTAAACATGCTTGCTTGCTTAAGCTCAGATAAGGGGATTATGATTATTTTTGGAAATTAAATTCTGACCTCTGCACTTGTCTATAAAAAC
This sequence comes from Nannospalax galili, assembly GCF_000622305.1. Classification (NCBI taxonomy): domain Eukaryota; kingdom Metazoa; phylum Chordata; class Mammalia; order Rodentia; family Spalacidae; genus Nannospalax; species Nannospalax galili. The sequence continues at coordinate 5,205,044 of NW_008355775.1, read as the reverse complement.
TGAGGCCCTGAGTGGGGGCTGTTCTCTGAGCACTCACCAGGAGTCCAGGGGACAGCCTGGCCGGCTGTAAATAAGCCACCCTTCCTTGCTTTTCACTGGCAAGAGGTGACTGCTGATTTGTAGCTTACTACAGAATGGTTGCTAAGAACTTTGGACCCAGAAAGTTCCCAAGATGGGATGAAAAATAAGAATGGGAGACATACACAGAAATCCACCCCCCTTGCAGTTACTCAGGATTGAAGTGTTTTCCAAACTGCCACATTCCTGTGACCTTTTTGACCAAATGTTACCTGTAAACTTACTTAATTATCATGCATGTGCTATTTGCCTTTTGCTTGCATTCCTCTCATATGAACTGAGTATAAATGTCCCCAGAAACTTGGACTAAGGGCTGGCACTATTACAGAGTGATCTGGGTGTCAGCCCACCATTGTGAATTAAACTCATTCTTCACCTGACTTTGGTTTCTGGTCTCCTGATTGAGCTGCAATACCTGTTGGTAACAGGGGCTATGGCTCTTGGGATCTGCAGCCCCCTTGGCCCCTGGAACAGAGAAGTTCATACCCCCAAAGGATTTCTGGGGTCTCCTTCCAGGAGGCCAAAAAGGGACTGGGCAAAGTCCTACACTGGAACCTCTCACTAGGTGAAGGAAGCCAGAGAACCAGAGTGGACGTCCAGACCAGGTAAAGGCCCCCTAGGTTAGATAGGTAGAAGCCAGCTCGGGCTGATCCCCCACAGGAGGTTGCATACAAAGTCTTGATGTGATTCCAAAATGGCACTGGCCCCCAACCAGGCAGAAAGGGGGACCACAATTAAACCTCTATATGATTCCAAGATGTTGGCCCCCTTTAGGTAGTAATGGAAATAACTAGGCTATGCAGGAGATCATGACATTAAGATAAACCCTCCAAACTGAAAACTTTCTGTAAAGTTGAGTAGTTTGATATCAGGCCATGATAGGGAGCAATCCCCAAGTCTGAGTGGAAGCTACTTGAACCCTAAAACCTAGCCTCATGCCTACCAGAAGAGGAGAGAGAATCACCCCATAGCTAGGAGGAGGTTATAGAGGAAGTGTTCTCCTCCTGTCCAGATTTAAAAGATGAGTTCCTACTTTCAAAAGACCATCCTAATCAAACTCCTTGATTATGGTGTTTTGGGTACACCTAGTTTTCATGTAATTATGTCTGTGTGTTTATGATAATTGTTTTTCAAGTGTTGTCTGAGATCTCATATAATTATGGCATATATGTCTATAAGTTTTCTCATATGCTGAGATCTCACATAATTCTGTCATGTGTGTCTATGATAATTATCTTCATATGTTGTTTCTGTCAAAAAGATTTTTTTAGCTGGGCATGGTGGGGCACACCTTTGATCCTAGCACTAGGGAGGCAGAGGCAGGCAGATCTCTGTGAGTTCAAGGCCAGCCTGGTCTACATAGTGAGTTCCAGGACTGGTGTTCCATTGTAGCTGGAGGTTAGACTGACTCCAGTCCTCTTGAAAAATGGAGCTGTTTTTTTTTAATTTAATAACCACTTGATTAGTAGCAGCATTGCATTACAGCTTTAACATATTCAGTAACAATTTCCAGAGCAAGGATACATCTCTTTCAAAAGTGGCTGTAAAATTTTATGTTCACACTTGAATTAATACAGTTATACAATATTGAACTCAATACAAACCCTGTAAGATATAAAATTGAATGTTTTTACCCTTTAAAGAAGATCTCCATTTCAAGATACGCTGTTTCCTACATTTTTTGATATTATTTTTTAGAAGAAGCATATCATTACAGCTTTAACATGCCCAATAACAGTGTCCAGAGCAAAGACACAGTTTCTTCAAAAGTGGCTATAAAATTTCTAGGTTCACTGTTGAATCAATACAGTTATACAATATTGAACTCAGTATAAGCCCTGTAAGACATAAAATTGAATGAGTTTTTAACCCTCAAAACAGATCTCCATTTCATTCTAAAATATACTGTTTCTTACAGAAAGACTCATTGGTTTTTCTACTAACACTGAGATGTTGGTGCATGTGTCTCTAACCTATATGTATCTTTTTATTACTAGTCATAATCATTTTCACTCAGATCCTTGGCACCTGTGTATGTTTATAAAGTCATCGGGTAGATTTCAACGGTAATGTTCATCACCTCTACTAATTAACATGACAGAAACTTTTATGCTTTCTTCTCAAATATAATACATTTTTTTAAATTTCTTGATTTTTTTTTCTGTGTGTATATATCACACAGAACATCCCAAACCATCATATTCAACTATACACCCCCTTCCCAGATGGCAACCTCCCATAGCCTCCCTCCCCGTACTATAGCCCTTATACTCTGTGATCCCTGATACTGTCCACTCTGTTGTCGGCACCCGCAGCCATTCCCCACTACTTGTCCATCTGGTGAATCTAGTCAGCCTATCTGGAGGTCTTTGTTTTAGGAAGGTCAGCTGATCCTCAACTAGCAGCAATCAGTTGTCAATATTGCTTTACATAAGATTGAGGTCTGCTGATTATTTTCCCAGTTCTATGCTGGGTTACTATCTGGGAGTCCCTTGGGCCACCCTGGCCAACAACTCAAAAGAAGGTATCACCTGTCTGGCATTGTTGCTTGTTATGTAGCCTTTAGCTCTTAAAAAATTATATTGGCCCCTGTAATCTTTGGTTATACTTTCCTTTTGGGTGTTTTACGCCATACAGTTGGCCCAGATAAACCAGTTTATTTTTACTCTTAAGGTCATTTGAGGATCTGTTCCTCAGGGGGCACATGGGCTTGGGAGGAGACCCTGGCTCCCTTCTTTTACCATGTCCCGACCTGTGAAGATAAGTCAAAGGTTCTACTCAACCATGGTTGGCTTCACTTGGAAGCATGGAGGAAATGATTCCTCTGTGTTGACCCTCCTCCTCTTTCTAGACTGCACACTGGTTCAAGTCCATCTGGTGGGGTCTCCTCAGCCTCCTTGATCAAGAGGACAGGTGACCCACCA
>NW_008355775.1:5192317-5201740 GCF_000622305.1 Nannospalax galili | reverse complement strand
CCTCTTCATAGACTGGACACTGGTTCAAGTCCATCTGGTGGGGTCTCCTCGGCCTCCTTGATCAAGAGGACAGGCGACCCACCACCATTATAGGACATTTTGAGAGATACTTATAGTCCCCTGGAACTAATCGACCTAGGAGAGCAAGGAGCAAAATGTGTCCTTTATGTCCCTCTGACCAAATTATTATAGATCTCAAAGTATGTCTGTTAAACATCCAAGAAGGTTAGTTCCACCAGTCTGTACTTTTAATTACTTTGTGTCATGTAGATAAGTCTTGGGCAAAGACCAATTTTTCTCAGATAAACCTTGCCTAGACATATATTTCTTGATCTGGCATGTATAAATTGTCAGTAGGTTGTTAGACTAATATGGTTCCCTCTGCTTTTTAAAACTAGTTATGCATTATTTATCATTCACAATGTCTAACCCCTCCATTACAGTTTCCCCAATTAAGGTGCCCCCATTTTCCCCATTTCTCCCTTAATAATGCCCTTCTATGGTTCTAAATCTCTTGAGCTCCTTCTTTACCTTTATCCCCTAGGTTACCTGTATACCCTTCCCTCCGCCCTCCATTAAACTAACCCAATATTTATCCCTATTTCCCTCATTAATGCCTGTTTCCTACTGTTCTTCTCTTTCAGGTTCTTTCTTTTCTTTTACTTCCCTGGTTCCTTTCCATTATCCTAGTTCCTGTAGTTATGTCTAGATACATACTCACTTATCAGGATTTGGTTCTAGGATCCACATATGAGGGAGAACATATGTCGATTTTTTTCTGAGATTGTGTTACTTCACTTAGTATAACAGTTTCTAGTTCCATCCATTTAGCTGCAAATTTCATGATTTCATCTTTCTTATTGCTCAGTAAAATTCCATCGTATAAATGAACCACATTTTCATTATCCACTCGTCAATTGAGGGACACTTAGGTTGCTTCCATCTCTTAGCTATTGTGAAAAGAGCAGCAACAAACATGGATGTACAAGTGTCTCTGCAATAGGATGAGTTCTTTGGGTATATGCCAAGAAGTGGTATAACTGGGTCAAATGGTAGGCTCATTTGTAGTTTTTTAGGAGTTCTCCACACTGCTTTCCATAGGAGTTGAACCAGTTTGCAGCCCCACCAGCAATGGATAAGTGTTCCCCTTTCCCACATCCTCTCCAACATTGGGTATCATTAGTTCTCTTGATCTGAGCCAGTCTGACTGGGGTAAGATTAAATCTTAAAGTGATTTTAATTTGCATTTCCCTAATATTTGTGATGTTGAACATCTTTTAAGATGCTTCTTAGCCATCATTACTTCTTCTTTTGATAACTCTCTGTTCAGCTCCTTAGCCCATCTTTTAATCGAGTTACTTCTTGTCTTGATTCTCTGTTTTTTGAGTTAATTATATATTCTGGATATTAAACATCTCTCAGATGTGTCGCTGGAGATTTTCTCCCATTCTATGGGTTTTCTCTTCACTTCCCTCGTTGCCGCCTTTGATGTACAGAAGCTTTTTAGTTTAATGAGGTCTCATTTGTTGATTCTTGACCTTGTTTCTTGAGTAATTGATGGCAAGGTGAAAGATAGGGGTTTCCTTTCATTCTTCTACAGGTGGAGAACCAGTTTTGCCAGCACCATTTGCTGAACATGCTGTCTTTCCTCCAGTGAATGTTCTTGGCCCATTTGTCAAATATCAGATGGTTGAAATTGCATGTACTCATATTTGGGTCTTCAGTTTTGTTCCATTGATCTATGGGTCTATTTTTGTGCCTGTACGATCTTCTTTTTATGACTATAGCCCTGTAATACAGCTTAAAATCTGGTATAGTAATCCTCCTGGCATTGTTCTTAGTGCTCAGGGTTGCTTTGGCTATCTGAGGTCTTTTGTGCTTCCATATGAATCTTAGGATGGTTTGTTCCAATTCTGTGAAAAATGTCATGGGGATTTTGATTGGCATTGCATTGAATCTATAAATGGCTTTTGGTAGGATGCTCATTTTCACAATATTAATTCTTCCAATCCATGAGCATGGGAGGTCCTTCCATCTTCTGATGTCTTCCTCAAACTCTTTCTTTAAAGATTTAAAATGTTCATTGTAGAGGCCATTAATGTCTTTGGTCAGGTTTATTCTGAGATATCTTAATTTTTTTTGCAGCTATTGTGAAGGGGAGTGTTTCTATGTGCTCTTTCTCAGATGGCTTGTTATTGGTATATACAAAGGCTACAGACATTTGTAGGTTAATTTTGTAACCTGCCACTTTACTGAACGTGTTAATAATTTCTAGGAGTTTACTGGTGGTATTTTTGGTGTCTCTTAGATATAATATCATATCATCTGCAAAAAGGGATAATTTGATCTCTTCTTTTCCAATTATTACTCATTTAATTTCCCTCTCTTGTCTTATTGCTCTTGCAAGGCTCTTGCAAGAGTTTCAAGCACTGTGTTAAAAAGGAGTAGAGATAGTGGACAGCCTTGTCAGGTTCCTGATTTTAATGGGAATACTTCCAGTTTTTCTCCATTTAGAATAATGAATGTGGATTTGTTGTATATGGCTTTAATTATTTTGAGGTATGTTCCCTCCAGTCGAATTCCCTCTAGGACACTGAACATAAATGCAGGCTGAATTTTGTCAAAGGCCTTCTCTGCATCTATTGAGATGAACATGTGGTTCTTGTCTTTGAGCCCATTTTTATGATTTATGACATTTATTGACTGACATATATTGAACCATCACTGCATCTAGGGATAAAGCTGACTTAATCGTGGTGGATGATCTTTTTGATGTATGTTTGTATGCAGTTTGCAAGTATCTTGTTGAGAATTTTTGCATCTATGTTCATTAAGGATATGGGTCTATAGTTTTCCTTTTTGGTTGTATCTTTACTTGGCTTTGGTATTAGAGTGATGCTGTCTTTATAGAAGGAATCAGAAGTTCTCCCTTCATTTCTATCTTTTTGAATAAATTAAGTAGTATTGGATGTAGATCTTTTTTAAATGTCTGATAGAATTCTGCTGTAAACCCATCTGGTCCTGAGCTTTTTTTAGTCAGGAGGTTTTGTATTACTGTTTCAATTTCTTTTTGTGTTATGGATCTGTTTAAGCTGTTAATCTCTTCTTGGTTTAGTTTTGGTAGTTCCCATGCCTTTAGATATCCATCCATTACTTTTAGGTTTTCATATTTAGTAACACATAGGTTTTTAAAGTATTCCCTTATAATGTTCTGTATCTCTCTGTTGTCTGTTGTGATGTTTCCCCTTTCATCCCTGATTTTGTTGATTTGGAGGTGCTCTTTCTTTCTTTTGGTTAAGTGGGCTAGCAGTCTGTCAATCTTGTTTATCTTTTCAAGGATCCAGCTCTTGGAGTTGTTGATTCTTTGTATTGTTTTCCTTGTTTTGATTTCATTAATTTCTGCCCTGATTTTTGTTATTTCTTCTTGTCTGCTGGGTTTTGGTTTCATTTGTTGTTGCTTTTCAAGTGTCTTGAGTTGCAATGTCAAGTCATTTATTTGTGATCCTTCTGATTTTTTGATGTAGGCACGTAGAGCTATAAACATCCCTCTAAGGACAGCTTTCAGCATGTCCCAGAGATTTTGTTGTGTCATATTGTCTGTTTCATTTAGTTCCAGGAATACTTTTATTTCTTCCTTAATTTCTCTTTTGGCCCATTCATCATTCATGAGTGTGTTGTTTAATCTCCATGTGTTCATGTGGTGACTAGGGCTTCTTCCAGTGTTGATTGTAAGCTTTATTGCATTGTAGTCTAATAGAATGCATAGAATTATTTCAATCTTCTTGTATTTGCTGAGGTTTATTTTGTGCCCCAGTATATGGTCTATTTTGGAGAAGGTTCCATGGGATGCTGAATAGAAAGTATATCCTTTGGTGCTTGGGTGGAATACTTGGTAGATGTCTGTTAGGTCCATTTGATATATGATATTGTTTAATTCAGATGTCTCTCTGTTAACTCTCTGCCTTGTTGATGTATCTACTGGAGACAGTAGGGTAATGAAGTCCCCTACTATTCATAGGTTGGGGTTAATCTGGGTCTTAAAGTCCTGTAGTATTGTTTTTATGAAGTTGGGTGCACCAGAGTTTGGTGAATATGTGTTCATGATTGCAATATCTTCTTGGTTTATTGTTCCTTTGATCAAAATGAAGTGGCCCTCTTTATCTCTTCTCATCAATTTTAGTTTAAAGTCTATTTTGTCAGATACTAGAATTGCAACACCTCCTTTTTTTCCTTAGTACCATTTGCTTGGTATATTTTTTTCCATCCTTTCACCTTAAGATAGTGCCTGTCCTTGAAAGTGAGATGAGTTTCTTGCAGACACCAAAAAGATAGGTTTTGTTACTTAATCCATTCACCTAGTCCGTGTCTTTTGACTGGGGAGTTCAGTCCATTAATATTTAAAGTTATTAATTAAAGATGTATATTGGATCCTGTCATTTTTATTTCTGTTTACATTCTTGATATAGCTATACTTTTCTACAGTTATAACTTCATTGAATTTCTTTCTGCAACCCCTTGGGTATAGTCATTCCTTTCTTCAGCTCTTTGTATTGCTTTCAGAACTCTCTGAAGGGCTGCTTTTGTGGACATGAATTCCTTCAGCCTATTTATGTCATGGAATATTTTTCTTTCCCCTTCGCCAAACAGACATTTTGGCTGTGTATAGTAATCTGGGTTGGCATCTGTAGTCATTTAAAACTGGGAATACTTTGCTTCAGGCTCTTCTGGCTTTCATAGTTTGCACTGAAAAGTCAGCTGTAATCCTAATTGGTCTTCCTTTATAGGTGGCTTCTTGTTTCTCTTTTGCAGCTTTCGGTATTGTCTCTGTTCTGTATGCTTAGTGTTTTTACTATGATGTGCCATGGAGAGTTTCTTTTCTGGTCCTGTCTCTTTGGTGTTCTATATGCTTTTAGTATTTGTATGGGCATGTCTTTCTTTAATTTTGGGAAATTTTCTTCCATGATTCTGTTGAAGATCTGGTCCATGCCATTATCTTGGGATTCTTCTCCTTCCTGTATGCCCACGATTTGTAAGTTTTGTCTTTTTATGGTGTCACATAATTCCTGCATATTCCATTCTTGTGATTTCTTAAATTTTTCATAATCTTTACTTGAGTGGTCTAGTTCGTCTACTTTATCTTGCAATCTTGAGCCTCTGTTTTCCATTTCATTCATCCTATTGGTGAGGCTTTCTCCTGTCATTTCTAATTGGCTTACTGAGTGTTTCACTTCCTTCTTCATTTCAGCCTGGGTAGTCTTCAATATTTCTAGCTCTTTTCTGAATTCATTCAGAAGTTTATCCCTATTTTCTTTCAGTTCTTTGATTTCTTTGTGTGTTCTTGAAATTCACAGAATTCTTTTATCATGTTTATAATTGTTTTTTTGAGTTCCATATCCTGCATTATCTCTAGTGGGTTCTCATTGTATGCCTCTAAAGGACTATTGGTATTTGTTGGGGATATGTTGTTTTGGTTTTTCATGTTATTATTTTTTCTCTGTGATTTTGACATGTGAATTCTTTTTATAGTTTCTGATTCTTGTGTGACACTCAGTCTTCAAGTTTAGGTCTGCTTCTTTTTGTGAACTTTATGTGCCTTTGTGGTTTACTTTTTGTGCATGAAAATCTTGTTCATCTAAGCTTCCTGTTCTCTCTTTTGATTTTATATTGGAGTGGCTGGATTGCTTTTGTCTTCAAGAATTCCCACAGAGGCCCAAGTCAGATGAGGATCAGATGCTCTCAGGCTTTCTCCTAAGGTCTGGATCCCTCCAGGAAAGCTGTTGGCCTCAGGAATTTGGGGGTTGGACTGGCCTGGGAGCAAGGCCCTGGGAAGATGCTGGTCTGGGGCAGCTGGTGACTGTGACACTCAGAGATGCATAGGGAGATGGGGGCAGGAAGAGGCCCCAAGGGCTCCTGGGGTTTGCACTAAGAACTGGGTTGTTCTGGATGCAAAGGATCAGGAAGCCAAGAGGTCAGCCCTGGTGTCCAGGAAAGAGGTTGGTGGGTTGTGCAACCCAGGGAAGCAGAGGGAGGTGAGGGCAGGACCAGAGGGCTATTGTTCAGAGGGCTCCTGGGGACCAGGAGAAGTAACTGGGTTCATTTGCATGCCAAGGTAAATGAAGCAGTGGTGGTTCCCCCAGTGTTGGGGACACCAAGACAAGGAATGGGACAGGACCCAGGCCAGGAGGAGAGACGGGCAGGGGAGATGGGAAGGTGAGTGAGGCTGGGGAAGTCAAGGGACTGAGGGCACGATCAACTTACTCCGGAGTGAGAGGCCTGTGGGTCGGAGAGTCCTGCAGGTTGTGTAGGCCCAGGGAAGCAGAAGGAGGTGAGGGCGGCACCAGGCCCAAAGGGCTCCTTGGACCTCGAGAAGGAACTGGGTCCTGGATGCAAGGAATCAGGAAGCAGCAGTGGCCCCGGGCCAAGGGCTCTGCCCCAGTATCCAGGAAACAGGCTGGTGGGGCCATGCACCCCAGGGAAGCAGAGGGAGGTGAGGGTGGGACCAGGCCCAGAGGGCTCCTCCAAAACAATTTTTAAACAAACTGGCCACTTCAGTTTTTCTTTTCATTCTTTTATTGTCCACCAAATTATTAGTTTTATTTTGAATTTGTTTTATTTTGGTATGCATATTTATAAATATGGATATTCTGATAATGCATTCAAAGGCTTTATAAACTTGGTTACCCTAAACATCTTTGAATTTATTAGAGTGTCTCTCAGTCTTTTAAATGTTTCAAAAAACTTTTAAATGCTAATTGTTTATACAAAACAGTGTCTGATCTGTTTAAGGTTGTTTAAGGATCTTATTTGTTAGATACCTTTTGGTTTTGGTTTGCTTTCAAAGTGTTTTAAGGCATCTCTTTTGTTTGCTTGCTTTGACATATTTTGATTTCAACATTCCTTTGGGTTTTGTTGATTTCAGACCTCTGAAGGTTTGTTTGATTCTGACCCTTTATTGTTAAAATTTACTAGCAGAGATTTTCCTTTTCTTTGCTCTGAATGCTTCTCCCATATCTAATTTAACAAATGAAAACTGGTTTCAGAAAACCAAACTCCAGCTGGTAGTAGGTTTGATTAATATGTTAACTCATCTTCAGAGCTGGAGATGAATTCTAGGACTGGTCTTCATGTCTCATCTTTTCTGGCCTTGTCCTTCATCCTCTGTTTCCTGCAGCAGGGCTGATGTGGCCTGTTGGGGGGAAGGTAGGGGTTTCTTCCCAGAGCTCTGCTGACTTGGATGTATTTCACACATTTTCTCCCCTGGAACAACTCTTTTGCCTTTAATTCTCATGCTTAAGTCTGCATGAAACTTTCTTTATACTAGCTATTCCTAAAATTCCCTTCAGCAATTAAAGCCAGGAATCCTGGTTTGGCTTGAATGAAGGTCTCTGAGACTTGGGAGAGCTCCCCAGCCTCCTGGAGATGGCCATGTGTCATCTGTGCTTCTGTTTCTCTGGCCAGAGATCCACTTGAAAATGCCTAGACTCATCCATACTTTGGCACTTGGGTCAGACACAGATGGGGTACATCATAAGATCTGATCCCCAAGATGGCCTGAGCCAGTCTCTTTCCTCCTAGAGAACAGCCTGAGACAAAATCAGACAACTACAATGTGTTGGAACTTTATTTTACAAAAAGTTGCAAACTTTATTATGCTTATTTTACAAAAATTACTGTCTTTTTGTGTGTACACTGAACAACCTTTATACATCTCTGAGAATTAACCTGCAGCTATTCTCTACAGTGTGTCTTCTTGGGCGATGGGCAGTGATGTGATTTTGTGTTTGTTTCCTTCGCAGTCTGGTTCCCTCCCTTCTTCCTCATAGGAAGCAAAAGGCCAACCTGGGCCTGAACTGCTGTTGTCACAGACCAGCAGCCCCACTGACTTGGCTTGCTGGCACCTCTGACCCTGTGTGCCATGTGCTTGTGCTTTCACCTCTCATCCTTTCTAAGCTTCTGCCTACTACTGTGGGACGGAGTTAACGGTAAATGATTGTAATTAAATTATACTCATGAAAACTATTTTCTTATACTTCACTTTAGGCTTTTGAAATTGCCAGTCTTTAAATGGTCTTTAATAATGGGCCCATTTTGTACTATCTTATTAAGACTAAATATTTCTTTTTTACCCTCTCCTTTAATGGAATTGTCTTTAAAATTCTTAAACATTAGCTTGTTTTAAGCATACTGTAACTTTTGGTTGTGGTTAGCTTTGAATACAACTGTATAATTCTGTTATCCATCACCTATTGAGTTTGAAACCCAGTTAGGAATATTTACCATATGAGAATGTAAATGATATTTTTGAAAATACTTTCTTCAAGTGAAAGCCCTTATGTTTAGCATCAGTGAATGTGATTCTGTCCAGTACAGCCATTTCTGAAATTCAAAGCTCATATGTGTGTGTGTGTGTGTGTGTGTGTGTGTGTATGTGTGTATGTGTGTAGTACTGTTGGCTTTTAAGAATTTCTTTTATATACACTTATGAAATATTGAAGACTGACCAATCACACCATTAATGAACACTTAGTGCAACTATTTTTTTTTTTTTGTCTTTTTGAGACAGGGTCTCCTGTAGCACCAACTGACCTGGAACTTATGTAGACCAGGCTGGCCTTGAACTCACAGAGATCTGCCTACCCTTGCCTCTCAAGTGCTGGGATTAAAGGTGTGCACCACCCTTCTTAGTACAACTTTTATAATGAAAATAATACTGGAAAGTAAGACCAAAACTGGTGTCATCATTAAAATTAATAATTTTCAATATGTTCATATTTTAAGTCACAATGGAAAACTGGGTTCCACAACTAAAAACTCAAAGTACTGTGTAAACCATGAAAGATTTTAAATGCTATTATTTTGATTGTTTTAAATGTTAGAGTCACATTTTACTCTGATCAGAATTTTCATCAAGGTGTTGAGGTTTTGTTTTTGAAACTAGTTTGTCATAACATTCTGTCTAACCATAGTATTTATTTTATGGGACTGTTGTAAATATGTAGACTTAGGTTTACTACTAAGAAAGCAATTATTTAAAAATAATTTACTTGATATCAAATTGGCTTATAAGTTCTCATGTAAGCTAAAATTGTTAAATTGCTACATGGTTCTTATTACTTAAGGATATAAATTAATTTTAAGAGATGATTACATCTGCTCCATGGTGCAATTTATCTCTATGTTTTTAAATATGTTTTATATAAAATAAACAGTTTACCACTATGGTCTCTTTAAAGCCCCAAACAAGTTTGTCAAGGCCCATATCTTTGCCAAGCCTATGTAAAACATCTCTAAGCATTCAAAAGAAAATTGGTTATTTAAAACCCGTTTCAAGGCTTACAAGGACACCTCAAAATTTGCACATTATAATGATATATTTAAGATAATTGTTCATCTCCATATATATGTATATATGTATGCATCTCC
>NW_008355775.1:5179663-5191395 GCF_000622305.1 Nannospalax galili | reverse complement strand
AATTTCTTAGTAAATTCTCACAACAAATGGTAAATTTATATATATATATATATATATATATATAATTACAAAGCTACTTTCAATACTTTGGGGTACGCCCCACAGGAATAAAAAACACTGGGAAGAGGTAACCCTTTTACCCCAGGAGTGGTCCAGGGGGCGAGAAGCTACCTGAGGTGAAGGAAGCACAAAAGGGGCCTGTTACAGACTCAGGGCAAAGAGAATGCCATTGGTGCTGGGACCAGTGAGTGCTACAGGAAGAAACTCGAGCATGGTGGGACTGGCTCCAGGCATATGGGCAAAGAGCAAGAGGGTTGGACACAAAGCTACTTGGGCTCCTCCTTCTTCTCCTTTGCCTTTTTCTGTTTCTGCTCCATGATCTCGGAGTCCCTCTGCCTGCGGGTGGCAGCAGAAAGTCCGTCATCTGGCGCTTTCCCTTAACCGAGTCACTCTGCTTTTTCATATTCTTCAGGTGGATGAGCTCACACTGGTTGCAAAGGCCTTGGCTCCGACCTACCTCTGTTGCATCCCCTTGTTCTGGTGTTCAATTTGTATAAATATTAAGAAAAGAAATAAAAGCTTAAAAGGTCGGTGAAAGAATATAAAATAGAAATAATAGAAATATTTATTAAAAAGCAAAAAGATTTATATATGAAAATTTAAATGGCTAAATATTTCAAAATTAGGGAAATAATGAGAACATTTGAACAAGTTTATTAAAGATCTGAGCAGGTTTATAGAGATACAGAGTTGTTCTTATAATAATTACAGTTACAGCCAAGATTTTCAGTCTATTCCTCTGGCCTGTACTGCATATCCAGTTACAGTCTTAGATTAAATGAATATAGACAAGTATTGGGGTTACCTATGGCTACTCAAAGATGTCCTTTATGTTTCTCTGTATTATGCAAGGGTTACTTTAGGCACTTCTTTTTGCTCATAATAAGAAAATTTGACTCAAGAGAAGCTAGGTTCTACCTCCCTGAACCAGATGGGATAGTTCAGACGGAAACAGTTTTGGTGAGCTTGGTCTGGATCCTGATCAGCTTACTTCCTGTCTATAGGTATGTGATATGACCCTCGTCCTTTCTTCTGAAAAACTGCAAATCAGGGTATGGGGGACTGGAAAGAAAGGAAACTGCTTCTATTTGTAGTAGAACAGCCTTCATTTGAGACAGACCTAAGAAAATTGTTTTAAATCCCTTTCCTGGGCTATGCCTACTTAATCTATGATGTTAAATCTCTTCTAGTCAGAGTTTATTCAAGAATGTTTGGGTTTTTATTCAAGCTTTATCTACATATTACACAGTAATTAAAGTACCAGACTGGTGTAACTAACCTTCTTGGATGTTTAATAGCCATACTTGAAGACCTGTACTAATCTGATTCAAGAGACTTAAAGGAATAATTTTATTACTTGCCCTCCAAGGTCGACTAAGTTCCAGGAGAATATGGGGCATCTCAAATGTCCTGTAACTGTGATGAGTCACCTGTCCTCCTGTTCAGGGAGACCTCATTAGAGGGAATTAAACCAGTGTCCAGTCTATAAAGAGAAGGGTCGACACAAAGGAAAATTTCCTCCATGCTTCTAAGCAAAGATATGGTTGAGCAGGACCTCCTGACTTAACCTCTCATAGATGGAACTGGTAAAAGGAAAGTCAAGGAGCCAAAGGCCAAGTGACACCTGAGGACCAGATCCTCAGCTGACCTTTACAGTAAAACAAACTTTCAATTAATTTGGACCAACTGTATGGTCTTAAATATCCTCAAAGGAAAGTATAATTAACATGTTTCTTTTAGAGTCTGAAAAATTGTACTTCCTAGACATAAGGCTTAAAAGTTCATATGGGAAAATTTTCTCCTTGATAATGAAAATACTATGCAGATATAAGACTTTAGAGCTTGGCCTAGTTCAATACTGCAGTGCCTACCTACAACCAAAGAGGACAAACCCATTATTGTTCTTAGCTAAAAATTAAATAATGACTAAATTTCTTCTTTCTCCCTATCCAGAAGGCATTTGGGAGGGAACTCACACTGATTCTAGCCACTCCAAAAGCTATCAAAGTCTCTAAAAAGCAGATCCTGAGTCCGACCTTGACAGCCAAAAGAAAAATAAGGAGTAACCCAATAAACAGATATTTTTGTAAGCCCTCATCCAGAAATTCTAATGCACTTTGAGTTGAACATTTAAAAATTTACCCCATTCTGAGTTCTCATGGTTCCCTGCCTATAACTCGTGCCTAACTACTTTTGCCTTTACTTTTCCTTCACATCTCCCAGGCACCAGTCAAGGACTTTCTTTTTTCTCTATAGGTATATTTCTGGGGTCTTTTAGATCAGCCCACTGAAGAGGTACCCCAATTGCCACAGTCTGCACCCGTATTTAACATGGACAAAGCCAGAATGACCAGAGCCCCAATTCCCTATTGGCAGTTTGGTTTACCTCTTCAGAGGGAGGAGAAACGAGAATATAAGGTAGAAATTAGCTGGGCCATTTTAAAGACCCCAAGAGAAAAATGACCAGTTTCTTCTGAGAGCTGGAAATTCCCTTTAATCTGCCCTCAAACTTGCCCTTCTCTGAGACTAAGGATGTCAAAACCATCCTAAAAAGGAGGTATGTGTGCCTATCTGGGAGAAAAATGCTGTTTTAGGCAAATTAATCCAGCATAGTTAGAGAAAATGCAAGGCAGCTACTAGAGAAAATAAAGGCCGGAAAAAAGAAAAATATATCTTTCTGGAAAGGTAGTTGGAATACTTGGGGCCCCTGACTAGCCCCACTAACAGGACCAATAGTCATGGTTCTATTAGCTCTCCTGTTAGGGCCTTGTATAATAAATATGCTCACCTGTTTTACCAAAAGCTGAATAGAGACAGTCAGACTCCAGTTGATTTCCCAAGACTATCAAACACTTTGTCTAGAATAAACATAAGGGATTATAAAGAGGAAGGAATGTAATAGAAAATAAAGGCATCAAATAGTTGCTAAAAACTCTTGCAATGTGATGGTAATGAGACCCTTTGGATGGTTGCTAAGAAACATGAATGGTTGCTAAGAACTTTGGACCCAGAAAGGTCTCAAGATGAGATAAGAAATAAGAATGGGGAAGGTAAACAGGAATCTTCCCCTGCTCCCTGCATTTTCCCGGGATTGAGGTCTTTGTTTTGTTTTGGTTTTTTTCTTGGTCTTTTTGAGACAGGGTCTCCCTGTAGCCCCAGCTGTCCTGTAGACCAGGCTGGCCTTGAACTCACAGAGATCTGCCTGCCTCTGCTGGGATTAAAGGTGTGCACCACCATGCCCGGCAAGGCCTTTGTTTTTTGAACTGCCACATTCTTGTAACCTTTTCAACCATATGTTACCTGTACACCACTTAATTATCGTATATGTGCTATTTGCCTTTTGTTTGCATTCTTCACATAGGAATTGATTATAAATGTCCCCAAAAACATGGGCTAGGGGATGGCATTACATCACAGAGTGACCTGAATGTCAGCACACTGTTGTTAATTAAACTGACTCTCCCTCACCTGACTTTGACTGCTGGTCTCCTGATTTTTCTGTAACAAAAGCAGTGTTAGTGAAACATTCCACAGTGGACTAAAGGTGATATAGGTAGGTTGCTTGCACCAGGCATCAAGAAGCAGATACATTTGGGGGAGCAGAGTCAAGATTTACTACTGGATCAGAAGCATGCATGAGGGGAACAAAAGAAGAATGACAGGTGGTGCCCACATTTATTCTGAGCAACTGGAGGGATAAAGTCATTGTGGGGGTTTGAATGAGAAATGTCCCCCATAATCTCAAGTATTTGAACATTTTATCTCCAGTTGGTGGCAGTTTGAGAGGTCATGGAATCTTTAGGAGGTGTAGCTTGCTGGAGGAAGTGTGTCATTGGGAGTGGGCTTTGAGAGTTCACAGCCTCACCCCACTTCCAGTTTTCTCTCTCTGCTTTATGTTTGTGTTTCCCAACATGCTCGTCATGTCGCCATGCCTGTTACTTGCAGCTAAGCCTCCCTTCCATGATAGATTCTTATCCCTTTGGAACCACAAGCCTAAAAAAACTCTTCTTTCAATAAGTCCCCCTCCCACTTTTTTTTGAGGCAGGGTCTCCCTGTAGCCCTGCTGGCCTGGAACTCACTGTGTAGAAAGGCTGACCTCATTCTCACCAAGATCCACCTGTTTCTGCCTCCCAAGTGCCTGTTTCTATAAATTCCTTTTGGTCATGGTATTGTATCACAGCAACAGGAAAGCATTACAGTAACTTATCAGAATGAGCAAACTGGGAGAGGAAATGAGATTTGAAGAATAGAGAGGTTTGGGGTTTTGATACATCTAATTTACATATTTTAGTTTTTAAAGTCCTTTTCAAAACTGCCATTTTTGTTTGCTACATAATCCAGGAAGCACAGTACTGAAACTAGGGAAACTATCAAGGAAGGTCTCCATACCTAATTGTGAAACCCCATCTTTTTTCCTTCCTCCAGTTCTGAGAAAGCCAGTAACAAAGATTTGTCCATTCCTTGACCCACAATCCTTGCTCCAAACATTCTTTGGTGAAATTGACAAGTATAAGAGGTAATTCCTGCAGATACCAGCAGTTAGCGATTTGCCACAAGAATGAGGCCACAATCATTCCAAAGCAATTCCTTACAAATTAGCAAGCTCTGCCCCACACGCTTCCAATCATACTGGTAATTCTATGAACTCTACATGAATGGACAGTCAAAAATCACCAAACTTAGTCAAAGCTCAATGCTCTTCCCTGCAAAGACAAAAGCAAGGGGATCACAGCCACTCACTATTCTGAGAATTCAGTCAAGAACTGTTTGGGGACTGGAAAGATGGCTATGCACATAAAGGTGCTTGTCACCAAGCCTGATGACCTGTGTTTGATCCCTGGCCTCACATGGTGGAAGGAAAAAAACAACTGCAATTTGTCCTCTGACCTCTATACACATGTCAGGGCACACACATGCCTACTCCTTCACATACATATATACAATAAATAAATTTGAATGTATTTAAAAATTAAGAATTGGTCTATATTTGTCTCTGACACAGTCTTTCGAAGACAATTAGGACTTCAGACAAGATCCAAATGGTTTGAGTAACAACTGTAAAGGGAATGACATGTCAGGGAAGGTGCACCCATGAAATCCTAACAATAAGGGTTCCTAAACAAGACCTGCATAGTGACAATACCAGATGACATGTGAACGTAGATGGGGGAAATTTCACAAGGCCCCACCTCTAAATGACAAGCTACAGGCAATCAGTGAGTACCAAGAAAGGGAGAATCATTTTCTCCAGGGACGAGCTCCCTGATAGGTTATCCAATCCCAAGTGTTCGGCCCTAAACACATGTACATATGAGCAACACTAATGCAGTCTAGGGGCTTTTTATGTGTGTGTGCACGAGTGTATGTAGGTATGTATGTATGTATGTAACTATGATAATTGAAGATGAGGTCATGAAATTGGAAGGGAATGTAGGGGGAGATGGGAGAGAGGGAGGAGTAGAAATGATGCCAATACAGAACTCGTGTATAAAAATCTCAAAAAATAGAAAAAAAATTTTAAAAAGAATAAGCACTCACTGAAGAAGAAGAAGAAGAAGAAGAAGAAGAAGAAGAAGAAGAAGAAGAAGAAGAAGAAGAAGAAGAAGAAGAAGAGAAGGAGGAGGAGGAGGTGGAGGAGAAAGGAGAAGAAGAAGAAGAAGAAGAAGAAGGAGAAGCACTAAAATCGACTCAAACAAATTAAATCTGTGGAAAGAAAATCAGAACAAATGGGAGACAGCCAAAGGGGATGACTAAGTACTGTTCTAATAACAATTTTTTTAGACTTTTTGTCATTAAGCTTAAGTATACTTACTCTCAGTCAAGCTCAATTTGAGCATTATAGTCCACAATGTTTCACCCACCAGTGAGACCCATTTAATCACTTGGCATCTATGTGAATAACAAAGGAGGTCACTGGAGGTCATAGCTGCCAATGGCCTATTGTAATAATGAGATAATCTTTTCTAATTAGGAACAGAATTGCTTCTTTCTGCTCTACTGACTCACATAAACAGAACCAGGGTTGTGGGTGGAAAAAGAAATGACAAACGGTGTAGATTATTAAAGAAAACGCCCCACCCAGAAAGAGTGTTGATAGTGTTGATGAACCCCAAGTTGAATTTATCTGTGTGATTTTCTTAGCCAACACTGTGTGTGTGTGTGTTTCCTGAGGGAACATTTAAGGGAAAATGAAATAGCCTTGGCTCAAAAAATTTAACAAACTCTTCCTATTAAAAATGAGATGGGGTGGTGCTGGAGAGATGGCTCAGTGGTTAAGAGCACTGGCTGCTCTTGCAGAGGACCCAGGTTTGATTCCCAGCATCCACATGATGGCTAACAACCATCCGAAACTCCAGTTCCAGGGGATCCAACACCCTCTTCTGATGTTTATGCACATTGCAAGACACAGATATATTTAATATACATGCAGACAATACACTCGTACACATAAAATAAAAATAATAAATAAAATATTTTATAAAAATGAGATGGGACTAGGACTTTGGCTAGGAAGAGAAGCGGTATATGGGAATTGTGCACTGCTCAAATCTTCTCCAAACCTAAAATTGCTTTAAAGCATAGTGTGTTAATGTTAAAAATTGTTTAATGAAATAATCTTATTTGGATACTTCCAGTCTTATACATCTACCAAGATTTTATGACAATTTTAGTTTTTTTTCATTGCATTATGTTTCCTAAGAAAAATATAAAAACAGCACAGGAGAGTAAAACTACAGTGAAAGAAGTTTTACAATTCAAGCAGTACAGGTCTTATTCTTTAGAAAATTGTGGTTTTTCTTTTTTTTTTTCCACCCAATTCTACAATATACAAAACAATTCTAGTTTATCTTATTCAATAAAATTCCTAAAGTGGGGGGTGAAGAGATGGCTCAGTGGTTAAAAACATTTGCTGCTCTTGCAGTAGATCCGGGTTTGAGTCCCAGCGTTGCAGCTAACAACTGTCTGTAACTCCAGTTCCAGGGGAATCTGATGCTCTCATCTGACCTCCTGGGGTTTTGCATGACATGGTGCACCTAGCTATATGCAGCAATACACCCATGCACATAAAATTAAAATAGTATAAAAATTCTAAAGTGTAAACTAGTTATGACAAACAGATCATAATTTAAATCTATTCATCATTTTCAAGAAAATGTAAAGTTACATTTATGTAGCTTTCTCTTATAAAAAAAACTATAATAAAAACTGATGAAATAATAATAAAATTTAACTGAGTATTAGTGATTTTTCAAGTCTTGGTAAAGTAGTTCACCTTCTTGAAACCTAATTTGATACAAGGAAAGCTACTTGCACACCTAGAAAGACTGTGGAAAACATTACACGACTCAAGAACTACTTCTTCATATAATTTCAACAGCACAAAATCAAAAACTAAACTGAGGAGATCCTAAGACTGCTAGTATTTCGTATGACTGGTGAAGGCAGAACCACAACTTCGGAAGGTAGATAGGGTGTAAGGGAGGTGGTGCTGTAGGGTAGAAGACACTCATGTCTGCGTGTCAACAGGGTGGAGGAACAGGTACCAACAGAACTGGACAGACAGAACTGGACTTAATACTTGCTCTGCATGCTTACTCTCTCAGTCTTCCATACCAGAATATCCATAACAATAATTTTGGTTTAAAAAAAATCAAAACAATTGCAGACAAACTTTAATAATGATCTTTGAGGAATAGAACTCAAAAAAATAGCTCAAAATATCGATTTTATTAAGATGTCTAAGAAATATTGAAATATTAAATTCAATTCTTTATTTCCTGTGATGATTCATCTTGTCAGCTTGATGGGATATAGACTTGCCATAGAAAAAAACTTCTGGCATATCTGGGAGAGAGTTTTTAAATTGGGTTAGCCGAGATGAGAAGACTCACCCTGCATGTAGGCAGCACTTTTCCAGGGGCTGTGGTCCTGGACTAAGTCAAAAGGAGAAAGCAAGCTGAGCACCAGAATCCATCACTCTCTGCTACTTGACTGAGGATGCAATGTGACCAGCTGCCTTTTGTGCCTACCGCCATACTTTCTCCACCGCCATCAACTGTATACCCTATAACTGTAAGCCAAATCAACCCTTTCTCCTTTAAGTTGCTTTTTGTCAGGTATTTGGTTACAGCAATGAGAAAAGTAATTAATGCAGCCTGTTACTATATCCACACTATTGCATGACCCTACTGTGGGAGTGCAGTTTTCTTTTCCTTAACTTGGGCTCATGAAAATAAAGGGACTTGTAAGTAAAGGTTTGAAATGAATAATCAGGCCCGGACTCTGCTCTTCAGCCTTTTCTGCCAAGAGGACAAGGGAGATAAGAAATCCAAGGCACCCACCTGGACCCTACCTACAGCTTGGAGTAAAGCGTAGCTAGGTCCAGCCTAGAGCATTATGAAACACAATAGACACAAAGATGAATGAACAAGCAACTAATGCTTACTGTTATAAGCCACTGGGCTTTGCAGCTGTTCACTATAGAGCATTATTGTTGCAATAGTACACTAACACAATATCCATGGATACCAATCTTTCCCAATTCAAAGAATTTCACCTTCTTTTTGCAAAAATTTCAAAGACAAAACTTTGGCTACGAAGCTCAGATAAATGCTATGAGGTAGGTTATTAAAAATGATTCCTGCATGGTGGGTATAATGGTGCCTGCCTTTAAGGCCAGCACACAGAAGGCAGAGGCAGGTGAATCTCTGTGAGTTCCTGACTAGCCAGGACTACACAGTGTGACTCTGACTCAAACAAACAAAAACAACAGACAGCAGTATGTGTTATGAATACATGTGTAGATTTATATATGCAGTGCATATACTTATCCTCCTCTGATAGGTTTTTTAGATTCTCACTAAAAGAGATATCATGCTGGAAAGATGGCTTAGCAGTTAAGAGCACTGGCTAATCTTGCAGAGGACCTGTGTTTAAACCCTAGCACCCACGTGGTGGCTAACAACTGTGACTCCAGTTCCAGAGGACCAACACCATCTTCTGACCTCCATGGGCATTGCACAACATTGGTGTACTTATGTATATACAGGCATAACATTCATATACTTAAATTAAAAATAAATTAATAAAAATAAAAAAGAGATAGTATCTGTTTCTTCTTTTAGGTCCTTAATAATATGTACAGAATTTGTCTAACAAAGAGTAAGCCCCTAATTATTTATTTTGGTTGACAATTTAAAATTATGATTATAAGCCATGATACTTTCTCTTAATGTGGTTATTCAGTCTATAGGTTACTGAGATGCCTTGCACTTTTCAAAATTCCAAGGGATTTTGATATATAGTAAAAAAAATATTTTTTGGCTAATGAAAGACAAGTGTATTAGTCACTTTTCTATTGCTGTGATAGAAACACTGACCAAAGCCACTTATAAAGGGAAGAGTTTATTTGAGCTTATGGTTCCAGGGGAATTACAGTCCATCATGGTGGGAAGGCATGGTGGCTGGAGGTGGCGAGAGCAGGAGCTGAAGCTAAGTTCTCACATCTTCAAGCAGGCACAGGAAGCAAGAGAGCAACTTGAGATCTGGCAAGGTTTAAGAACTCTCTAAGCTTGTCCCTGAGACATGATTCCTCCAGCATAGTCACACCTTTAAGACCTCCCAAAACAGTGCCACCAACTGGGGACAAAATGTCTAACTACTTGGAGCTTATGGGGGACATTTTCATTCAAACCATCACAAGTTAAGCACTTAATGTGGCACTGAAAGTAAAAGATCCTGAAAAACACACTAAAGACCAAATTGTATGGGGGAAGTTCTTTTCATCCAGAATTTCTGTCAGAACATCTCAAAGCACTGTATTCTGTGTGGCCCTATTTATTCAATCCCCACTTCTTTTGTAGCAATCAGCATGCCAGGCAGGTGACCTGTAGTAGTCACAACCACAAAAGTCCAAATTTTTAATCCCCCAAATTGCCTTGGTTCAATCCAGAATCCTTTTTCATGTTAAATACTCAGGAATATTTTTAAAAATGACATATCTTGAGTCAAGTGTGGTGACTCACACCTGTAATCTCAATACTGGAGGAACACTACAAGCTTCAGGCCAGCTAGAGTCACACAGGGAGACCTTGTCTCAAACAAAACAAAACTTCAAAACCAAACAATAACATTCAACAACAAATAAGAGGCAAACAACGTGTATCTTGACATAATCAGGAACTGGCTATTTTGACAAAAGCATATTTCATGTCAGAATTTAAAGATATTTGTATAAGGAGCCCTTTTTTAAAAAGTCTGTACATCACAATAACAGGAGAAACTGCCTGTTTCCTGGGTCTCTGCAATTTTCAAGAATATCTTTCTTACCTGGGCATGGTGGTGCACATCTTTAATTCCAGCACTTGAGAGACAGAGGCAGGCATATCTCTGTGAGACCGAGGCCAGCCTGGTCTACATTTGTGAATTCCAGGCCAACTATTTAAAAAAGTAAATCTTTTAAAAAAGATTTATGACAACCCCCTGGCCTCTCTCCTGGGTAAGTCCATTGTGCCCTCCACGCCTTGACTCCCCCAGCCTCATTCACTCTCCCATCTCCCCTGCCTGTCTCTCTTACTAGCCTGGGTACTGTCTGATTCCTTGCCTTGGCACCGCAGACACCAGGGGAACCACCACTGCTTCCTGATCCTTTGCATCCAGACCAACCCAGTTCCTTCTCCCGGTCCTCAGGAGCCCTCTGGGCCTGGTCTGCCCTCATGTCCCTCTGCTTCCCTGGGCAGCACAACTGGCTAGCCTCTTTCCTGGACACTGGGCTGACCTCTAGGCCCAGAACCACCACTGCTTCTGGATCCCTTGCATCCAGACGAACCCAGTTCCTTCTCATGGTCCCCAGGAGCCCTCTGGGCCTGGTCTCACCCTAACCTCTCTCTGCTTCCCTGGGCCTGCACAACCCGCTGGCCTCTCCCCTGGAGAAGTCCATCACACCTTCCATGCCTTGACTCCCCCAGCCTCATTCAGTCTCCCATCTCCCTGGCCCTCTCTCCTTCTAGCCTGGGTACTGTCCCATTCCTTGTCTTGGCACCCTAGACACCAGGGGAACCACTTCTTCATGATGCTTTGCATCCAGACCAACCCAGTTCCTCCCTGCAGTCCCCAGGAGCCCTTGGGGCCTCTTCCTGCCCCCATCGCATTTTGCATCTCTGGGTGGCACAGTCACCAGCTGCCGGAGACCAGCATCTTTCCTGGGCCTTGCTTCCAGGCCAGTCCAACCCCAAAATTCCTGAGGAAAACATACTTCCTGGAGGAATCCAGAACTTAGGAGAAAGTCTGAGAGCATCTGATCCTCATCTGACTTTGGCCTCTGTGGGAACTCCTAAAAACAAAAGCAGACGGGCCACTCCAATGTAAAATCAAAAGAGAGAACAGGAAGCTTAGATGAACCAGATTTTCATGCCCCAAAAGTAAACCACAAAGGTACATAACGTTTACAAAAAGAAGCATACCTAAACTTGAAGGATTGAATCTCATACAAGAAACAGCAAATACAAAAGAAATTCACATGTCAAAATCACAAATAAAAAATAATACATGAAAAGCCAAAATAACATATCCCCACCAAATATCAATAGTCTTCTAGAGGAGTACAATGAGAACCCCTAGAGATAGTGCAAGGACATGGAACTCAAAAGAACAATTATAAACATGATAAAAGA
>NW_008355775.1:5178116-5179406 GCF_000622305.1 Nannospalax galili | reverse complement strand
AGAAATCACAAGAATGGAATATGCAGGAATTGTGTGACACCTTAAAAAGACCAAACTCACAAATCATAGGCATACAGGAAGGGGAAGAATTCCAAGATAATGACATGGACCAGATCTTCAACAGGATTATAGAAGAAAATTTCCCAAAATTAAAGAAAGATGTGCCCATACAAATACAAGAAGCACATAGAACACCAAATAGACAGGACCCGAAAAGAAACTCTCCATGGCTCATTATACTAAAAACACTAAACATACAGAACAAAGAGAGAATACTGAAAACTGCAAAAGAAAAACAAGTCACATATAAAGGAAAACCCATTAGGATTACAGCTGACTTTTCAGTGCAAACTATGAAAGCCAAAAGAGCTTGGACCAAAGTATTCTGAGTTTTAAATGATCACAGATGCCAACCCAGATTACTATACCCAGCCAAAATGTCTATTATAGTCAAAAGGGAAAGAAAAATCTTCCATGACATAAATAGGCTGAAGGAATTCATGTCCAAAAACCAGCCCTTCAGAGAGTTCTTGAAACAATACAAAGAGCTGAAGAAAGGAATGACTATACCCAAGGGGTTGCAGAAAGAAATTCAAAGAAGGTATAACTGTGGAAAGGTAGAGGTATGTCAAGAATGTGAACAGAAATAAAAATGACAGGATTCAATACTCATTTTTCACTAATAACTTTAAATATTAATGGACTGAACTCCCCAGTCAAAAGACATAGTCTAAGTGAATGGATTAAGAAAGAAAACCCACCTTTTTGTTGTCTTCAAGAAACTCATCTCACTTTCAAGAACAGGCACTATCTTAAGATAAATGGATAGAAAAAAATATACCATGCAAATGGTCCTAAGAAAAAAGCAGGCATTGCAATTCTAATATCTCACAAAACAGACTTTAAACTAAAACTAATCAGAAGAGATAAAGAGGGCCACTTCATTCTGATCAAAGGAACATTACAATCATGAACATATATTCACCAAACTCTGGTGCACCCAACTTCATATAAACAATACTACAGGACTTTAAGACACAGATTAATCCCAACTCATTAATAGTAGGGGACTTCAATACCCCACTGTCTCCATTAGATAGATCAACAGGGCAGAGAGTTAACAGAGAGACATCTGAATTAAACAATGCCATATATCAAATGGGCCTAACAAACATCTACCAAGTATTCTACCCAAGCACCAAAGGATATATGTTCTATTCAGTGCCCCATGGAACCTTCTCCAAAATCGACCATATACTGGGGCACAAAACAAACCTCAAAAATAAAATA
>NW_008355775.1:5175797-5177026 GCF_000622305.1 Nannospalax galili | reverse complement strand
CTGATGCCCAGATCTGACTTCTGCGGACATTGCACAACATGGGTACACTTACATACATGCAGGCAATACACTCATACAAATAAAATAAAAACAATAAATAAAAAATTTTAAATATATTGATAAAACATGCATGATAAATGCCCTAGAGAGAACTGGACTGGATGGAACATAACTCAACATGAATATGCTATATACCATGAATTCATAGCTAACACTTTCTAAATTGAGAAAAACTGGAAACATTCCCATTGAAATCAGGAACCAGACAAGGCTGTCTACTGTGCCCACTTCTCTTTAACATAGTGCTTGAAACGCTTGCAAGAACAATAAGACAAGAGTGGGAAATTAAAGGACTAATAATTGGAAGAGATTAAATTATACATTTTTAAAGATGATAGGATATTATATCTAAGGGATGGCAAAAATTCCACCAGAAAACTGCTAGAAATCATTAACATCTTCAGGAAAATGGCAGCTTACACAATTAACGTACAAATTCTATAGCATTTCTATATACCAATAACAAGCAAAATCAGAGAATGAGCACATGGAAACACTCCCCTTCACAATAGCTGCAAAAAAGTAAAAATAAAATATCTCAGAATAAACGTGAGCAAAGACATTAAAGACCTCTACAATGAAAATTTTAAGTCTTTAAAGAAAGAGATTGAGGAAGACATCAGAAGATGGAAGGACTTCCTATGGTCATGGATTGGAAGAATTAATATTGTGAAAGTGACCATCCTTTCAAAAGCCATTTATAGATTCAATGCCATGCCAATCAAAATCCCCATGACATTTTTCACAGAATTGGAACAAACCATCCTAAGAATCATATGGAAGCACAAAAGACCTCGGATAGCCAAAGCAACCCTGAGCACCAAGAGCAATGCCGGGGGATTACTATACCAGATTTTAAGCTGTATTACAGAGCTATAGTCATAAAAACAACATGATACTGGCACAAAAATAGACCCATAGATCAATGGAACAAAATTGATCACCCAAATATGAGTACATGCAATTTCAGCCACCTGAGTTTGACAAAGGGGCCAGGAGCATTCACTGGAGGAAAGACGGTATGTTCAGCAAATGGTGCTGGCAAAACTGGATCTCCACCTCTGGAAGAATGAAACTGAACTCCTATCTTTCACCTTGCACAAAAGTCAATTCCAAATGGATCAAAGACCTCAATGTAAAGCCTGAAACTCTGAAACTGTTAGAAGAAA
>NW_008355775.1:5170408-5175384 GCF_000622305.1 Nannospalax galili | reverse complement strand
ACATTGGGAAAAACCTACAAGATATAGGCATAGGAAAGGATTTTCTAAACCAGACATCAATTGCTCAGGAAACAAGGGCAAGAATTAACAAATGGGACCTCATTAAACTAAAAAGCTTCTGTACATCAAAGGAGGCAACCAGGGAAGTGAACAGAAAACCCATAGAGTGGGAGAAAAATCTTCACTAGCGACACATCTGACAGAGGTTTAATATCCAGAATATATAAAGAACTCAAAAAACAGAGAATCAAGACAGGAAGTAACCCAATTAAAAGATGGGCTAAGGAGCTGAACAGAGAGTTCTCAAAAGAAGAAGTAAAGATGGCTAAGAAGCATCTTAAAAGATGTTCAACATCACTAATAATTAGGGAAATGCAAATTAAAACCACTTTAAGATTTCATCTCTGTAGCAGGAGGCCTCCAAAGATGGCGTGGACCCAGAGCCCTGGGATTCAGTGAGAGTTCATTTGACTTCCTGGCCCGTAAATAGCCTGCGAAAAGGAGCCCACGAAAAGGAGCCCGCGCCTCTGTACCCTGCTTGTGAGCCTAGTGACTGCTGTCCCAAACAGACTGTGGAGTGCAGACCAACCAGAACATGATACACTGACCAAAGAGACTTGGGGTCAGAGAAAGGGAAACATAAGGCCTGCCCCCTCATGCACTAAATGAGCCTGCAGCACCTCACCTAGTGCTTGCTTCTACCAGACTCCTGGTGTCTGTGTGTTGACTCTGCGCCTCTTGCCCCCACCCCCTAATCGGCAGGGGACCCAATCCAGGTCAGGGTCTTCACAGCTGGCCTGAGGAAGACCAGCAACACCTAGCTCCCAAACAGGGATCCCTGCCCACGGTGTTGGCAACAACCAGAACCTTGGTTCGTTCGATAAGTAGGCCCCTGGATTTGTCTGTTTCTTCGGCTTCTCGAGGGTAAGCGAGTAGCCCCCTCCTCTGTCCCCTCCATCTTGTCTGTCATTTTATTGTTAAACTAGATTGTTAGATCAGGGAGCCACAATCTGCCACATGAACCCGAAGCCCACATCGGCACCTCTCCCTCTTGGCTCATCCTGGTGAGTTCACATAAGGGCTGATCCACCCCGAACTTAGAGCCCAGGCTTCAGGTCACCCTGTTGCCTGACCCAGAGACACCATGTGAGCATATGGCTGAAGGGGTCACAACCTTCAGAAGTCCCTCACTAAGCACAAGACATTTGGATCTGATACACCCTTACATGTCAGGGCAGTTTATATCCGAGTGGCTCATGGTGCTTCTTTGTTTCCTTTGTGCCCTCTTGGTAGTCACCCTTGTCTTCTACTTTTGTGGTGAATTCCCCTTCGTGAGACCCTCCCACAATGGGCAATTTACCACCACAATGCAGGGAACCACAAACGGTAGCACTCAAGGTGCTCCTTAAAACTAGAGGGTTAAAAGTTAAAACAAAAGATATGGAACACTTTGGGGATGAAGCCACTAATCTAGCTCCATAGATCTCCCCTGAAAATATGTGGGACCCTGACACGTGGGTGTGGGTCCTCTTCCTGGCCTGAAAAAGGGAAGTTGGGTCAAGGATCACTCCCCCTGCATCTGTTTGTACCGATCCTCCTAGCCATCATTGCTAGCCTTAAATCCTCCTCTCCTGAGGAAGTCATCTCAGCCCACAACAAGCACTGCCAGGAGCAATCTAGTGTAGATCTGGCTATTACCTTGACCCCGGACCTCCTGGACCCAGAGGTGGACGCTGCATCTGTGCCCACTTCCAATAAGAAAGGAGCTCCTTTGCCTATAACTCAGGATACTCTCCTAGAGCTACCATGCCCAGAAATTCCCCCATCCCAATACCCGTGGAAGGAGTTACTCTCTGCCCCCCCATAACCATCCCACCCCTTCCCCTGCTACCATGCCCCTCCCTCGTAGGCTGCCCTCCTTAAACCCTCACCTGCCTTTGTCCGCATTTCTGGTTAACATCGGCCCTGATGCAGCGCAGCGTCCATGGCTGCCCACCCCACTTGCTGACCTTCTTCTTATCTGCAAGGAGGCTGAGCAATTGGGCCCTGACTCCCCATATTTCGAAGAGGTTCTTTGCCAGTGGTCCTTACATTTACAAACCCACTATGATTGGTATAACTTGCTAAAGGCAGCCTTAGAACCCTCAGTGTTTCTAAACTGGCGCACAGCCTATGATGATCAGGCTGAAAACCAGGCCCACCTAAATCTCCAGTATGGCCTCAACATTACGTTGGACATGCTCACGGGATGCGGACAATATACTGACCCCATCTCCCAGTCTACTATTGCCCTCCATGCCTATTTCCAACAAGTTTCTGATTTGGCCTTTAAGGCCCTTAAATGTTGCTCCTCCCATGACCCACAAGTCTTTTCCATAATTTGATTCAACAGTCAGGGGAGCCCTTCACAGACTTCTTTACCTGTGTCACCGAGGCAGTAGAGCGGAGGGTGGAGTCTGGACCCACCCAAGAGGTGCTTATCAAACAGTTAACTTGGGAGGGCCTAAACACCCCTACTCATAATGCTATTGCACCTGTCCACAATGATATCATTCACAAATGGGTACTCGCTACTAGAGACTCAGACCTCAGGGTGGGCCTTATTGAGGCTTTGACCGCTTCCTTGGAGACTCTTTTGTCATAAGGAAAACCCACCTACTTTGGCACATGGGAAGGCTGCTGGAACTGTGGGGGTCTTGGGCATTTTCATAGCCACTGCCCAAAAGGTACAGCCTGCCCCAAGACTCTCTGCCCCAAGTACAAAAAAGGGTTCCATTTGGCTAAGAACTGTAGTTCAGAACCTCAACCGGACTTGGCTCCTTTAAACTTCCCCCAGGGTGCCCCTCAGCCCCACCCACAAGAGGGGAAACAAGACAGATATTATGGACCCTCCTGATCCTCAATCACTCCCCACTAATGACCCTGTTCCTAGATGGGATTGCCATAAAGGTCCTGGTAGACACAGGGGCTGATGTCACCATTATATTGGAAACTGAATCTCTTAAATTACTTCATTGGAAATACCGGCCAGGCCCACCAATAAAAGGAGTTGGCGGCAAACAAGAAACCAAGCTGGTCACACGTCCAGTGTATTGGAAGGACTTGGATAGAAACCAGGGCACAGTTACCCCCATAGTAGTGGACGATCCCCATAACTTGTGGGGCCGAGATGTCCTAGAGGACATGGGCACGGTCCTTACAACAGATGACCACACCTTTTATGATGATCATGCTCCACGATAACTTGGGACTATCAGGGAGAAGACAACACCTTGCCCAACACCCCCAATCCTAATGGCCACTGCCCGCTCAGGATCGACTCCAATCTTGGCCCCCAAGCTGATCCCCATTACCTGGCTCTCTAATGATGCCATTTGGGTGGACCAGTGGCCTATAATAGAACCTAAATTATCTACCCTCAAAAATTTGGTAGCTGAACAATTGAGGCTTGGCCACATCAAGCCCTCTCTCAGTAAACATAATACCCTGATATTTGTTATTAAAAAGAAATCAGGGAAATACAGACTTCTCCAAGATCTTAGAGCAGTCAATGCCCAGATGGAAAAAATGGGCTCACTACAAGCAGGTTTACTACACCCTACAGCCATCACCCCATCCCATCATATCATAGTACTTAATATCCAGGATTGTTTCTTCCAAATCCTCCTAGCAGAACAAGATAGACCTCACCTTGCCCTCACAGTATGGGAGCCCAACTTTCAAAGAACAGCCAAGAGATACCAATGGGAGGTACTACCATAAGGTATGAAAAATAGCCCCACAATCTGCCAATTTTATGTTAATAAGGCCTTAACCAACATCCCTAAGGACCTAATCATCATCCACTATATGGACGACATACTGCTAGAACACAAATCTCACAATACTCTA
Organism: Nannospalax galili; assembly: GCF_000622305.1. Taxonomy (NCBI): domain Eukaryota; kingdom Metazoa; phylum Chordata; class Mammalia; order Rodentia; family Spalacidae; genus Nannospalax; species Nannospalax galili. The sequence goes on along the minus strand of NW_008355775.1, from coordinate 5,171,493 downwards.
TAGGCTGCAATACCCAGTCTGCTTGCCAATCAAAAATGTCTAGGTCTCCACATAGCATGAGACAAGTTACAATACATCCAACCTTTCACATTCTTTGGCTACCACATAGATACAGTAATTAAACCATTTAATCCCTCCATCTTACAAAAAACTATATATACCTTGACTGAGCTCCAAGAACTCTATGGGACTGTAAACTGGCTCAAGCAATTCATACCGGTCCCTGACGTGGAATTCCGGGCCTTATTCTCCCTGCTGGAAGGCCATAATTCACCAACTTCAAGGATCCCTCTCACCCAGCCAGCTAAAGATCTTCTTAATAAGATAGATCACACACTCTGGTCTGCGTCACTCTGACGTCATGACCCAGCAGAACCATTACTGGCCTTGATCCTCTGGGCTAAAAATGGTGTCTTGGGGGCACTATGGCAGCAAGACCCCCTGGTGTGGATCCACCTGGCTACCTCGGACCTAACTAGGCTTAGCACTAAGTGTGATATTGCCTTCAAGTTAGCAATTAAGGCCTGACAAACAGCCAGACACATATTCAGAAAGGAACCTGACAAAATTATACTGCCCTTTCCTCTTAAGCATTCCCAAACATTATAGGCAAACTCTCTGGCTTCCCAACTAATGATGTCCAGGTTCACGGGGGAGTTGGATAACCACACCCCCCCAGATAAGTGACTGGCCAGCCTGGCCTGTTTGGAAATCACCACTCAGCCACACACTTCCCCCTGCAAATACCCCCTACCTTTAGCCACGCTAGCCTTCTCGGATGCCAGTAAGTCCCATTATGGCGTTGTCATTCAGCACATGGGAAAGGATGACACCTGTTACGTACAAGCCAATCCTGGCTCTGTCCAGTTGGGGGAGCTCCTGGCCTTGTTAAAAAATCTTCCAAGTCTGCCAGACTGAGCCACTTATATTCTCTGACAGCCAGTATTGCGGTTCAGGCCCTCAGATGTCTTCCCTTTGCTAGGGTAAAAGGCCACAACGATCCCATCACTAGAACAATGAGAGCTCTCCAGATTATCTTAGCTAACAGACAATGGCCCTGGCACATATCCCACATAAGATCACAC
>NW_008355775.1:5145735-5169668 GCF_000622305.1 Nannospalax galili | reverse complement strand
CCTTGCCACTAGTGAGATGGAAGGCCCCCATAACGTGTCAATGGCAACCGCCCGCCCCCTTGTTAACAAGAGGGCGAAGCTATGCTTGTGTGTTTCCTCAGACAGAAACAAAGCCAGTGAGAGATGTGAGACCAGCAACCAACCAACAGGACCCCCAGGACCCAGAGACCTCACTGCTATCTGGATAATCTTTTCCTCTTTCCTCACCCCTGCCATGGCCCATGATCTCTGGGCCTTGGTCCCCTCCCCACCTATACTCTTGCCCTTATTGCTTCATTCCCCAGCCTACCCCACCCTCTATTTAACTAATTCTACACTCCCACCACGGACCACGGACCCAGTTACTTCCTGGGAATCACTCAATGGCTCCTGGCCACCAAATAACTCTCTATGCTTCACTACTAACAATGCATCCTCATGCACTGGGCTGTTCAACCTGACTGTCCAAGATTATGCCAGCAATGCCTCCTCGGGTTACATGCTTAAACTCAAGGGCCTTTCCCCTACCTTCAACAACACCGATGTAGCTTTGGTCCTCGTTGCACTGGGGGCAATCATGGCAAGAGGGGTGGAGGGGGCTACCACCCCTCTGCCCCCATTTTTCCCTGCTATTCTATTCCCACCACTCCCCAACTGTTCACATACACACTCCCTTGCACCCTTTTTCCTTGCGCTCCCCATACTGTGGCAGAGATGCCTCCCTAAGCCCAACCATGCCATCCCTCCCTTCTTCCGTTTCAGCTGCTCCCCCTCTGATCACCCCCTAGGATCTTGGAGACAGCTGGCCCCCACCTATCCCTGCGGCATTGAGATCTCCCATACCAACTGCGAGTTAATACTTGGTAACTGGGACCTCTGTGGTCCACATGCCTGCATGAACATGAGGCCATTACTGGCACAGCAGTGCCTTCAGCTTTCCAACGGCACTTACACTAACAGCAATCTCTCTACTTGTGCCCCAAACAAAATCCTTACATCCATTGATCACATGACATCCTGGCCCCCTACCCTCATTTGCATGTGGCCCCCATTTGCCTTATTGCTAGCCGATGTTACCTCCGACCCTCGGGGACAACTCAATTGCTCCGATACCAACACTACCTGTATGCTGGCAGCCTGCTGGAACCATCCCGCTCACATAGTTCTCTTTGAGTGAACCCGTGGCCCTTTGAGTTCCAGTCACCAATGCAACCCACTTCCATGATGTCACCCTTATAGAGCAGAGAGCCTTGTCACAGTCCCCCGACTTAAAACGGGATTTTGGGGTCACTGCTGCTCTCATCTCAGCCATCATTCTTGCATTAAGTGCAACCGCCACTGCCACAGTGGCTATCATCCAATCCTCCACTACTGTGGAGATGCTCAACGAGGTCGTGTCCAGAACCTCCTCTACCTTTCACACTCAGTCCCTTATCAATCAGCATCTTCATCAGGCAATTAATGTGTTACAACAACAAACTGATCTCTTAAGTGAAGAGCTGGCAATTACCAAAGACATGGCTCTGCTAGCCTGTGACCTTCACTTTGTCTCACCCTCTATAACGTACAAAATATTACTGGTGCATGCCTACAGCTCGCACACTATATTCACCATCACTGGAATCAAAAGTTTCTTAACTCTGCTATATTACTAATTAATCAGATTATTGCTCTAAATTATACCCGTGCCCCCATGCTAGACACCAATTCAGGGTTTTTAGAGAAAATCTGGTCTAATCTAATAGCACTGTTTGACCCGTCTTGGATCGTCACTTACCTACTCCTGAAAGGCATAATTATTCTTCTTTTTCTACTTCTTAAATGCCTTGTTCTTTGTTCCCGCAGTCAGAAAAAATTCAGTCACTCAGTATATCAGGCCCTCAGAGCAATACACAAAGATGATTTCAATCCACCCTATGCAGCCCGACAGACTTGGCTCACACAGATGTACGAGGCCTCCTACAGATAATTCCCCACCTCGACTGATCCCCCGGGATGATACTCCTTGGAGGGCTGGTAGTCAATGGCAGGTAAGCTCCTGTCGGGCTGAATCAACTTAAGCCAGGACATGGACACATACACCCATGCTCCAATGATGGGTAAGGTTCATGCCCAAATAGGACAACCTGACAGGCACAGTCCATGATCCTGGGGTCATTCCGAGGCAGAGCTGCCTACAGGCTCTCGCTGGACAGTCATTTTTAAAGAAAAAGGGTGGAAATGTAGCAGGAGGCCTCCAAAGATGGTGCGGATCCAGAGCCCTGGGATTCAACGAGAGTTCACTTCACTTCCTGGTCCATAAATAGCCGGTGAAAAGGAGCCTGCCAAAAGGAGCCTGTGCTTCTGTATCCTGCTCATCAGCCTAGTGACTGCTGATGCAAACAGACTGTGTAGCGCGGACCAACCAGAACACAATACACTGACCAAAGGGACTTGGAGGCAGAGAAAGGGAAATATAAGGCCTGCCCCCTCCTGCATTAAATGAGCCTGCAGCACCTCGCCTAGTGCTTGCTTCTACCGGACTCCAGGTGTCTGTGTGTCGTGACTCCATCCCTCTTGCCCCCACCCCCCTAATCAGCAGGGGACCCAATCCAGGTCAGGGTCTTCACAGCTGGCCTGAGGAAGACCCACAACACATCTCACCCCAGCCAGACTGGCTATGATTAAGTTATACCACTCCTTGGCATACACCCAAAGAACTCGTCTTATTGCAGAGACACTTGTACATCCATGTTTGTTGCCGCTCTTTCACAATAGCTAAAAGATGGAAGCAAACTAAGTGTCCCTCAATTGACGAGTAAATAATGAAAATATAGTTCATTTATATGATGGAGTTTTATACAGCAGTAAAGAAAGATGAAATCATGAAATATGCAGGTAAATGGATGGAACTAGAAACTGTTATACTAAGTGAAGTAACACATACTCAGAAAAAAATTCGACATACGTTCTCCCTCATATGTGGATCCTAGAACCAAATTCTGATAAGTGAGTATGTATCCAGATGTAACTACAGGAACCAGGATAATGGAAAGGAACCAGGGAAGTGAAAGAAAAGAAAGAACCTGAAAGAAGAACAGTAGAAAACGGGTGTTAATAAGGGAGATATGGATTAAAAATTGGGTTAGTTTAAGGGAGGGGGGAGGGAAGGGTATACAAGGAACCTAGGGGATAAAGGGAAAGAAGGCGCTCAAGAGAGGTAGGACCATAGGGAGAAAGAGGAAAAGTGGGCTTAATTGGGGAAACCATGAGCGAGGGGTTGGACAATGCAACAGATATATAATGCCTAGCTAGTTTTAAGATCATGACTAGTAATAATCAGATACATACAGATTAGAGATGCATGCACCAACATCTCAGTGTTACGAGCAAAAACAGTCTTTCTGTAAGAAACAGTATATTTTAAAATGAAATGTAGATCTTTTTTAAAGGTTAAAAACTCATTCAATTTTATGTTTTACAGGGCTTATACTGAGTTCAATATTGTATAATTGTATTAATTCGACAGTGAACCTAAAACTTTTATAGCCACTTTTGAAAGAGATGTATCTTTGTTCTGGAAACGGTTAATGAGTATGTTAAAGCTGTTATGAAATGCTTCTTCTAAAAAAAAAAAGAAAAAAAGATTTATTTTTAATATTTAAAAAATTATGTGTGGATATGTGCATTGGAATGTAGGTGCCTAAGGAGGCTAGAGGTGTCAGATTACTGGAGCTGGAGTTGCAAGCTGTCATTAGCCACCTGACATGGGTGCTGGGAACCAAACTTGAATTGTCTACAAGAACGGTACACATTCTTAGTCACAAAGCCATCTCTCCATCCCCCAGAAACATTTTGATAACCAATCATTATGGAAAAATATTCTATAACATTTACTGATATGGTACATCAAAATATTTTTACTTGAAAACTGTATTTAAAGGCTATATGAAGTATTTATTGGTCAACATTACAAACGCTAGACATTGCTTTATTTACAAAAATAATTTTAAAATACTAATTTAAATATTAAAGGCTCAGGGAAATAGAATCTAAAAATATTTTCCTTTAAAGAAATGATAACCAATTGCTGGCTAGAAGCAGTTAACAATTGTTATGCATTACTATTTATTTCTTCTCTTTTCCTTTCTTTTCTGTGTGTTATAACTTGCTATGTAAAATTTAGGATTGAGTTTTTTTTTCACTTCAGTAATTAAAAAATGCCTCTGTTGATGGGACTTTGCCAGATCTTTCTCTTGTCAAAATGATTAATATTATGGTGCTTAGAACTTATGCAAATATTGGAAACCAGCTATTCATAAGTCATATTTATGACTTTGATGATAAATATTATGTTACATAATTTCAATTCTGTGTCAGATTTATATCAAATAAGGGAAGAATGTTTTGATGTACTATGGGAATATGGCTGTATATATAGCATGCTATACAGGAGAATTTACTTAGTTGAGATGGTACTTGGGTATTACAGTAATCAGTATAAGCTACACATTTTTTTGGTTGCACTAAATAGATAAATACTTAATTGCACTAAAAATTGAAAGGTTGGGAAGCCATGTAGTAACACTTGGGATGTAGAGACAGGAAGATCAGGAGCTCAAAGCTACCCTAGACTACATGAGACCTGTCTGAAATTTTAAAAAGCAGGGGTTAAAAAGATGGCCCAGTTGTTAAGAGTGTGTACTGCTCTTGCAGAGAACCTGAGTTCAGTTCTGAGTACCTTCATCAGGTGGCTCACAGCATCCTGTAACACTAGCTCCAGGAGATCTGACCTCTTCTGGACTCCGTCGGCACCTATAGTCATGTGTACATACCTACACACAGACACACACATATACCTTATAATTAAAAAAAACACAAACTTTTAAAAACCTGAAAGTTTATTAAATGAAAATGCTCCATAAAATTCTCTATTGAGTCATGAGAAATAAACCCAAATAGTTCTTAAAAATATAAAAAGTATAAATCTTTTCAAAATTTCTACAGCATAGTAAGTCAAGATTAAAGTAGATCTCTTATGAGGATATATTAAAATACATAATAAATGTGTGTGTACCATCACCAAGGCAAGGAGCAGGGTTATTTAATAGTTGATGGTAGAGCAATTGATGGACTCTCTGGGAAACAAAAGAACAAATTAAATGTTTATACCATACCCTTTTCGAGTTACAGACAGGAGTCAGATGATCCTATTCATATTTCTGAACAATGACTCTAGCTTATGGGTGAGAATGGTGGGAGGGAGACAGGAGCAGAAGCTGGAGGTCAGCTGAGAGACTACAGCAGAGGACAAAGTGGCCTTGATGTTGGGGGCAGTGGAAGAAAGGGAGAGGAGTGGCAGTACTTAGTGGACTGGATGGGAAGAAAGAGGAGGTGGGAATTTAGTCTTTTGTGTGCTGTATACAAGATGTCTTTAGGGTAGTCAAGTGGGCCAAAAATTGCCATAATTGCTTTACTTCAGAATTTCATCCTTCACTTGCACAGCTTCAGGTATATAAAAGTATGATTTGAGGATTCTGCATGTCTCTAAAGAGCAATGTCACCTTTTTACTTATATAACTTTCAATATGTAAAGGTATGATTTGGGGTCTCTGCATATTCCTTTAGGTCACAACAGTTTCTTAGAAAAGGCTCCTTTAGTCTACTCAGTAAACTTTACCTTCTTACATTTAGATGAACACATATCTTGGGTTGCATTTTAGGAAGAGAAATCACCTTCCGGATTCCAGAGATGTATTCTTGTGTCCAGAAGCAATAGAAATGAAACTGAATCCTGAGGGGTACAGGGAATGCTCCCTCAAGACATCTGCTGGAGCTAAATGGGAGACATGCCTCTGATGACAAGCATGTGAGGCCACCTGCTCCATGAAGAAAGGGAAAAAGGTAGCTTATATTGGAAAAAATTGCCCATCTATATTGGAAACAATTCCCATCTGGCTCATCTCATACAAATAAGGGATTCAGACTTGCATAGAGTGTGGAGATCTTACTAATTACTGTTGGACCTTCATGCAAAAGAGAGATTGAGATTTTCAGTTTCTGGTCCTGACTGGTTAATGCCTGAGCTCAGTTGTGGATTGCTCATAGGTCAGCTTTGACCACCAGCAGAGGTTTCTCCTAGCTGCGCTGTGTGTGAACCCAGATCCTTGCAACGCCCCTTTCCAGGATCTGATCATTTAGTCTTTCTGCTGGGTGATCCCCAACTGTCTCTGTAATGTGATAGCAATATTAATATTTATTGTGCACCCATTCTTCTGTTAAGTGCTGTTCCTACATGTCTTACTCTGAGAACATGACAAACAGATCTGAGCTAAGGAGTAGCTGTGATGGTCATGTACTGCAGCTAGGATCAAAACAAATCCTCTAAGTTTTTACTACATACACCGTCAATCCTGGCAATTATATTTTTCTTCTCGAAATGTATTTTTTTTGTCAGCCTTAGTAACATTGAAATATGGTTGTCAGGGAAACTAAACTTTTGATGCTTCTGTTTCATTATATTATTATGTCAGATATTTTATTTAGAGGGATTTTTTGTGCCTATTTTCAATCTTCAGTTTGATGAGTCCGTAGATGTAGGATCCCTTGATATGAAGGGCCAATTGTAGGTCTAAGGGAACAAATATTAAGTTGGAACAGCTGATATAAAGTGCTGGGGATGACAAACAAGTTGTTGACACTTTTATATAAGGCAGGCAGGTAAGTCTCACTGAGAAAGTGACTTAGATAAAAAAAAATCTAGAGAAAGCGGGGGAAGATGGAGAAGTGCATTCAAAGCAGAGGAAAGAGAAAGTGAAGACTCTGGTGCTCTAGCAAGGCTGACCAACTTGCAGTACATGGACGCTACCCTGGCTGGAGGTGAAGCAAGCTAGAGAGGGGTGAGATACTGAGATCAGAGAGGAGGAGGGCTAGGGAAGCAGCAGGTCATTATATGGAACTCACAGTGTGAGGGCTGGGGCTGAGAGTGTGAGGATTAATTAGAGACAAGATTAGGAGAAACTTCATAAACCTCTCTCTCTCTCTCTCTCTCTGTGTATATGTGTGTGTGTGTGTGTGTGTGTGTGTGTGTGTGTGTGTGTGTTTGTATATGGGTGGATCATGATTTGAGGAAAGGCAGCATAGTCCCTGTCTTGAGCAAATGAGTACAGTTTACTGATACAGTAAACGTTGAAGGAAAAACTGGTTGGGGGCCAAAAAATAATATTGAAGTTTTGGTACAGGGATTTCTCTAATTCCTTTCTCACAGGGAACAATGTTATTAGATTACATACCATGAACACAAATGCTAAGCTTACAAATGAGGTAAGTTCTGTGTCTATCTCTTAAATATGGTTGTATAAGTATGCCCGTTCATTAGTTAATATTTGCTGAGTTTCTTTTTGTTGCAGACACCGTGCTAAGCACTGTGTGTTGCTGTTATGAGAGCTCAAGCTAAAAAGGGTGACCAGTTGGCCTGGAGCTCAGAAAGGGATCTGGGAATTGTTAGCACGTGGTGATAAGGAAAGCCTGCAGTGGATGACGCCATCTGTGTGGAGAACTGGATAAGAGGGAAACTGAGAACTGACCTCTTGGGAAGTTGTTCTTCTAGTTTCCGATGGAAGAGCAGCTCACAAAGGTTTTCAAAGTGATTCTGGAAGTGCACTTAGCATCTCGGAACCCAAAGTGACAAAGTCTTTCATAGAGGAAGTGTCCACTTTGCCAGGTGCTGAGAAGCCAGAACACACCGTTCATTTGGCTCCATGGGGTCACTGTTGGCCTTAGCAAGAAAGCCGGGAAGGGAGAATCCATTTGGGGGAAGGTTGAAGATGAATAGGAGGTGAGTGAATGGAGTCTGGGAGAGTAGACATTCTCCCTGAAAATGAACTTGGAGAGGAGACACTGGGGGGTAGACAGTGAAGGGCTTTCTCATGTGACTTTATAGATGAAGAGTATACACTGGCCAGGAATCATTAATGAGATACTCCGTGGGACTAAAAAGGCAGCTATTATTCAGCACTTGTGATCATCACATGCAAGTTTATATTCTTTGGTAGAATATTCCTGTGTTTTTCTCAAGAGCATTCTCTGTGGCAATATGGTTAAAAAAGAGTATGTCAGAAACTGCTATTTCCTCCTGATATCCGTTTTTTTCCCATCAAAATTTTTCAGCCGGGCACAGATTTTCTTAAAATAAACATCACAGCAGTTCCCTGATATGATGATTAATCTTAATTGACAACCTGACTGGATTTAGGATCACCTAGCAGATAAACTTCTGATGTGTCTGTAAGGATATTTCCAGAGAGGTTTAATGAGGTGGGAAGACCCATCCTAAATGAGGGCAGTATTCCATAGACTGGGGTCCTCTACTGAATCAAAAGGAGAAAGTAAGTTGAGTACCAGCATTCATCTCTCTCTCTGCTTCCTGACTGCTAAGGTAAAGTGACCAGCCACCTCCCATTCCTCCCTCCATAGCTAGATCTGCTTTGCCACCATGCCTTCCCTGCCAGATGGACTCTATCCTCAAACTGTGAGCTGAAATAAAACCTTCCTACCTTAAGTTGTTTCATTCAGGTATCTTGTCACAGCAACAAGAGAAGTAAAAATAGAATGGATTTTCTTTGTACAAATGTATGTGACCCTAAGAATTAGTTCTCCTCACCGGATTTAATCAACACCGTTCTGCCGAACTTGGTGGCGCATGGCTTTTATCCCAGTACTTCAGAGGTGGAGGCAGGAGGAGGGAGTTCAAGGCCATCCTTTACTTCATAGTAGGTTAAAAGATGGCCTAGGCTATATGAGACTAAAGAAGAAGAAGAAGAAGAAAAGGCTAGGCATGGTGATGCATGCCTTTAATCCCAGCACTCCAGAGGCAGAGGCAGAGGCAGAGAGAGCTCTACAAGATTGAGACTGTGATCTAGATAGAGGCCAGTCAGCCTGGTTGACATAGCGAGGTCCAGGCCAGCTGGGGCTACAGAGAGACCCTGTCTCAAAAAGATAATAGTGTTTTATAACAGCTTCAGAGACACTCTCTTAAGAACAGCTTATGTGTATCCTGTTACACACCATGCCTCTTTTCCCCCTTTTGCTAGTTGAAATATAGATGTGATTACTGGAGCTACTGTAGCCATCCTGGACCTTGAGGTGACCTTTAGAACAACTGTACAGGCAGTTAAAAGAAAAATGAGAAGGCTCCAAACTCTTTGTTGAATTCAATCAGCACAGTTCCATGTAGTCTGTAGACTGACTCTATCAGGATGTCATTACAAAGGAAAATAAGCATCGCTTAAGAGTCTTACAACTCGTGTGTGTGTGTGTGTGTGTGTGTGTGTGTGTGTGTGTGTGTTCAATCAAACCTAAGCTTAAAAAGCGCAGGAAAAAAATCAGAAAGACAAGAAAATCCAAGCCTGTAATAGAAAGGACAAGCCATCGTTGAAATGAAAACACATTAAAAGTTATTGAAGAGGAGCTGGAGAGATAGCTCAGTAGTTAAGAGCACTGGTTGCTCTTGCAGAGGACTGGGTTTGATTCCCAGCATCTACATGGCAGCTAACAACCTTCTGTAGGGGATCCAACACCCTCTTCTGATCTCTGTGGTGCACTTATATGCATGCAGGCAATACACTCATACACATAAAATAAAAATAATAAAATATTTTTAAAAGTTATTGGAGAAAATTCTACTTAGGGACAATAATACAGTTAACTAGGGTCAGGGCTCCTGTCCAAGAGTCCTTGATGTAAGAAAGGAAATAAGCTTTGAAGAGACCATAATAGGAAGGAAATGGCACATGATGAAATGTGCAGTGTGGTCCCACATCATCCAGTCCCCTTCTTTATCACTGGTCCAACACAGCAGGTCCTCTTGCAAAGCCTTCATTCAAGACAGTGAAGGAGGCTGGTGATGGTTCCTTTTCATATTCAGTACACACTCACTTCCCCTTAACTGTTAAACCACATACACATGACTTCCTTGAATGCAGGTAAGAAGAGATGACAGCTCAGATTCACTTTTTCTGCTAATTGTACACAATATGTTAAACTTACATAATTCAGATAGGATATTAAGCTTGGTTTGAGGCTGTTCTCATAAGAGAACATAAGTATTATTAATGTGACTAACAAGTGGAATATTTTGCTTCATTCCTCTGATTTGAATTTCAGTTCTCTCTGGCTCTAGTTCACATGCTACTGGCAATGGAATTGGGTGATCAACTGTTGGCTCTTCTCTTGATAGAGTGCTTGGGATGCCAAGTCCATCTAATACATTTGAGCTTTGGTTAGATTCCTTGTGCCAGCTTCCAAACAAAGTTTATACATATGTGTACTAATATGATATGCCTATAACTAAAATTTTTGTAGATAAATTCAGTTGACTGTCCTTGAATGTACAAAAATAATCAGTAGTTTTGAAAAGGTTTCTTATTGAAATTGTTCTATAGATTCTAGGAAAATAGAACAGCAGAAATCTAACATTAGGATTATAATTAACTTCTAATCTTATTTAAATTTATCTATGATTCCTCTGACCATTTCAATATTTTTACTATGATTATGGCAAGGGATATGACATATTTTCTATAGTATTAAACATTTGGGATGATAAAAAGGTATGTTAAAATGCTTAGAAATGTTTATAAAAGTACAAAAAATATTGAGACCTGATTTAGTATTATAGATACACATTTAATAGTACATGTGTAAGTATTCAAGTTTACATATATTAACCCAACCAGTACAATCATTGGTATTTTTATTTATTTATTTTGAAATTTGGAGACAGAGTCTCAAGACTTCATCTATGTAGCTGGGGCTGATCTTGAACTTCTGATTCTCCTGCCTTCACCTTCCAAGGGCTGGGGGTAGTTTATGTGGTGCTAGGGATTGAGCTCAGGGGTTCATGCACACTAGGCAAGCACTCTACCAACTGATTTACATGCCAGCACAGGTCTCAAGAAACTTTTTCTTCTCAAACTATTAGTCAATGGTTAAGCTTTGAACTTCTCTTTCCTATATGAACATTATTTCTGGAAACCTCAATAGTTATTGAAGGATTTTTTAAACCTACAGAATCATTTCAGCCAAAGAATTTGAAAGGAAATAATAGATCAGGACACCACCATTTGCAAACTTCGGATAGGAGTGGTGATCATCAATGACTGCTAACATCACTGAATGAGAGCGGACAAGGCATCATACATCTCCTGATGAAAATACATACATAACACCACAAAGGAAGTGACCTTGATCACAGAGTGAAGGTGTTTCAGACCAAATCTCTAGATTTAACTACAAGTTTACAGGAAGCACAGGGAGGGAAACAAGTTAAAAGACACCATGGATGCTTGATTTGGATCTTAAACGTCCCTCAAAGGCCCATATGTTAAAGCCTTGGTTGCTAGCCTTTGCTGCCTTTGAAGATGAGACTGCAGGGAAGCCTTAGATCACTGAGTGTGTCACAGAGGGAGATATTGAGACCCAGACTCCTTCCTTACTTTCGTTGCTCCCTGACCACCACAAGATGAGAAATTTCTTCCACTACGCACTGGCGCTATGATGTCTCACCACAGGCCCAAAGTCATGGTATGAAGTAACCAAATAGGAAATATGAATGTCGATGCCTATAGATTTGGTATATTGAAGAATTATTGTTAAAGTTTTCAGATATGTTAATGGTATTATGTTTTTCTAAAGAGCTGTTTTCTTTTGCAAATATATACTGAAATATTTATGGAAGAAATATGGATTATGAGACATATTTCAAAATAATATGGGTAGGTAAGGGTATAAATGAAGCAAGGTTAGCCACATTAAAGGTGAATGATGGAATTAAATACAAGGTGTTATTTTTGCACTGTTATTTTTATTAAAATTTTTTAATTTTTCAAATATATGTAGGAAATTTTAATAATAAAAACATATAATAGATGAGTTTTGGAAGCACTTGAATGTATGAGCCCTGGGCTAGATCCCCAACAACCTTTCTCACCCCCAATCTGAGGGGTGGGGTGCTTCAAAATAATCTAACCATTGGGTAGAGAAGAAGAGTGGGTGGATGTAGGGATAAAATAAGCCCTGTCAGGACTGGAGCTATGACTCAGAAATTGAGAGTTCCGTTCCCAAGAACCATGTGGTTCACAACTTCCTGGAACTCCAAGTCCAGGAAATCTGACCTCTTCGCGCTGCTTCAGGCAGCAGCACTGACTGACGTGGACATGCCTTCTGCCCCCATAGACACAAAATTAAAAATGAAAAGAAACTATTTTTCAAAAAATAAGACTGGTGGGCCGGAGAGATGGCTCAGCAATTAAGAGCACTGGTTGCTCTTGCAGAGGACCCAGGTTTGATTCCTAGCACCCACATGGTAGCTAACAATGGTCATAACTCCAGGCCTGGGGAATCTGACACCCTTTTCTGACCTCAACAGGCGCCACAAGACATGAGTGCACTTACATACATGCAGACAATACACTCACACACACAAAATAAAAATAATAAAAAAATAAGACCTGTGACCATGAACTGTTGAGTGTTGAGACTGAGCACAGCTACACTGTTGTCCTAGTCTGTTGGGATAACTATAACAAAGTGCCACAAACTAGAAACTTATTTTTCACAGTTCTGGATGATAGGAGATCCAAGATTAAGATATTGTTGGATTTGGTGTCTTGAAAGGGCCCCTTCCTTCATGGGTAGATTCCTCATTCCGTGTCCCATCATGGAAGGGACTAGCCAGTTTTCCAAGGTCTCTCTTATGAGGAAAATCTTCCTGGTCTCATGACATCCCAAAGCTCCCATTTCCTAATATTATCAGTCTGGGAACTAAGATCGCAACATAGGAATTTAAAAATTTTTTGTTTTATTCTTATTTATGTGTCTATGTGTGTGTATGTACACACATGTGTGTGGGTATCCAAGGAAGCATCCAATCTCTGAAATTACAGATGGTCATGAATGTGGGTGCTAGGCACCAAACTCTGGTTTTCTGCAAGAGCAGTGTGCTTTTAATCATTGAGCCATCTCTCCAGTCCTTTAATATAGGGATTTTGAGGGGATCCAAACATTCAGAACATAGCATCTCTGTACTTTTATATGTGATTCACATTTTCCACAACAAAATAATATTCCTGCTACTCTGAGACATTTCTTTATGATGAAATATATTCATTTGACAATTCATAATAATGAAAAGTATAGAGTAATTCACTTGGAAAGGAAAAGAAATCACACTAGGAAACAATGTTTCTACTGATTGTCTCATTTAGACAGTATCTGAGCATATCCTTCTGAATAGCCACCCTAAAATCTCAGGGGATAACTCAAAGTGTCATTCTGTCTTCTGTGAATGACTAAGCTAGATGGCCACAATAACACAGCCCCAGCAGTCTCAGGGGCACAGAACAAAAAGGTTTATTTCTTGTTCTAGAGATGTGCTGTTCATTAGACTCTCTTGGGAATTCAAGCTGCTAGAGCACCCACAATATCAGGTTTTGCCAGTTGTTGCACCAGAGGGAAAGTAGGTTCCAGAGAGCCTCACTTCAGTGAGTCAAGAATCCAGTCTAGAAATGACACATGCCATTTCTGCCCACAGTTGATTTGCCTGAATCACTCTCCTGGCCATACTTAGTCACCAGAGGGCAGAAACACACTGCCATCATATGGCCAGGAGAAAGGAGAAACACTTGGCAAGAATGCTAATGACTTCCTTATTAAGAACCCCTGTGTCCTGATGTCCTGCTTAAGACTTGGGGATGACTGTGCTTTGTGCCACTTCCAAGGTAGACATGAGTGCTCATTCTTCCTTCTGGGTAATTTCCTTTGATTCACAGTCATGCAATACACCACATGCAGAGGTTTCATAACAAATGTGAAGCAATTGGTTAACTTAACTATGAATTCAGCAATATGTTTTTGAATGTTGTTCTTTTTTTAATTTTATGAGTATGAGTGTATTACCTACATGTATGTAAGTGTATCTGTGTCATGTAATGCCTGTGGGGGTCAGAAGAGGACATTGGATCTCTCTGGAACTGGAGTTACGAATGGTTGTTAGCCACTATGTGGGTACTGGGAATCAAACCTGGGTCTACTGCAAGAGCACACAGTGCTCTTAACCACTGAGCCATCTCTCTAACCCCTGAATGTTGTTCTTTTTATTTCCCTGGTCCTGGGGATTGAGCCTAGAACTTCTTGCATGCTAAGCATGTGCTCTACTACTGAGCTGTATCCTTAGCTTTTGGCAACATTTCTTAAATATTTCTCCTCAGTTAGGGACTGGGGAGATGATCCAGTGATGTTTGCTCCACAAGAATATGGACTGGAATTTAAAGCCCCAGAACCCATGTGAAAGTCCAGCAGTTGTGATAGCTGTAACATCAGCACTTAGGAAGCACAGACAGTGGATCCACAGGGCAAAAAAGACTAGCTGAAATTGACAAGCTTGGGTTCAGTGAGATAAATGAAATCAATAAATGATGTGGAGAGCAATTGAGGAAGATACCCAATGTCAACTCGGGGTCTTCACATGCATGTATACACATGTGCATGAGCACCTGCACACACATGCACACTACACACATATATACATATACAGTTTTTTAACTTTAAAAAGAGTACAGTATTCTACTATTAAAGTATTAGAATCTTATTGAAAGAAAATTAGAAATACAGAAAACTAGGAAGAAATGGGAAAGTAATCACTCATGAATTTGTCATGCAAAGATAAACTCAGGTCATATTTCAGTGAAATTCTTTTCAAATTTTTCCATGCATCTGTACAAGTTAGTGCTCATAGTCACCAAAACAATAATCACTTTTGTATTAGAAACTAGTAGGAGAAGAAAAAGGGGTACTTCTTGCCCATCAGAAGGTTCAAGATGGACACTTTTATTACAAAAAGACTAGAGGCTAGTTCTAGTTTTTGTTGTTGGCTTTGGGGAAAAAGGGCTCTGGCTTTTAGGACCTACTCTTGAGGAAGAGGAATTCTGTCTGTATGATTCACTTTGTGGAGAATGAGATGTGAGGGAGGAGGGAGGAGAAGGTCAGAGAGAAGCCACTTCTGAAGCCCCATCTGAAGCCTGCACTTTGGGAATCATTTTCTGAGCATCAAACACTGTCTGACTCCTTTTGTGCTTTTATGCCAGAATTCCTGGAGACTCGGTACTTTATAAAGAATGGAAATTACAGGTATGGTAGTGCACACTTGCATTCCTGGCACTGGGGGGAATGAGACAGGAGGATCACAAGTTAGGGGCCAGCCTGACTACATAGTAAGTTCAAGAACTGCTGGCTCCACCCAGTGAGAACCTGTCTCCTGCCCATAGTGAGTGCCAACCCTGCCAAGAATGCTTTTTTAACAATATTTTGTTTAATACATTGGATTTCATGTGTAGATTTCTTCCTTGTTTTAATCAACAAAGGAAGTTACAGAAAATTTGATTTGCTATAGTGAGAACATGTCCAAAGACATGCTGGCACATTCAGTATCTGGTGAAGGCCTGCTTCTTAAGGGTGGTGCCATTTTGTTGTGCTTACACAGCAGAAGAGACGAAGAGAACAAAGTCAAGCATTAAGAAAGGGGGGAGGGGATGGCTGGAGTGATGACTCAGAGGTTAAGAGCACTAGCTGCTCTTGCAGAGGACCCAGGTTCAGTTCCCAGCACTCAAATGGTGGCTAACAACCATCCATAACTCTAGTTCCAGGGAGATCTGATGCCCTCTTCTGACCTCATGGGCATTGTATGACACAGATGCACTTACATACATGCAGGCAATACACTCATACACATAAAATAGAAATGATAAATAAAATATTTTTTCCAAAAGTTTTAAAAAGGGGCCCAATCTTACTCATGAGAGCTCTGTCTTAATGACTTAACCATACTGTAAATGTCTTACCTCTTATGACTACCATTAAGACTACCATTAAGTTACAATATACTAATGGCCAATTAACAACTCCAGATCATGTTGTTGTGTGGCAACAAATTCTTCATTCTAAAAATGACTTATTAGCATAAAATAGGACAAGAAACAAGAAAGATTTAAATTTTTTTTATTCCTTGACAATTTCATACATGTATAAAATTAATTTTGATCATCCCTCTATTACCCCTTTTCATCTGCCCTCCCTGTCTTACTGTAATCCTTCTTCCCAAAATGGCTCCTCTTACTTAGCATCATTAAGCACAGAAACTATTGGTTTCTTTTCTCCCTTAGCAACTTGCATAGTCTTTATTGCGTGTGTGAGATTCACCAAGTTAATTATGATATGACTGGAGAGTTATTTACTGGAAAACTTGAAACTTATCAGTGGTTATATATTTTAATTAAAAAAAATTTTTTTTTGGTCTTTTTGAGACAGGGTCTCCTTGTAGCCCCAGCTGTCCTTGGACTCACTATGTAGACCAGGCTGGACTCGAACTCACAGAGATCCGCCTGTCTCTGCCTCCCAAGTGCTGTGATTAAAGGTGTGTGCCACCATACCTGGCTTAAAATTACTTTTATTAGTGTGTGTATGTGTTTGTGTGCATGTGCATGAGCAGGCGTGTGAAGATCAGAGGACAACTTAGTGGGAGTCCCTTCTCTGCTTCCACTTTTACATACGTTCTAGGGATGGGACTCACATCAAGCTCATGTGACAAGTGTCCTTACTTTCAAGGCACCTCACCAGCCCTACACATTTTTAATAGTTGAGTTTCATTTACTTTTTACATTTTCTTCACTCAGGTTACTTATGAAAAGGGAAGAGTTCAGTTCAGATATACCTCGGAGAATATACCCAAAGGAATCAAAGTCATCATATCATAGAGATGCACACACATCAGTGTTTATTGCAGCAGAATTCACAACTATTTAGGCAGGGAATCAGTATAAGTACCTGTTCTAACTTAGTTTCTGTTGCTGTGATAAAATATCTGATAAAAAGCAACTTAGGGGACAAAGCAACTTAGCAGATCATAATTCCAGGTTATAGTCCATCATTGCGGGGAAGTAAAGGCAGGAACTTCAAACAGCTGGTCACATCACATCACAAACAACAGCAGAGAGAGATGACTTCACACTTGCTTCTGCTCAGCTCAGTGTCTCCACTCTTACACAGTTCAGGACTTCCTGCTAGGGAATGGTGTTGTCTATAGTGGACTGGATCTTCCCATATCAATTAACTTAAGACAATTTCTCTGTGGTGGTTTGAATGAGAATGTCCCCCATAGATTCCAAGTATTTGGATACTTTGTCGCAAGTTGGTGGAGCTGTTTTGGGAGATTTTATAAGGTGTGGCCATGCTGGAGGAAGTAAGTTACTGGGGGCAGGCCTAGACAGTTCTTAAGCCTTGCCAGATCTCCAGTCACTCTCTGCTTCCTGTGCCTGCTTGAGGATGTGAGAGCTTAGCTTCTGTTCCTACTCCAGCCACCTCTGCCTCTATGCCTCTCTGCCATGAACTGTTCGCCCTTTGGAATCTAAGCTAAATAAACTCTTCCTTTTATATGTTCCCTTGGCCATGGTGTTTCTAACATAGCAACAGGAAAGTAACTAATATACTCTCACAGATATGGCCATAGGTCAATGAAGACAATCCCTCATTAAGATTCTCTTCACAGTACTCATCAAGGAGTGAATGAATGTATAGAAAATGAATGCATAGGGGCCAGCAAGATTGCTCAGTGGGTAAAGGTACCACTAAGCCTGATGACCAGAGTTCAATTCACTGAATCCACAGGGTGGAAGAAGAGAACTGACTCCCACAAGGTCTTGTCTGACCTACACATGCATATGATGGCATGTGCATACCTACATATACACAAAAACATATATAATAAATAAATGTAATAAAATTTTAAGAAATATTATTTATGTTGTCTTTTTGAAACAGGCTGTCCCTGTAGCCTCAGCTGGCTTGGAACTCACTATGTAGACTAGGCTGGCCTTGAACTCACAGAGATCAGCTTGCCTCTGCCTCCCAAGTGCTGGGATTAAAGGCATGCACCACCATGCCCGACCTTAGATATTTTTTTTTTAAGATGTGAAAATATAGGGTACTATTCAGGAAGAAGGGACCAGTGGGAAGAGATGGGAAGACAGGTAAGACAGGTAAGGGAGAGAAAATGAGGGGATATGATCAAAGTACATGTATGAAAATGTTATAATGAAACATTATTTTTTGTTGTTGTTGTTGTTGGTTTTTTTTTTTTTTTTTTTTTGAGACAGAGTCTCCTCTAACTCCTGAGTGCTAGGATTAAAGGTGTTATGCCCCCTTGCCTCTAACTCCTGAGTGCTTTAATTTTTTTTCATTTTCTGTGTATGAGTGTTTTGCCTGCATATATGCAAGTGCACCTGTGTCATTTAAAGCCTACAGAGGCCAGAAGTGGGTGTCAGATTCCCTGGAACTGGAGTTACAAGCAGTTGTTAGCTACCATGTGGATGCTAGAAACAACATGGCAGCTGATAACTGTCCATAACTCCATTCCAGGGAGATCCAAAACCCTGTTCTGGCCTCTGTGAGCATTGTACATATGTGGCACACTTACATATATGCAGGCAAAACAGTCATACACATAATACATACATAAATAAAAAAAATTTAAGTCCATGATTTGGGAGGTCAGGATGGAACCTGCTATTGTTTTGTTAGATGGTCATGTTTTCAAATTGCCCTCTAAATATTTATGTTTATACCCATAAACCTGGGCTGCTTTCAATCTTGGTCAGAGAAGCTTCTTTCTGCAGCAGGCAGCAGCCAATGGAGAGATGCATAACTGGTCAAAGTGTGAGAATAAGAGATGGAGTTCTCAGTCCTAAATGGGACATTTTTCTCAAACTATCCCCCAATCCCTGCCCCCACCACCATACCAAGGCTCAGGGAAAATCAGAGGTGACAAGGCAGAAAGAATATGAGCCAGATGAGGGGGAGAATTGCTGTGAAATATAAACTTCTGGATACAACATAGCTATTGTGCTCATGAGCTCAAATCAGCTGTGGTTACCTGTGCAAGACCTGCACACTATCAATCCAGCCAAAATTCTGGCATAGATGGTGGAGGTGCTCTCCCATTTCTCACTGAGGAGCTATTGGTGGATGATAGCTTCTGGGGGTGAGAGAATCATTCTTTTTTTAATTTGTGGCCATTGGTAGGTTACTCACACTCCAGTGAATGGCCCAGACCCATACATGTAAGGACAGCACTAACTGGATTTAATGAGCTACTTATTATTGTTATTATTATTAATTATTACTATTTTGGGGTTTGTTTGTTTTTTTTTGAGACCAGATCTCCCTGTAGCTATAGCTAGCCTGGATTTGCTATGGAGACCAGGCTGGCCTCAAACTCTCAGAGATCCACCTACCTCTGCCTCCCAAGTGCTGGGATTAAAGGTGTGTGCTGCCACGCCCGTCCTATTTATTTATTTTTTAAAAAAAGGACATGAAAGCCAGGTGTGGTGGTGCATGCTTTTAATTCCAGCACTCGGAAGACAGAGGCAGGCAGATCTCTGTGAGTTCAAGGGCAGCCTGGTCTACATAGTGAGTTCCAGGATAGCTGAGGCTATAGGGAGACCCTGTCTCAAAAAAAAAAAAAAAAAAGACATGAAGTTGGGAAGAACCCTGAGTGGGTTGGGTGGGGGTATATTAGTGGAAGTTGGAGGGGGGAAATGGACACTGGACATCATGTTTCATTGTATATATTATGAAATTCTCAAAACTAAAAAAAATTGTTACAAAAAATTAATAGCTATACATAGGGCATTCCAAGACTAGCAAATAAAATTCTAGTTTCCTAAGGTTCATTAAAAAAAAAAAACAAAAAAAAACCCAGAACTGAATGAACTGGACCAATCAGGTGGTGCACATCTTTAATCCCAGAACTCAGGAGGCAGAGGCAGGCAGATCTCTGTGAGTTTCAGGCCAGCTAGAGTTAGACTGAGAATTCGGGAAAACAAAAAAGGGGAAAAGAGAATAGATTTGAAAGGTTGCTTTATATTACTGTAGAATTTCTCTCTCTCTCTCTCTCTCTCTCTCTCTCTCTCTCTCTCTCTCTGTGTGTGCTAAGATAGACATACTGAGCTATACTGCTAGCTCATAAACTTCTTAAAATCACCAAAATGCCGGTTGTTTTTTGAAAAGATTAGAAACTACTGCTGATTGAAGCAATGACTGGCTAATCTAAGGAATACATTTTCCCAACATGTTACAATTGGGATAAATTTCCTGAAATGTAGAAACCAATTACTTATAATTGAGTTCTTTAGTGATCCAAACCGATATATGGAAATTTTCAAAAACATTTATAAAAATCTGAAGTTTGGGGGCTGGAGAGATGGCTCAGCTGTTAAGAGGACTGACTGCTCTTGCAGAGGACCCAGGTTCGCTTCCCAGCACCCACATGGCAGCTATGAACCGTCCTTAACTCCAGTTCCAGGGGAAGCCAATACACTCATACACATAAAATAGAAATAATAAAATATTTTTTTAATTTTAAAAATTATAAAAGAATGCTCTTACTTCTTTGTCCTTAGACTGAACTGTCACATACATGCAGGCAATACACTCATACACATAAAATAAAAATAATAATTGTGTTTAAAAAATTAAATTTTGCCAAGATTTCATCAGAAATATTTTACACTTCATTTCATATGCAGATTTGTTCTTCATTTTAATCAATAAAAAATTTAGCTGACCCAAAACTACATCTTACCATTTTCCACTTGTCTCTCAAATAGTTATGCTAGTAAATACAGAATTGCACAGCAGGTTGTGGGCCTCTTCAGTGTTAAAACCACAGATAACTCACCTTCGTAATTCTTCCAACGCCTATAATAATGTACTGTACAGAGAAAACACCCATAAACAAATACAAGAGGTACAGAGTACAATTGCATTTGTATGTGAAAGGCATTTGAGTTTTTAGTAGCTAGTGTGCTCTCCTTATTATTCAGTCTGGAAGCCACAAGCTAATAAAGCTATCACTATTGAACTTAATGTGTCACAGAATAGCAAGAGTCTGAAAATTAACATTGCCATGCGTTGCAAAATAACTTGAAACTACAAGCTAACATTGTTACAGTTTTTAAAAATTTACTGATAACAAAGTGACATAATCTATTATGAAATAACATTGTTATTTTTTCGATAGGAAGCAGTTCTAGGCTCAAAACTAGTATTTAAAAAAAGATAATCAATGAATATACATTGCTAGCCATTTCTTTTGGGAAATTAGTACATATGTAGGGAGTGGTAAGACCAGGTTACTTGAATAAACTTTCATTTGTTAAAATGGTTAAAGAGATCATCATACTATAAGAAAACCTTAAAAAATACAACTTTTTTCTCCTTTCTTTGTTATTTCAAAGCCCTACCGAAGGTGGCTGCATTAGTGCACACTTGTACCATTAGCAGTTGGGAGGCTGAAGCAGAGTGTGAAGCCTACATTGTGTGACCTTGTCAAGACATTAAAAAATGAAGAAAAAAGCACTGCAAGACCTTGCAGTGAGTTTGTCATTTATAGGAAACACAATGTAATTGTAGTACATAAACAAGTATTTGTTTTGATGTCAAAAATGTGGATGTTTTATGTCTTATCACCAAATCCTTATATTATTAATTTATCATCCATTTCTTTGCCATAGAAAAGAAAAGAAAGAAATTTTAGCTATTTGAGCTTTTTGGTTTTTCAGAACTTTAAGAAAATGCATGATTATAATTTTCCTTCAAGAATTGAAAAGCAATTTTTCCAACAACCAATACTAAATTATAGCACTTACACAAAGGCAAACAGGCTGTTGAAAGTGTTTTTCAGTGTGCTGTTATGACAAAGGTCTCCACAAGTACGGAGGTGCTTAACAAATTCCTTACAATACCTGGGACGATTCCAGAACTTCAGGTTTGTTCAGAGGTGAGCAAAACTTTATACTTGGGAATGCCTGTCTCAATTAACAAGCAGGAGGTGATCAATAAATAACAGCCATTTGTAAACTATTCTTGATCATAAGTGACTGTGGGAGCCCCGTGGAACTAATCCATGGATCTGAAGCATTGCTCTGTCTGCTTTGTAAAACTGGCCATTGTAGATGTCTCTGCTTTGGGTACTGCTTGATACAGGGTTTAATTTGCCCTGATGCAGATTTATGTAGACTCAAAATCGAGTCCAGAGTTTCTTGTAGCAGGAGGCCTCCAAAGATGGCACCGACCCAGAGCCCTGGGATTCAGCAAGAATTCACTTCACTTCTTGGTCCACAAATAGCCCACCAAGCCCATATCTCCATACCCTGCTCACAGGGAGCCCAGTGACTGCTGACAGACTGCATGGCACGGACCAATCAGAATACGATGTGTTTACTAAAGGGACTTGGGGGCAGAGAAAAGGGAAATAGAAGGTGTGCCTCCTCCTGCATTAAAGGAGTCTGCAGCACCTTGCCTAATGCTTGCTTCTACCTGACTCCCAGGGTCTGTGTGTCGTGACCCCACACCTCTTACCCCTGCCAATTGGCAGGGGACCCGATCCAGGTTAGGGTCTTCACAGCTGGCCTGAGGAGAACCTGCAATGCCTGGTGCCTCAAGAGGGACTCCTGCCCACAGTGTTGGCAACACCCAGAACCTCGGTTCGTTCGGTAAGTAGGCCCCTGGTTTTGTCTGTTTCTTCGGCTGCTCGAGGGTAAGCGAGTAGTAGCCCCCTCCTCTGTCCCCTCCACCCTGTCTGTTGTCTTGATTGTTGGACTAGTTTATTAGATCAGGGAGGCACACTCCGCCACGTGGTCCCAAAGCCCAAGTTGGCACCTCCCCCCTCTCGGCTAGTCCCGGTGAGTTCACATAAGGGCTGATCCACCCCGAACTCAGAGCCCAGGCTTCGGGTCACCTTGTTGCCTGTCCAGGAGACACCGTATGAGCATACGGCTGGAGGTGTCATGGCCTCCAGAAGTCCCTCACTGAGCACAAGACATTTGGATCCAATACACCTTTACATGTTGGGGTGGTTTACATCTGAGTGGCTCACAGTGCTTCTTTGCTTCCTTTGTGCCCTCTTGGTAGTCACCCTTGTCTTCTACTTTTGGTGAATTCCCCTTCATGAAACCTTCCCACAATGGGAAATTTACCACCACAATGCAGGGAGCCACAAACGGCAGCACTCAAGGTTCTCCTTAAAACAAGAGGGTTGAAAATGAAACCGAAAGATATCGAAGACTTTTGGGATGAAGCCACTAATTTAGCTCCATGGGTTTCCCCTAAAAACATGTGGGATCCTGACACATGGATGCAGGTCCTCTTCCTGGCCGGAAAAAGGGAGGTCGGGTCAGGGATCACTCCCCCTGCATCATTCGTACCGATCCTCCTAGCCATCATTGCTAGCCTTAAATCCTCCTCTCCTGAGGAAGTCATCTCGGCCCACAACAAACACTGTTGGGAGCAATCTAGTGTAGATCTGGCTTTTACCTCGACCCTGGACCTCCCAGACCCCCCGGACCCGGAGGTGGACACAGCCTCTGCGCCCACTTCCAATAAGGAAGGAGCTCCTTTGCCTTTATCTCAGGATACTCTCCTAGAGCTACCATGCCCAAAAATTTCCCCACCCCACTACCCATGGAAGTAGTTACTTTCTCCCCCCCAGTAACCATCCCACCTCTTCCCCTGCTACCATGCCCCTCCCTCCTAGGCCGCCCTCCTTAAAGCCTCACCCACCTTTGTCTGCATTTCCGGTTAAAGTTGGCCCGATTCAGTGCAGCGTCCATGCCCACCCTACTCATTGACCTCGTTCTTATCTGCAAGGTAGCTGAGCAATTGGGCCCTGACTCCCCATATTTTGAACAGGTTCTTCGCCAGTGGTCCTTACAGTTACAAACCCACGATGATTGGTATAGCTTACTAAAGGCAGTCTTAGAACCCTCAGTCTTTCTAAACTGGCGCACAGCCTATGACGATCAGGCTGAACGCCAGGCCCGCCTAAATCTCCAATATGGCCTCAACATTACATTGGGCGTGCTCAC
>NW_008355775.1:5141940-5145203 GCF_000622305.1 Nannospalax galili | reverse complement strand
CATTGGGCTAAAGACTGTAGGTCACAGCCTCAACCAGACTTGGCTCCTTTAAACTCCACCAGGGGGCACCCCTCAGCCCCACCCACAAGAGGGGAAATGAGACGGATATTATGGACTCTCCCAATCCTCAACCACTCCCCACTAATGACCCTGTTCCTAGATGGAACTGCCATAAAGGGCCTAGCGGACACAGGGGTTGATGTCACCATTATATCAGAAACTTAATCCCTTAAATTCCTATTGGAAATACCGGCCAGGCCCTATAAACTGGCTCAAACAATTTATACCGGTCCCTGACTTGGAATTCCGGGCCTTGTTCTCCCTGCTGGAAGGCCATAATTCACCAACTTCAAGGATCCCTCTCACCCAGTCAGCTAAGGATCTTCTTAATAAGATAGATCATATTCTCTGGTCTGCATCACTCTGAGCCATTACTGGCCTTGAGCCTCTGGGCTAAAAATGGTGTCTTGGGGGCGTTATGGCAGCAAGACCCCCTGGTGTGGATCCACCTGGCTACCTCGGACCTAACTAGGCTTAGCTCTAAGTATGATATTGCCTTCAAGTTAGCAATTAAGGCCAGACAAACAGCCAGGCGCATATTCGGAAAGGAACCTGACAAAATTATGATGCCCTTTCCTCTTAAGAATTCCCAAACATTATGGGCAGACTCTCTGGCTTTCCAACTAATGATGTCCAGGTTCACAGGGGAGTTGGATAACCACACACCCCCAGATAAGTGACTGGCCAGCCTGGCCTGTTTGGAAATCACCACTCAGCCACACACTTCCCCCTGCAAATACCCCCTACCTTTAGCCATGCTAGCCTTCTCAGATGCCAATAAGTCCCATTATGGCGCTGTCATTCAGCACATGGGAAAGGATGACACCTGTTGGGGGAGCTCCTGGCCTTGTTAAAAATCTTCCAAGTCTGCCAGACTGAGCCGGTCAATATCTTCTCTGACACCTAGTATGCAGTTCAGGCCCTCATATGTCTTCCCTTTGCTCGAGTAAAAGGCCACAAGGATCCCATGACTACCTTTTCAGCAGGGGGCCTCCTGCTCTCTTCCTGGCTCACCTTGAAGTGCCACCACAGATGCCTTATCTGAAACATGACCTCTGGCATAGAAACTACCAGGTTTTTTCTATATGACAATCAGGCACTGTCTGACAGCCTGGAAGATAGAAGCCCACCACCACATGTAAATAAAGCATACTATGAGCACCTATCAACTGAGGCTTTTGCTACTGCCTCCACACCATAAATCCTCTAGTTTTCCCCCTAATAAATGGAGCTGTATCACTGAACTTGGCTGGAGCTGTATCACTGAACTTGGCTGGAGCTGTATCACTGAATTTGTCTGGAGCTGAGCTGTTTCACTGCGCCTGGGATCAGCTTGTGATCAGTCTTCCCAGAAGAGCTGTCTTCAATCAGCACTCACTGGCCGTTCTGACCCCACTCACCGCTTTTGCTCTCCCTGCCCCCACGGACCGGTGGCCAATGACCCGTGAGCAAAGGGAGAGCCTCCCGCAGCTGGCCCGAGCCTCCCACAGCTAGCCCGAGCCTCCCGCAGCTTGGCACAGAGCCTGCCTGCAGCCACCTGCAGCCGCCTGAGCCCGCCGCAGAGAGAGAGAGAGACCCGCCCAGCATTCTCCGACAGCCAGTATGCGGTTCAGGCCCTCAGATGTCTTCCCTTTGCTCAAGTAATAGGCCACAAGGATCCCATCACTAGGATGATGAGAGCTCTCCAGATTATGTTAGATAATAGACAATGGCCCTGGCACATCTCCCACATAAGATCACACAGCAAGCTCCATGGGATCTTGGCAAAGGGAAATGACAAAGTAGATAAATTTATTATGTCTGTAGAGATTCCTCTACTAGAACAAGCCAGAGCCTTACACCAACAATTTCACCTTTCTCCTCGCAGTCTGCACCGCCTTCTACCTGACTTACCCATCTCTCAATGCAAACATCTGAGCAGGTTTTGCGTTACGTGTGCACCTCTTGCTCCCTTAGGCCCCCTCAATCAATATCCCTGTTTATGTTTCCATGAGTGTTTGTTCAGAGTTTGTTGTTCCAAATTTGTTTCTGTTTGCTTCCTTACATGTGCTAATAAAAAAGATAAAAAATGTGATTTTGAGAAGGTAACTCTGGAGGGAAATTGGTCCTTTCTCTTCAGACTTAAGCTAGTTATTCTCAAAAGTGTTCTCAAAAATTTTCCAGGTTCAGGTCGACCCCCTGACCCTGTGAAAAGATGTGAGAACAAACACCCTACATGTTGGATACTTTGACATGTAGGATTGATCTACCAAAAGAATTCACCTCCATCATCAGTTTTCTGGGTTGATAACTTAGGTTGGTAACCAGGTTGTTAACCAACCAGGTCGACTTGATGAGAGGAGGTCGATCAGGAAGAACAGAACAGTAATGGAGGGCTGTTACTAAAAACTGGTTCCAGGGTCCATCCACGCCATGTGGTTTTGGGACGCGAATTCCAGCCGATCATGTCAACATTCCATTATAAACATCACGTGTACATGGTCCTTTAAATTTATCAATTAGGTCTATTGGTACCAATTATTAAATTTACAATTACCTCTTTGAAGGTGCCCTGGTGAGCTATGTATTGTCAAAGGCTACCTTTGCATAAATTGCCTTGCGAGGCCATGGGTTGTTATGTTGGATAATATTGTTATCTTGGCGCCATTTGGTTTTGGGACGCGAATTCCAGCCGATCATGTCAACATTCCATTATAAACATCACGTGTACATGGTCCTTTAAATTTATCAATTAGGTCTATTGGTACCAATTATTAAATTTACAATTACCTCTTTGAAGGTGCCCTGGTGAGCTATGCATTGCCAAAAGCTACCATTGCATGAATTGCCTTGTGAGGCAGTGGGTTGTTATATTGGATAATGTTATCTTGGATAAGAGCTGGTGATGTATTTTCTGTTTCAGTGTCCTGATATGGCAAGTCGATGGGCATTCTCTGGTATGGACGGCCAGAGCATGAAAATGGTAATGTCTGTTTCTTTTTCGATGCCCTGATGTGGCAGACCAGCAGTTGTTAATACCTTTCTACATCTTTTAAATCCATTAATATTAAATATAAAAGGCCTTGTTAAAAAATAAACATTCTAATGACATCAAAAAAATTGTGCGCTCTTTTAAAATTTGCTACTAGTTATTATATAGATGATAAGAGTTGTTAAAAATGAGATGTTAATAGTTTTAAATTACTTATATCTACTGATAGCAG
>NW_008355775.1:5101357-5141749 GCF_000622305.1 Nannospalax galili | reverse complement strand
ATGTCCAGAACCTCCTCTACCTTTCACACTCAGTCCCTTATCAATCAGCATCTTCAGCAGGCAATTAATGTGTTACAACAACAGATTAATC
Organism: Nannospalax galili; assembly: GCF_000622305.1. Lineage (NCBI taxonomy): Eukaryota > Metazoa > Chordata > Mammalia > Rodentia > Spalacidae > Nannospalax > Nannospalax galili. The sequence goes on along the minus strand of NW_008355775.1, from coordinate 5,141,658 downwards.
TCAAGTAAAGAGCTGGCAATTACCAAAGATATGGCTCTGCTAGCCTGTGACCCTCGCTTTAGGTCACTTTGTCTCACCCCCTATAATGTACAGAATAATACTGAAGTGCGCCTACAACTTGCGCACTATATTCATGGTCACTGATATCAAAAGTTTCTTAATTACTCTATATTACTAACTAATCAAATTATTACTCTAAATTATACCCACACGCCCATGCTGGACATCAATTCAGGGTTCTTAAAAAATATCTGGTCTAATCTAAAAGCACTGTTTGACCCATCTTGGATTGTCACTTACCTACTCCTGACAAGCATAATTATTCTTCTTTTTCTACTACTTAAATGCCTGTTCTTCATTCCCACAGTCAGAAAAAAATTCAATCATTCAGTGTATCAGGCCCTCAGAGCAATACACGAAGATGATTTCAACCTGCCCTATGTAGCCCAACAGACTTGGCTTGCACAAATGTATGAGGCCTCCTACAGATAATTCCCCAACTCGACTGATCCCCTGGGACGATACCTCTGGAGGCCTGGTAGTCAATGATGGGTAAGCTCCTGTTGGGCTGAATCAACCTAAGCCAGGACATGGACGTGTACTCCCATGCACCAATGACGGGTAAGGTTCATGCCCAAATAGGACAACCTAAGGCAGGCACAGTCCATGATCCTGGGGTCATCCCGAGGCAGAGCTGCCTACAGGCTCTTGCTGGACAGTCATTTTTAAATAAAAAGGGTGGAAATGTAGCAGGAGGCCTCCAAAGATGGTGTGGACCCAGAGCCTTGGGATTTAGTGAGAATTCACTTCACTTCTTGGTCTGCAAATAGCCTGCCAAGAGGAGTCCACACCTCCGTACCCTGCTCGTGAGCCCAGTGACTGCTGACAGACTGCGTGGCACAGACCAATCAGAATACGATACGCTGACTAAAGGGACTTGGGGGCGGAGAAAAGGGAAATAGAAGGTGTGCCTCCTCCTGTATTAAAAGAGTCTGCAGCACCTCACCTAATGCTTGCTTCTACCCAACTCCCAGGGTCTGTGTGTTGTGACCCTGCACCTCTCACCCCCCCAATCGGCAGGGGACCCGATCCAGGTTAGGGTCTTCACAGCTGACCTGAGGAGAACCCGCAACAGTTTCTGAACTCAGATTTGTGTTTGTGGTCATCAATAAAAAAGGAACTGTTGAACTGTTGACCAGGAATTGGAAGAATATATTAGCGTTAGGCAACTTGCTGGTTAATTCAACCTTAGTGCTACTGATATTCTAGACTGGAAAATCCTTTGTCACTGTGAGTCACCCTATGTATCACAGGACATTTAGCAGCATCCTGGGAGCTTGCCATAGGGGCTTCTTACAGCAGCTTCTTACAACTGAGGTAACTAAAAATGTTTCCAGACATTGTCAGAGGTCCTCCAGAAGGCAAAAGCACCGTCCACCATCAATGACAATAGCTGTTGGCTTACAGTTTGGTTAGTTGGTTGATTTAATCTCCTGTTTTTAGTACTCCACAGATCAGAAGTTTTATGGGAATCAAGTTAGATTTTAAAAAGTCTAAGGAGGTTTATAATACCTCCAAAAACTAAAGTGATTCCAGTGTTTTCCATAGGTTCAAACTTAAACTCCTATTAAATATTTGGCATTAAAAGGTAATCAAATATGTGAACTTTATATGAACAATCTCCCTAAAAACAAAACAAACCAAAAGCAATAAAATCCTTGTCTTTCTAAGGTGACATTCACATGAAGCATCAAGCCTTGTTCTTGATTGAATAGACTAAGAAAATCAGTTTTATGTAGTTGAAGGTCATTTATGTGCACTAGCCACAACCATAGGACACTGACATATCAATATGAACACAATCGATCCATTTACTAAAAGTAGTAAACCCATCAAGAATAACAGCGATTAATTTGAATGCCCCTTTAAGCATGCTACATGGACATCTCACTGGGTGCATTGGTTCCATCATGGTGTAGCTCTGGAAGTGTCAAAGCTTAGCAAATTTACATCACATTGCTAAAATTCAAATTCAGGTAGTGAAAAGTGTGGGTGTGGGAACAGGACTGGATTTTTAGTTTCATTTGCCAATTCTATACTCCTAATAATAGGAGGGAGGCAGGATAGAAAGACAGGAAAAATGATGGGGACCTGGGAGGGAAAGAATGAGAAAGAAGGTCTGGCTTGCCTGTCCTGGTGGTGACAGAAGACTTCAGGTACAACTGACAAGCCAAAATTTCCGGAAGAGACAATACGTGTTTCCCAAAAGACATCTGGTCAGGGACAGTAAATAAACTGTCCTTATGCAGGCCCATTGTGTATAACATGGAGTTTCCAGCACTTTTATCTCTTTCCTACACCTAAACAGTACAACTCTACTTACAGAAGAAAATTCTTTCACTTTTAACTTTGCTGTAAACTATGTCTCTAAGCAACCTTTAAAGATAAAGAGGGGACGCAGGTGTGGTGGCACATACCTTTAATCCCAACACTTGGGAGACAGAGGCAGGCAGATCTCCATGAGATCAAAGCTACCTTGGTTTACATAGTGAGGTCTAGGCCATCTGGCTTCAGGGAGACTCTGTATCAAGAAAAAAAAAAAAAAAAAAAAAGAGGGCATTGTTCCTTAGCAACTTTTGAGATGTAACCTGAGAACCATTAAAGTCTTATATATACCCATTGTTTAAAAAAAAACAACCTAATTGTGTTTCCCTGGAGAAGCCTGTTTAAAAAAAAAAAAAACTGCTTAAAGTCTATGTTAAGAATATACTTTTTAAATAAATCCCAACTCTGGTTCATACTGGGTCATTCTGGAATTCTTTTCTTGTAGTGAAGCCACAAATCCTAGTTTGGCCTGAATGAAGGGATCTAAGGGAAAAGGGAACTTTTCAGGGTACTGTGGGAGATAGAGTGGAGCTGTGCCTCTGCCTCTGCCCCTATTGCCTGTAACGGGGAGAGTGGGGACTAAGGGTGTAGCTCTGGGGTAGAGCACTTGTCCAGAGGCCAAAGCCCTGAATCTGATCCCAGGCACTACAGAAAGGAAGGAGGGAAAGGATGCTGGATTCTTAGTTTCACTGACTGATGTACTGCATCTGTTACATTCTTTTTTCTTAGAATTAAAAAGGATACACAGGCTGGGCGTGGTGGCACACCCCTTTAGTCCCAGCATTCGGGAGGCAGAGGCTGGAAGATCTTTCTGAGTTCAAGGCCAGCCTGGTCTACAGAGCTATTTCCAGGCCAGCTGGGGCAACAGGGAGACCCTGTCTCAAAAAGACAAAAAACAAAAAAAAAAACAAGAAAACAAAAAAGGACACACACATTGTAGAAGATTTGGAAGGTTCACAGTAATGACAACTATATTCCAATCAGATAGATTTCATTATGTCAACAGTTTGCTATAGTTCCTGCCAGGGGTTTGAACCAGCAACCCTGGGGGAGGTGATGATTGGGGATGAGTAAGCATGCCATTCGCCAGCCCACACCGCCCCCATTACCTGGGGAAACTCAGATGCAACGGGGAGTCTAGTCAAGCAGGGACTCATTTATTGCAGGTGTTACAAGGCTTATAAAGGTAACTGGAACTCCCCTCTCCCTGCTGAGGGTGTATCTCAAGGATGGTCACGCACTGATCATGTACTCCTCAGCAGTGCGGAAGTATTCTTCAGATTTTCAAAACAAGCCAGGCTGCGCCCCCGAGTAACTTCCTTTCAGACCTATGCAAGGTGGGGCCTTTAGGTCCCCACATATCTCCCTTATTTTTATTTTAAGACCAGACTGACTTTATTTCATGGGTTACCCACCTCATAGGCAGCTCCCTGAGGAGAGATGGCTATCTCCTTCCTCTAATCTTATGCATTTTTGCCTGTCTTATGTTGTGCCACCTCTGATCAAGCCTTGCCTGTCATTGGATCATGCACCTGGCCATGTGCATGTCCTGTCTTAGGAGTACTTGTCATGGGACATCTTACCCGTCTTTGGCTAAAAATGCATCATGATTAAGGGCAGCCACATGGGTAATACCAGCCCGTGACAGTCAGTCTCTGCCTAACTCAGTTAGCCAAGCGTGGGTAACTGGAGGGGGTCCTGGGGGAGTCCGTAATCATGAGGAGGTGGGCCATGGCAGTTCCAAGGGTCCTCTGTCACCGAATTATCTGGTAAAGACACTTAAAGATAAGCATTATCAAGAGAAACAAAGTCATGGCATAGGACAAGTTGAAATACTTCTGAGACCATGTACCTTTTAGCCAATCAGGCAGTTGTCAAAGAGGCTGACTGGCAATGAAACCAAGGAACTGAGTCCTTCACCTCAGGTGGATACAAATAAAGAGAGGAATTTTGTCTCATAAACTATTGTCCATGGACCATCATGCTAGTCAGTCGGATCCTGGTCTACCCACTTAAGATTTTTCGCAGGCACCCATATGGGGTTTGAATCTCCTGTAGGGTAGACACACCCAAAGCCTTGACCCATGGTTAACAATGGATCTGGGCCTCTCCATTGCCCTGTAACAGGGTCCTTCCACCTTTCCTATACCTCAGTCTCTGCTCCTGTCGTCCCCAATGCTTCTGAAACCAGGATTCCAACGGATTTTTTTGAAAATTAAGAACATTAATAGTGAATAAGGCCATACCCAACTGTTGGTGGGGGCCTATTCCCCCTTTTTGTTTTTGAAATTGAATTTTTAGGTTTTGATGGTTGCAAAGCACTGGAGAAAATGAGACTCAGCATGTTTAGACTTCTCTCCAGTATGAGTGGTAGCTCAACAGGCATGTGATAATGTGTCGATGGACACAAAACTATACTTAAGCTTTCCAAAAGGAGCATAGTGTGTGACATCCGTTTGCCACAAGGAATTGGGCTTGAGTCCCCTGGGGTTTACCCCTGGCTGTTGCAGAGGCGGTACCTGTACATAATAAGCCATCTTGTTTGCCTCTGCATTACCTTGGGATAAAAGACCAGGCAATCCTTGGTGCCCCCTAAGACGCTGTAAGAAGATAGGGGCTTCTCTCTTTTTAAGAAGCGTATGAGTCTGAATACTGTCAGAAAGCAATGGCCATGAGTTCCTTGAATTGAGCTGCTTTTTGGTTTTTCCACATCTGCCCCAGTCAGTGAAAACATCATAGGCTTTACTAAGGGCTCCCTCGGCCTGGGATTTGGTGAGTGCTGCTGCCCGCAGGGCTGTAACACTCGGGGGCAGGGTGGTCCCTTGGCCACCCGCCTGAACTGAAGGGGCTGGGCCCCTCCCCAAGCCACCTTCCCCTGGGCCTTTTCAGCTGTCAGTGCACCACCAAAGGTGGTTTTGTTTTTTTTTTTTTTGTTTTTTTTTTTTTTTTTTTTGTTTTTTTTTTGTTGTTGTTGTTTTCAAATGCACCCGGCTCACCACGCATTAGTTCAAGGCAGGTGGGGTGGGCAGCTTTTGCTGCTGACCCCGTGCACTCCGCTCCACCCCACCCTTCTGCCCGGGAGGCTCTGAAGCTGGCCAGGGCACACCAGAGGTGCCGCTTGTTACTTTGGCCGTTTTTGGTTTTACTTCTGTTGCATTTCCTTCCTCCTCAAACCCTTCCCATGATTCCCATGTATCTCCAGTAAAAACATTAGCCCCAAGTAGCCAGGGAGCCAAATGAATCGCCTCTGCCCAAACCTTTTGAGCTATGGGATCTGACAAATTCAATCCCCTGCTTTTAAGTATATCTCTCAGCGCTTTAAGTGCCAGGTCTTCAAACTTAAAATTTGCATTACCCATATTTAGGGTCTTGGTTACCCCGAACCTCTTGATTGGCCTCAATCCATTTCCCTTCTTTCTTCTTTCTTTTCTTCTTTTCACCTTCCTTCGAGCGCCACGCTGAGTGCTAGTTGCCGGGGGTTAGAACCAGCGACCCCTGGGGAGGTGATGATTGGGCATAAGTAAGCATGCTGTTCACCAGCCCACGCCACCCCCATTACCTGGGGAAACTCAGATGCAACGGGGATTCTAGTCAACCAGGGACTCATTTATTGCAGGTGTTACAAAGCTTATAAAGGCACCTGGTACTCCTCCCCGGCCAGGGTGTATCTTAAGGATGGTCACGCACTGATCATGCACTCCTCAGCAGTGCGGAAGTATTCTTCAGACTTTCAAAGCAAGCCAGGCTGCACCCCCCAGTAACTTCCTTTCAGACCTATGCAAGGTGGGGCCTTTAGGTCCTCACAACTTTCTTCACAATTTTGTATGTTTTGTAGTTTACTTTGCACTACAGAAACCCTCATGTCATTTAATGTTTTTTTCCTGAGTTGATTTCCTAGTTATTAGCAATTCTTTGTAAATATAACTTTCAGTTTTAAATCAGTCCCTCAATGTTGAATTTTAGACTGCTGTTGATTGTATGTGTGTGTGTGTTTTGTGTGATGTGATGTGTGAGTGTATGTGTGTACTCATGTTTGTGTGTGGGTGCTGACACATGTGTCTGTGGACATAAGAGGACAACCTTATGTATCCATCCTGGCCTTTTCACCTTGTTTGAGACAGGATCCCTTTACCACTGTGTCCTGGTCTAGGAGTTTCTACTGTACCAGGCTATTCCATGGGTTCTGAGGAGCCAAACTCAGGTTGTTAGGTTTGCACAGAAAGCACTTTTACCCATTGAGTCATCTCCTTAGCCCTTCTATCAATTTTTAAAAGATAAATTTTGTCATGTATGTTGGATAGCTTTAGGGTCAACTTGACACACCTAGAGGGAGCCTCAATTGGTGAATTGCCTCCATTGAACTGATCTGTGGCTATTATCTTTGGGGCATCTTCTTGATTATTCAGCAATGTGGGAGGGCCCAGCCCACTGTGGGTGGTGCCAGCCCTGGGCAGGTGGGCCTGTGTTGCATAAGGCTGAGCAGGGGCCAGGGGAGCAAGCCAGTAAGCAGCATTCTTCCATGGCCTGTACACCAGCTCCTGCCTCCAGGTTCCTGCCTTGAGTTCTTACCTTGGGCTCCCTGATGAACTGTGACCCAGGAGATGTAAGCCGAATAAACTCTTTGCTCCCATGTTGGTAGTGGTCAGTGTGTTTTGTCACAGCAATGGAGAAACTAACTAGGACAGAAATTGGTACCAGAGAGTGGGGTATTGCTGTGATAGACTTGACCTTGGTGTTTCAGAGAGGACTGTGGAAGTGTTTGGAACTTTGGACTGGAAAAGGCTTTGAGTTTGTTGCTGTGGAGCTTGGGACAGTTATGCTGAAAGAGTTGTGGACCATGTAGGCCTGCTTAGTGAAGTTTCAAAGGGAAGCAGAGACTACCAGGGATGTTTGTATGATAATTTGAATTGAGAATCTGTGCGTTTTGGTCTGCTAGGGCTGAAGAATCAGCTGTGATTAAGAAGAGACCAGAACCTGAAATAAAACTTTTGTTTTACTGAGACAACATGCTGGTTGACTGGGGCTGAAAAATCAGCCGTAAGTAACAAGAGACCAGCATCACTGTGGGTGAAATCTGGGAAGTATTTCCTCAGGGTCAGAATCCGAGAAGTTTTAGTCCAGAGGGGGCCTGAGGTTCCAACTCTAGCTGGAAGCAGAACTTGGTAATGTGTAAGAGTCTCCTGCACTGTTCTGGTGTTGAAAACATGAAGGAGTTATAGAAACAGCTGAGGCTTGATACCCTGAGAGACCAGGAAAAGCAATTGGTGAAAGTGCATCCTTAGCTGCAGTGAAGACCCTAGGATTGAAGGGGTCATGGAGAGAATCTGAGGTTTCACAGTCCAACAGGCCAGAAGAGGCCATTGGCAAAGGTGCAGGCTTAGTTTCAGTGGTGACCCCAGCTTCTGGAGATGCCAGGACCATGGGACGACCACCAAGAGCAGCAGCAGGTGTGGAATGGAGCCAGTCTGCAAGACAAACTGTGTATGCTATGGATGGCAGAGTCAGAGAAGTGGAACTGCCAGACCCTTTGGAGCCCAGAAGATTGTGAATGAATCCCAGATGTCCAGCCTTGAGCTACTTCTCTAGACTTAGGTTTTGCTTAGGTGTGCTGGATTCTTCCCTTTGAAGACAGTACTTGTTTTGGATTTACAGGAGCCCACAGGTAAGAGACTTAAAAGAGATGAAATTTTTAAGTGTTTGGATTTTTTAAGGACTGTGGGGCTTTTAAGATTGTAGTGTCTTATGTTGTGATATTAATGTTAACATATCTTGGGGACAAGAGATGGAACAGTTGCAGTTTAACAGTGATGTCTTCGTGTGTCAAGTTGGCAAGGGGTCAATTGTGCTGGATCACTTTAGTGTCAACTTGACACACCTGGGTATAGGGAGCCTCAATTGGTGACTTGCCTCCATTGGACTAGTCTGTGGGTTTATCTGTGGGGTATCTTCTTGATTATTGAGTGATGTGGGAGGGCCCAGCCCACAGTGAGTGGTGCCACCCCTGGGTAGGTGGGCCTATGTTGTATAAGAAAGCAGGCTGAGCAAAGGCCACAGGAGCAAGCCAGTAAGCAGCATTCCTCAATGGCTTATGCTTCAGCTCCTGCCTCCAGGTTCCTGCCCTGAGTTCCTACCTTGGACTTGCTGATGAACTGTGACCCAGGAGTGAATAAACCCTTTCCTCCCCAAGTTGGTAGTGGTCAGTGTTTTGTCACAGCAATGGAGAAACTAACTAGGACATCATGGTAAATATTTCTACCCATATTTTTGTTCTGAAATAGATCCTTAAAATTTCTAACAGAAAGTTGTTGAATTAGGTTATGAAATCTGTAAGGTTCTTGGTATGATTTGACAACTTCCCAAAATCTTATTTTGTTTTCCAATTTGTCCCTATTTATATCCCCTCCAAGGTTTAAGGTGTCCACAACACACTCATGTTTTAAGCAAATTAGTAAATTAGACCTAAGGAGCATATACTGTTTGTCTTTATCATTAATGAGCTTGAACTTTCATAAAATGTGGTAGATATTTGTTTACATTTTATAAGTTGACATGTATACACTTTTCTATTCAAAGTGTTAGTGTTTTATTTTTTATTTCTATTCTTTGTTCCCATACTTTACTATATAGACACTTCTGTCCCAAGTATAAATAGGTATACATGAGTCTCAACTATTGGACTGTGGTTCCAAAAGGGCAATGGCCCCCATTTTATCCGTGAAAGGTGTCCAACATACAGTAGAGAAAGTGCATATTGTACTTGGTGGAATTATTCTTAGGATTAATTAGATAATGTAAGCAAAGCTCTAACACATTGTCACATAGCAGATAATTACTTTCGTCCAACAAACTAATATCACACAGCTCAATCGCAGAGTTTAGGAAAACCAAGACAAGAGATTATGTATCTCTTAAAGACCACAAACTGTAACTGCAAATTGCTCCTGTAGGATATGAGCCCCGATTCTGGTCTGTGAGCACTAATCACAAGAGAAACACTCCTGAGATAACCCTTACAGATTGAAAGACGATGCACAGCCGGCCGTCTGATGCCAGGTTATCTCTTCTCTCGTTTAAATTTATGGAACCCTTGTGGTCAAAATCAACAAAGCTCGATCGACTAGCTCCAACGGACATAACGTGGCCCCTGTCAGTAGGAGGGGTGCTGTTGCGGGCCATGGCCAGTCCACCGCGGACGGGAAGCGCATCCCGAGGCTCCGGTACTCCTGCGGGCCGCCACGCAGAGCGTGTGGTGGGGGCGACGTGGGACTGGACAGGAGCAGGCCAGGCGGGTTCGTCGGGTGCAGACCAGAGCCCGCATGCTGGAGACTGGAAAAGGGCTGACGAAAACAGCAAAGGGCGAAGAAGCTACATTGTGCCGCAAGACTACTTCCAAGCCTAGCTCCGGATCCCCGTCTCAGCGAGACGCTTCCATCTCCCCAGGTCCTAACCACACACTTCCGGTAAGCCGCAGGCCGCCGCCTCGCACCGAGGAGCGCGCAGGCGCGGAGGTCTCCCGTCCGGGAGGGGGCGCGGGAGGGGGGGGAAGCCTGCTTCGCGCCTGCGCCTTGTGTTGGGCCGGGTCGTCAGGGGGACGTACCCTGGGTCGACGTCGCGCAGTCCGGGTTGTCGCAGCCTGGGTGGCTCTTCACGCCTCACTGCGGCGTAGCCTCGAGTCCCCCGAGATCCCAGCGGGGTGTGGGGAGGTAAGAGCCCCGGAACCACCACCCGGCCGGTCCTCTGCACTGCTGGCCGCGGAGGGGCGGGGTGGCAGCCGGCTCGCCGAGCTGCGCTGTGGCCGGGCCCTTTCCCCGCTCCCGGTGGGTAGCCGGGCTCGCCGAAGGCTCCCTGGGCGAGTGCTCGCGCAGAGCCGGGGATGCCTGACCCCTCCTGGAGGCCGGGCTCGCTCGGGACCTGGCGCTGCTGCCTGCGACCCCGGAGCGGCGGATGGCCTGGATCTGTGCGGAGGTCCGGCCGGCACGGGGACCGATGGGGGTGGTTGCTGCCTGGTCCCCGCAGCCCTGTCATCACAGCCTGCTCCCTGAAGCGCCTCTACTCGGTGGACCTGAGCACAGATGCGAAGGTGTCCCTCCCGCTGCCTTTTCTTTGGTGCCTTTGGAAAGATGACCTTACTTTTAACCGTTAATTTGTTTGTACGACCGTGATTGCAAATTATTATAATCCGGACTCATATTCTTGGTTTTACATGTGAGAAAACCAGCCCATAAATTTGATATTAAGTTTTTTATTTGAAAATAATTTGTTGATGTAATTCGATTCCGTCATTCAGAATTTGTCGTTTGTTGAGTTGACACAACTTTAATGGTTTGATTGAGTAGAACGCTGTGATTTTTCACGTAACTTCTTTTTCCTGGGTATTAAATTACATATTTAGTGGTAAGCTATTTTAAAAAAGACAATAAGGAGTAAGGAAAGATGATTATAGTTCTACCATGCGAAGTTAATCAACCACTTAACATTTTGACTTTTTTGTCTTCTTTCCTCTATACATTAGAAAAGATGATCAGGTTCTTGCTTGCCTTTCCTGTTTTAAAAAAAAATCTCATAGTATGGCTGTGACTTTTGAATGTACACATACAATATGAGCAAAACCATCCTTTGAAGTAGTTACAGAGAAAGCTAAATCCCTCTTTAGTTGTTACTCCCAATCACACTGCTATGTAACGATAGTACTGCAGTTCAGTTAACATTGTGATTGAGGGTAATCACATTTAAAATTATTGAGTAGTGAAATAAGTGCTCAAGCAGTATATTTACTATTATGGAAATTAAATCTCAGAAAATCTTTTTCATTTATTCATTAAAAAGTAGTAATAGGATGAAGCCTGGTGGGACATGACTGTAATACCAGCAGTAATGATGTGGAGGCAGGAGGATTGGGTTCCAGGCCAGCCTGGTGTATGTAGTGAGCTGCTGTCCCCAAAAGAAAGCAAAACAAAAGTAAAAATAGCAGTGCGCCCATTAAATATTTTTTCTGAAAAATATATTTTCTAAAACTAAACCCAGGGAGAAAGGGGTGGTGTTTTACCTGTAGGCAAGTCACTTCAGTGTCTGGCCTTAGAAGAGACAGCTGAATTCTTGTATTTCTCAGTTCAGTCTGGTGTGCCCTCTTGTTTAGATTAAAGCCTATGAAAAAGGCTATCCCTCCATAGTTACATAGTTGGAAAAAGAGAAGACCTGGACACCTGGAAGACCCAAAATGCCTCTGGGGGACTTTTAGGGGTTCTCAGCAATGCTTGGGAAAGCTGATTTAATCACCTTATAGTAAATAAATAGGCTGTTTTCTTGTTGAATTTCATACTTAGAAACTGAGCAACTTTGAAAGTGCTTCATGATACATCCTGGTGCACAGTTGTTAGTATTTTTCTGGAGGTGGATTGCTAAGTCATAGAATTTGTCCATTTTTGTATTTTGAAGCACATAAATACTACCTTTGATGTCTTTATAATTTTATGTTGTGTCTTCATGTTGGTTGGTGCTTGGATTTATTCACCTAATGGTTAGTGAAATGCCTTTGCATACTTTTCAATAGTTTTGGTCTTTTTCCTTGAATTAAAAGAGAGAATTACTAGTTCAAATACTAGGAATTTTTTCCCCTGAGGTGATTGCTTCATACAGTTAGGTTTGCCTAATAGGCTGTATCCGTTTGTCAGTAACGGTTGAGATTCTTTCTTTCTTTTTAATATTTTATTTATTATTTTTATTTTATGTGTATTTGTTTATTGCCTATGTGTAGATAAGTGCACCCGTGTTGTGCAATGCCGGCAGGAGACAGAAGAGGCTGTCGGATCTCCTGGAACTGGAGTTATGGACAGTTGTTAGCTGCTATGTGGGTGCTGGGATTTGAACCCCGGTCTTCTACAAGAACAGTCAGTGTTCTTAACCGCTGAGCCATCTTTCCAGCCCCAAGATTCTTTCTTAAATATCATACCTTACCAACATCATTCTTATTTTTAAAAAAAAAAAAAAACCCTTGCCAGGCTTGGTGGCACCCACCTTTGATCTCAGCACTCGGGAGGCAGAGGCAGGCAGATCTCTGTGAGTTCAAGGCCAGCCTGGCCTACATAGTGAGTTCTAGGACAGCTGGGGCTACAGGGAGACCCTGTCTCAAAAAGACCTCCCCCCCCCCAAAAAAAAACCAAACCAAAACAAAAAAACTCTTATATTTCAACTCAGGAAACAACCAATTTTTTTTTTAATCCTAATTATTCTAATGGTACATTGAACTTTTTTCCATGATCATATTATCCTTTTGTATAATTTATTTGAACCACTTATAGTCCAGTATTTCTAATATATTTTTAAAAATATTTCATGTGTATGAGTGTATTGACTACACGTATATAAGTGCATCTGTTCTGTGCAGTGACTGACGAGATCAGAAGAGGGGGTTGATCCCCTGAACTGGAGTTACAGACAGCTGTTAGCTGCCATGTGGATGCTGGGAATTGAACCCGGGTCCTCTGTAAGAATAGCTAGTGCTCTTAACCGCTGAGCCATCTTTCTAGCCCCATTTTTATATTGTAAGGTTGTGTTATATAATTTTTGAGACAGGGTCTCCCTGTACCCCAGCTGGCTGGGAGCCCACTATGTAGACCAGGCAGGCCTCAATCACAGGTACCCACTTGCCACTGCCTCCCAAATGCTGGGTTTAAAGGCATGCGCCACCATGCCCATCTATCTGCATTATGTAATTTTTAAGAAAAAGAATAAAATTATCTTTTTTTTACCTTGTTTACAAAGCACATGCTTGTTTGTAAAAAGCAAAATAATATAGAGGTGTACAGTGTAGCTCTGAGAGGCTTACATAATCCCTTCCCTGGCTTTAGTTTGATATTTGTTTCTCCATATTTTCCATTGCTTTTGTTAATATTATTTTAAACAACTTCTTTGTGAAAAAAAGGGGGGGGTTATATTGTGCATAGAGTTTTGCAACTTTCTTTCGTTTAACATGTAACTCAGGTCAGAGTTTTATCCAGACTGGTTTTGGGACATGAATTGTGATTATTAGTTAGCTAATGTCAGGCTCCTCTCTTTATATTCTTTCCCTAGGTGATCTCACCACTCACTGCTCTGTTGGCAGTTTCCAAATCTCTATCTCAGATTTCTCTGTGCATTCCAGGTCCTTCCATTCAGCAGCCTCTTGGATATCTCCCACAGGATGTTCTCAAGGTACTTTGAGTGGTAGTCCAAAGTGAGCCCTGTTCTCCCTTCTTCCTGTATTGCCCGTGGTGGTCAGTGGTGTCACCATCCACCTAACCACGCACCACTCAGGAGGCCTGGTGCTACCCAGCCTTCTTTGTTTCAGTCTGGCTTTCTCTAGCCAGTTTTCTGCTGCTTTTTCATCTTCTCCACGCTGTTTGCTCATGTTCTTGTGGTCACTCGTCAGAACCATTCTAGAAGTTTCTTTATTGACTTGTTTTCTGATTACTCTTCCATGCTATTACCAGCTTTTTAGAAACATGAAGAGACTTTTAAAACCATTTAAAAAAATAAATGCCTTAAAGTTTTGTTTGGAAATCCGGGAGTATATAAATGGCCAAGTTAGTAAGACTATCTTAAAGAAGCCATCATTTGCACACATACATAAACTTCAAAACAGAGGGCAATCATACCTTCATTTGTTTCTTCTGTGTACAGTAGAATGCTAGCCCAAAAAGTGCATTTTGTTTGCTTGAAATGAGAAAAATACACAGCTTAGTAGTAGTTCATGTGAAAAGATCTCATGTGATATATTTACATTGTCATACCTTTTGCAAATTGTTGAATTATATCTTCTTTTTTGTATCTTTTAAGGCATCTGAAGTAATATAATGCTTGTATTACTATGTTGAGATGCTCTGTAAATAGATGTTCTTCAGTGAATTCTGTAATTTTTTTTTTTTTTTAATTCTCTAGCTTTTGCTGGTGGAAAACTTTTTTTGGAGCTTTTTGGTAGCAGTTTGTCATTGTTGGTTTGGTTTGGTTTTTATTGTTTAAACATTTTTTTAAAAAATATTTTTAATATTTTATTTTTATTTTATGTGTATGAATGTATTGCCTGCATGTATGTGAGTACACCAGTGTGGTGCAGTGCTGCAGAGGTCAGAAGAGGGCTTCAGATTCCTCTGGAACCGGAGTTAAGGATGGTTCGTAGCCACTATGTGGGTGCTGGGTTATGTGTATGAAGTTTGCTTTTGTGTATGTAAGTGTACCAGTGCATGTAGTGCATGCTCAGGCTAGAAGATGGTGTTGGATTCCCTGGAACTGGAGATATAGACAATTGTTAGCTGCCATGTGGATGCTGGGAACCAAACCTGGGCCCTCATGCAAAAGCAGCCAGTATTCTTAATCACTGAGTCATCTCTCCAGTCCCTGTGGTGTTTTTTTGTTTTTGTTTTTGTTTTGCTTTATTTTTATTTTATGTGTATGTGTGTATTGTGTGTATGTATGCAAATGCAACCATGTCCTACAGGGCCCATGGAGGACAGAAGGCATTGGATCCCCTAGAACTGGAGCTACAGCCAGTTATTAGCTGCCATGTGGGCACTGGGATTTGAACCTGGGTCTTCTGCAAGAACAGCTAGTGCTCTTAACTGCTGAGCCCTCTCTCTGGCCCTGGTGTGTTTTTGAGACAGGGTCTCCATATAGCCCTAGCTGGCCTCAGTCTCACAGAGATCTGCCTGCCTGCCTGCCTGCCTGCCTCTGCCCACTAAGTACTGGAATTAAAGATATGCACCACTGTACCTAGTTGGCTTTTTTGTTTGTTTTTAATATATTTTATATTTAGAGTTCCTTTACTATTTTAAATATTTATTTATGTACTTTGATTTTTTTTTTTTTTTTTTTTGTTTTTTTGAAAAAGGGTCTCGCTGTACCCCCCGCTGTCCTGGAACTCACTATGTAGACCAGGCTGGCCTTGAACTCACAGAGAAACACCTGCCTCTGTCTCCCGAGTGCTGGGACTAAAGGTGCGCGCCACCACGCCCGGCTGTACTTTTGACTTTTTAAAAAATTTATTTTTATGTGTATGAATGGTTTGCCTGCATGTATTTAAGTGTACCATGTGCATGTGCTGCTAGCAGAGGCCAAAAGAGGGCATCAGATCCCCTGGAACTGGAGTTATGGATCATTATTAGCTGCCATGTAGGTGCTGGGAACCAAACCTGGGTCCTCTGCAAGAATAACCAGTGCTCTTAACTACTGAGCCATCTCTCCAGTCCCTACTTTGGCCTTTGAGACAATGTCTAACATGAAGCCCTGGCTGGCTTAGAAGTTGCTATCTAGACCATGCTGGCTGCTCCCTGAGTGCTGAGATTACAGGTGTGTGCCACTGCTCCTGCCTTTTTCTTTTTTTCTTAAACATATTTAATTCAATTAAAAATATTTTTTATTATTTTTATTTTATGTGTACACGTGTTTTGCCTGCATGTATATAAGTGCAACTGTGTACTGCAGTGTCTGCAGAGGTCAGAGAAAGTTGGATCTCCTGAAACTGGAGTTACTGACAGTTGTTAGCTGCCATGTGGGTACTGGGAACTGAATCCAGGTCCTCTGTAAGAACAGCCAGTGCTCTTAATTGCTGAGCCATCTCTCCAGTCCCTATTTAATTCCACTTAAATTTTTTTTCAAAGGGATCACTATACATAAAGTGTTACATGATACTTTAGGCTTATAATAAAAATAGTCACTTGCCCCTGTCTTTCTCACCCAGAATCCCACTCTCCAGAGAAGCCTTTCTCAATCTAGGTTCCCTGTGTGGAGCACAGAACACAGAAAATCATCAGCAACTATTCTCTGTTCTCATGAATGATACAACTAGTTAATTTGTTACTTAAAGTGGATGCCTTAGGGCAGTCAGGATTCTCATAAAGCCTTTCCTGAGAAAGGCTGTTCCAGAGCCAGTGACCTCAACTGTTTTTCACCTCCATATTTCTAAATAACATGGTTAGCTATATAGTCGTCTTCCCTCTCCACTCCTCCCGTACTCTGGTTTTAGGTACCATTTTGTATTATAGAGGGCAGTTGTTTTCTATGTCAGCTCTTCTCTTTAGACCCTGCACATTCTTTTCCCTATAGATTCTCAAGCTAGTTACATGCCAACTTTGAGTTACTTTGTGTTAGTATCACTATGTAATGACTTTTCCTTCCATTACTAGTTATATTAATTCTTTCATGCAGCCTTATGAATGTATTTTCTATCTTTTTTTTTTTAATGTCTTTTGTAGTGTTTACATATAAACCCCTCAGACGAGATGCCAGTCATCTCAGAGGAGCTTCAGCTCTATCAGATGATCTCTTTGCAGCATCTTTCCTGTGATTTCTGCCACTCTGCTTCCGTCTTGGTGGCTACTCTCTAGGCCTGTCATACAGCTGTATTCCTGGGCTGTCATTTTATGATCTCATGTGAATTCCATTTGTCTTTCTCTTCTGTAGAATAGCTTGCTTCCTAGATTTCGGGTCTTTCTCTTCTGGGTTTCTCCCTTTATTTGTAGAAACATCTTTCAGTAGATTCCTGAGAAAGACTGAAGCAAAATTTGTGACTTTCGTGTCCAAGCATTTTTTTTCAACCTTCATACTTGGTTGATTCTTACTTGGTTGGCTTCACTTACTGCTTTTTAATTTTAGAGACATGGCTCCGTTGTTTTGGTGTCTGTTGTTACTGTTGTGAAGTCTAATGCCAATATGAGAAGCACCCTGTTAACATTTCTCTGGAAACTTTGGTATATACTCAACAAGCACACCTTACATGGCAGGCACTGGCCAAGACACTGAATATACAAATAAACAAAACACAAGATGACTGCTGCTAGATAATGTATTCTAGACATGACAGGGAAGCTGCACTCATGAACTCTCTGCAGTGTGGTAGCCTAACAGGATCTGAATAGCAGAACCACTTGACATGCTAGTGTGGATGGAGGAAATTTCACAGACTCCTATCTTTAGATAAGAACCATAGGCAATCAGTGGATGCTGAGGGCTGGAGAATTGGTTTTCTCTGGGGATTGGCTCCTTGACAGGTGTTCTAATCCCAAGTGAACAGCCCTAAACACATGTACACATGAGCACCACTAAATGAACTCAGTGCATTAAATATGAATATATTTACAAATGTATATGTAATAAAAATCAGAAGAGGGCATGGGAGGGGTTGGAAGGGGGCTGGCAGAGATGGTAATGATGCAAATAAAATATTCATGTATGAAATTCTCAAAAAAAAATTTTTAAGTTTTAAATAAAATGCCCCATCCTAAAGAAGCTGAAATTGTGGTAGGTTATCCCAGACAGTAACAGTAAATGTAGTAACTTTCATAACGTTAAAAGAACATAAAGTAAGCAGTAGCTTTAGAAAAGAAGTTCAGTGTTGTCGTCCTTTTGCTCTTAGTTTTTAAGACTATACGCATTTCCAGAAGTCAGTGCCTTTTCCTCCATTCTTTATAATGACATTGTTTCATGCGTTTTTAGTAAGTTAGGCTTTTCTTGAATTGGCATTACATTCTGGGATCCTTGACCTCCTAAGTCTCTTGCTTTGTTTTGTTTTGCTTTCTGTCAGGGTCTTACTCTATAGCCCAGGCTGACTGATCTTTTCTCATATATGTATTTATTTTATTTATTTATTTTTTTAAATTTTCTTTTCTTTTTTGGTCTTTTTGAGACAGGGTCTCCCTCTAGCCCCTGCAGGCCTGGAACTTACTATATAGACCAGGCTGGCCTTGAAGTCAGAGATCCACCTGCCTCTGCCTCCCAAGTGCTGGGATTAAAGGTGTGCACAACCATACCCAGCTCTTAATGTATCTTAAAGCCAGAAATGAGTCCTCCAACTTTGTTGTTCTTCAATGTTATGGTGGCTCTCCTGAGTTCTTTGCCCTTTCATATAAACTTAAGGATCGCTTTCTTCAGACCTACAGTATAGCTTTCTAAGATTTCAATTGGGTTTGTATTGAATCTACACATTAGGATATGAAGAATTGACATCTTAAAATTGAGACTTTGTATCCATGAGCATGTAATATGTGTTTGGTTATTGTGATTTT
The DNA here is from genome assembly GCF_000622305.1 of Nannospalax galili. Taxonomy (NCBI): domain Eukaryota; kingdom Metazoa; phylum Chordata; class Mammalia; order Rodentia; family Spalacidae; genus Nannospalax; species Nannospalax galili. The sequence goes on along the minus strand of NW_008355775.1, from coordinate 5,123,239 downwards.
TAAAAAATTGGTATGTTATGGGGCTGGAAAGATGGCTCAGTGGTTAAGAGCACTGGCTGCTCTTGCAGAGAATCTGGATTCGATTCCAAGCATCCACATGGTGGCTAACAACCATCCATAACTCCAGTTCCAGGGGATCCAACTTTCTTTTATGACTCCTTGGACATTGCATGACATGGGTACACTTACACAGATGCAGACAACTACACACTCATACACATAAAATTAAAAAATTTAATTGGTAGGTTATATATTTGCATATATAGGCTCTCTCTTAGTTACTTTTGCTGTGATAAGACATGACCAAGGGGACTTATAAAAGGAGAGTTTATTTAGCTTATGGTTCCAATGGAGCAAGAGTCAATCATGGCAGGGAGGCTTGGCAGCAGAGGTGGCTAGAGTAGGAGCAGAAGCTAAGCGCACACATCTTCAAGCAGGCACAGGAAGCAGAGAGCAACTAGAGACCTGTCAAGGCTTAAGAACTCTCTAAGCCCACCTCCTGTGACATGCTTCCTCCAGCATATCATGCTTTCTAAGACCTCCCAAAACATCCCCACTAACTGGGGACAAAATGTCTGAATATTTGGAGCCTATGGGGGACATTCTTGTTCAAACTACCACAGGCTCTCTTTATGTGTGGGTCTTGCTTTGTAGCCCAGGTAGGCTTTGAACTCCTGACCCTCCTACCTCTTCTCCAGAGTGCTAGAATTTTTTTTTTTTTTTTTTTTTTTGTCTTTTTGAGACAGGGTTTTCCTGTAGTCTGAGCCAGCCTAGAGCTTGCTATGTCTTAAACACACAGAGATCCTCCAGCCTCTGCCTTCTGAGTGCTGGGATTAAAGGTGTGCGCCACCATGCCTTGCTATTTACATATGTTTTGCTTTTTAAAAAATTGTTTTTAATTTGTATTTTTTGAGGCAGGTTCTCATGTAGCCCAGGATAGCCTTAACTTGCTATATACCTTGAGTTCTTGATCTTCCTGCCTCTGCTTCCTGATTGCTGCAGTTATAAGTGTGTACCACCACACCTGGTTTTATGTAATGCTGACACCAGAAGATTAGAAAAACTACAGACCAATATTGCTGATGAATTTTAATGTATTTTTTGCTCAAAATTTTAGCAAATTGCATCTAACAGTGTCTAAGCAGTTTTATAAATTTGGAATGGGTTACCTTTTCTCCTTTTGTAAGTGTTAATAGTTTCTGTCTTTTGAGGAACTGATCTGTTTTATCTACATTATCACATTTATGTGCAAAGAGTTGTTCACATGCTCTTTATTTTCCTTCTAGTGTCCACAGCATCAGTAGTAACTAACCCTCTTTTATTTCTGATGATGTTAATTAATTTTTCTCATTTTCCTTGATTAGCCTGTCTCTTTTTTTTTTTTTTTCCAATTTGAACACAGGGCCTCAAACTTACTGTGTTGTAGAGGATGACCTTGAATTCCTGATCCTCCTGCCTCTTATCTCCCAAATACTGGGATTCATACACGCACCACCACATACACCTTAAAATTCTTTGTTCATTAGACATTGTTTTTCAGATAACTAGACTATTCAAGATCAGGGTTAGAGAGAGAGAGAGAGAGAGAGAGAGAGAGAGAGAGAGAGACTAGAAATTGAGCCTGGGCCTTGCATGTGCCAGGCAAGTGCTTTACCACTGAAGGGTATCACCAGCCCTTCATCTTTCCTAAGAAGAAAATTTTGGTTTGTTTTCCTGTTTTTAATTTTCACTGATTTTTTTTCCCTTTAATTTTTATCTGATACATCTATTTTAGGATTTTTTTTTTTTTAATATTTTTTTTTTCTGGAGGGTAGCTGAGCACTGCCTGCGGGCCCTGCCCGCCCCTAGGATAATTTTTTTATAGTCTCCCAAATTGGAAGCTTAAACTATTTCAGGTTTTGCTTCTTTTTAATATATATGTTTAATGCTGTTAGTGTTCCTAATGAAAGCACTGTGTTTACTGCATCTCTCAAGCTTCTTGAGTTTTAAGATTTCTGCTGCTGATTTTCATGATCAGCTTTTCTTCACCATGTGTTCCTTATTTGTGGTTTTCTATTCCTGTTTCATAGTTCCATAGATGCTTCTTTCTCTCAGAATGTGCTTAGACATTTTCTTGTTTTCACATTGTCTCTCCTCCAGATTCCTTTAATTGGCTTAATAATTGTTGTGTTTTGTGTACACTTCTGTATGCATAGTTTAATAGCATATTTGGCAATGGAATCAAAAGAATTAGTAGGCTTTATTGAATTAGGAAATAATCCCATTGTTATTGAGAATACTTCTGAAGTATACCTGTTGCCAGACTTATTGTTCCTTTGAAAATAACCTTTTCTTTCTGGCTCCATCTTTGGAGTTTAGTTGTTTCACTCTAATGTGTCTAAAAAAATGTGACTTTCTCTTTATATTGTGATATATTACCTTTATCTGTTGAGTTTTTCATGAATTGTGGAAAAAATCCTGGCTATTCCTTCAAATGAAGTTTTTCTTTGCTCTCTCCTTGTGGAACTCCATTTCCATCCCATTGTCTGATCTTTGGAGTCCATGTTCACGTTCATTTCTTCTTTTCTCTGGGCTTTTTAGGTATTCTCTTCTCATAGGTCTTCTAGTGCATTCAGTTCTCTTTTAAGTTTTTCTGATCTTTTAAACTCATATTTAACACATTGTGCTCCCCACTTCTGGACCACTTGGATCTTTAGTTCATGGTACTCAATCATAATTGAATCAGTAGGTTCTTGAAAAGCCCTCTTAATCTTACTCCTGTTCATTCTCCACCCCAAACAACATTTTATTGTGTTTTGTTATGTATATATTTTTTTGTATTTATTGTTACACAATTTGTATTGCTTTACAAATTAACATTTGGCAACAGTTTAGATGTGCTTTTAAAAGCTAGTCATTCAGCCAGGCATGGTGGCACACACCTTTAGTCCCAGCACTTGGGAAGCAGAGACTGGCATGTCTCTGTGAATTCAAGGCCAGCCTGTTCTACATAATGAGTTCCAGACCAGCCTGAGCTACACAATGAGACCGTGTTTCAAGGAAACAAAGAAACAGCAACAAAACCAAACTAGTTGTTCACCATAGACAGCTTCGAAGACATTGCCACAGTGTTCTGCCCAGACTAGTTTAGATAGCTTTCTTTTTATACCATTTAACTTGTCTTTGTATGCTTCAATTTCCTGCAAATAAGCAGTTGTTTTTAAAAGTTTGATTCAATTCAGGCTCAGTTTTGTATGCACAAGTATGTTCTATGTGGTGGTGTTCTTCCATATTATTGATGGTGAAATTGATCACTGGATTGAGATGAACTGACCTGACCCCAACATTATGATGCTCCCCATAAACTTTTCTTCTAACAGTCTTGACATTCATTGGTAGCAATTGCTTAGTTCATTTATTGCATTAACGACTATGAAGAAAAGATTTTTAGAGCCTTTTTAAAAAAATAATATGTATGTATATGTGCCTGCATGAGTTTATGTGCATCATGTGAATGCAGGTGCTGGCAGAAGCCAGAGGGCATTTGATCCCCTGGAACTGCAAATATAGGTTGTTGTGAGCTGCTTGATGTGGGTGCTGGTAACTGAACCTGAGTCCTGCAAGAACAGCGTGTATTCTTTAACTGCTGAGCCCCTTAAAAGATTTTTTTTTTCAAAAAAGTTTAAATCACTTATTAACAGGAATTCTTTAAAAACTTTCCCATGGCAACTATTTTATTATCCTAAAGTATATTTTGTAAATAAATGGCAGGACTAACTCGTGGCTCCTTTTCTTTATCAGAGTGATAGTGCCCTAGCAACGCTCCTGTGGGTGGGGTGCTTTGTTTTTTATGTTAATGTCATTGATGTTCAATTTCCTGCAAATAAGCAGTTGTTTTTAAAAGTTTGATCTTAATATGATCTCTTGGTTTCTAATATTTATTTGATTTCTTTTCAGTCCTTTATTGTGATGTTCAGTTGTCCCATTTAAGCCAGTAATTGATAGATCACTGCAAAGTGCCTCAAACTTTTTTGATAGAGTTTCTGCCTCATCTTTTCACAGAACTAGCTTTTGTTTCCCATGCATTATTTTTGTATGTATGTAATATATTTTATATTATGTATAAAAATACTTTTAAAGTATTTTTAGCTTTTCATTTTATTCTTTGGCCTGTGAATAAGTGTTTTAAAATTCATAATAACTGGGCTAGAGAGATGGCTTAGTGAATAAGAGTGCTTTCTATGCAAGCATGAGGACCTGAGTTTAAATGGGAAAAGCCAGGTGTGGCTTTGTGTGCCTATAACCCCAGCATTAGTGGGGAGATAGGTGGATCCTGGGAGCTCTGGGCTTCCAGTTCAGTGAGAGCCTACTGCAAGGAAGTAAGACAGAGAGCGATAGAAGTCTTCTTCTGGCCTTCACATATGTGTGTACTCACACAGTATGTGCATCCACCACATACACAACAGCCACAAACAAAAAATTCATTATAGCTTTTGTGTACAAATGTTATGTTGTAAAAGTTGGCTTTCATGTCATTTTTATGTCAAGACCACTTTTCTCCATGAACATGGAATCTTCAAAAAAGTACTGTTTAATTTGATTTTTGTTTCCATTTCCTGTTTATTGACATGGGATAGATGGTGTCCTAGTTTGTTCTTCATTACTGTGACAAAACACTCTGACCACTACCAACTTGGGGAGGAAAGGGTTTATTTATCTCACATCTCCCTGGTCACAGTTCATCAGGGGGCCCAAGGTAGGAACTCAGGGCAGGAACCTGGAGGCAGGAGCTGGAGCATAGGCCATGGAGGAATGCTGCTTATTGGCTTGCTCCCCTGGCCCCTGCTCAGCCTGCTTTCTTATGCAACACAGGCCCACCTGCCCAGGGGTGGCACCACCCACAGTGGGCTGGGCCCTCCCACATCACTCATTAAGAAGAGGCCCCTGAGACATGGCCACAGGCCAGTCCAATAGAGGTAATTCCCCAATTGAGGCTCCCTCAACCCAGGTGTGTCAAGTTGACACTAAAGTTATCCAGCACAGATGACATTGTTTTTATATGGTAGAGAATTAAATATAATATGCTTTTATTTTCTAGACATACAAGAATTAAATTCTGAATAAGTCTACAGGTAGAATGGACAGTTATTTTAAAGCAGCTGTCAGTGACTTGGACAAGCTTCTTGATGATTTTGAGCAGAACCCAGGTTTGTTGGTTTTCCACTTTGCCACTCTTGGAATTTTAAAATGTCTGTAATTCAATTATCTCAGGAACGGAGTACCCTTAGCAAAATTTGATTTCTGTTTTCATCACTTTGTTACCTTTTCTAAAACCTGAGTTGTTTCATTATAACATATTGTTTTATTCTTATACCTGTAGGATCAATAGCCAGATATAGAAGTTAAGTTTGTAGCTGCAGATTTAGCTACAAGAAAAATGTTCTATGCGAGCTTAAAACAACTTGAAAGAGTTATACAAGTTGAATTGTCGTTACAGTAAGAGATAGTGTTTACCTCAGAATGGAGTTAGAAAACTAGAGGGCAGAACAAAGTAGTTAAAGATTGTTTCTCAACATTTTCTTGGTTTGTTTTTTTTATAGTGCAACTGAATTACTGAGTAGGGGTCCTATCACTCTGTAACAGCTATATTAAAAAGTAAAAGCTAGAAAATACTTGAAAGCCAAATAAAAGTTTATTCAGAAGTTTTAGAAAGCATAGTATTTTTAGAATTTTTATTTGATTTGCATTTCCTGAGTAGCTTGTGTTTCTGTTTTTCACTAGATGAACAAGATTATCTCCAAGGTGCTCAGAATGCATATGCTTCTAACCACTGCTCAGTTTCTTCAGAGTTGGCTTCCTCACAGCTAACTTTACTGCTATCAAAGGACCAGAGATGTGTTAGTAGCTCTCCATCACCAGAGACATGCTGTGAAACAAATGAGGGCTTTCTCAATGAAAAAATGCATGAGGGATTAACTTCTAGACAAAGTGAAAAAAACGTGACAGGACTTGATCTCCTTTCTTCCGTGGATGCTAGTACTTCAGATGAGATCCAGCCTTCATGTATGAGACAATGTAGTAAACCGGTCTGTGACCTGATAAGCGACATGGGTAACTTAGTTCATGCAACTAATAGTGAGGAAGACATTAAAAAATTATTGCCAGATGACTTCAAGTCTAGTGCAGATTCTTTGATTGCATTGGATTCATCCTCAGTTTCAGATTCTTTGACTGGGTTGGATCTGTCTTCAGTTTCACATGCTCTCTGTGTTTCTTCAATAGACCAAGGCAGTGATACTGTACGAGAACAGAATGATGTGAAAGCTGAGTTCCAAAGCAGAGAAATTAGTGGAATCAAAAAATTGGGTATAGAAGTAGATGCAGCACTTTCAGATTCTTGTAAATACTGTGGCACAGAAAATGTAAAGAATCAAAAGATCTCCAATGAGTTAGAGACAGTTGTTGATTTTGACATGTCATCTTCTTTGACTGAACAAAATTCTGAAATATCTGAAGCCAAAGACAACCCACAACACAAGAGCCTGCCGTGTGAATCGTTAAAAGACGATGGCTGTTTGACAGAAGAGAAAGTAGAGATGGCAGCCACAGATACAAAGTGTTTAGAAGAAGGTAGCACAGTTGCTTTGCCTTGCAGTATTCCAGAAAATGAAGGTATATGCCTAAGTGACTCAAGTTCAAGAGATGAAAATTTCAAATTACCTGACTTTTCCTTCCAGGAAAATAGAACTGCTGTATTAATGAAACAATCTATAAAAGAAGACACAGTAAATTTAGACCTTAAAGATACTAATGATGTAGAACAGGTTTCCTCTTCATCTTTACATGTTTCAAGTGAAGGTGTACCCTCTCCATTGTCCTGTGTTCCATTGTCTGGATCTTTGTGTGGATCATTAATTGACAGTAATGCACATGGTGATTTTTTACCTCATGGTGAACCTGAAGATCATAAAGAAGATGCAATGACTATACACGAAGAAATACGGAAGAGTGCTATTTTAGATGGGGAGTCCCTCGGGGAGTATGACCTTTTGAAAAGGAAAAAGTGTAAAACCTTATTTCTTCTGCCAGTAAATGACAAGAAAGGGCATGGAAAGGCTTACCCTGAGCAGGTGGTAAACAGAGGCGACCCTTTGGAGGATCTTGATAACACCAGTTCTGTGGCTGCAGAGTCTCAAATGGCACTCTCTGGGGCTAGTGCCCCAGAGTCTCCTGATCATTGTGAAGGCTTCACTTTTGCAAGCAGTGATATGGATGGACAAGAGTTAGATTACTTTAATATTGATGAAAGCATTAAAAGCAGCACACTGATTAGTGATGCCGAACTTGATGCTTTTCTGACAGAACAGTATCTTCAGACCCCTAACACACAATCTTTTGGAGAAAATATAATTGATTCAAAGCCTCACATGAATGAGATAGATGTGAAAGGATTTAATGATGAAAACATAAATGATCTATACTTCAATGCTGAAGCAGGAGCTATTGGGGAAAGTGATGGTGTTGTGATTTGTGAAACAGTTGATAAAGAAAATAGAATAGAAAATGGTAGCCTTTCTTTAGGGGGAAAAAGCACAGTTCTAACTGAGCAAGGGTTACCTAACAGTATGTCTGAGATGATGAATGAATTGCCAATCTCCAATATTAACAGCCAATCTGTTCCTGTTGGAGGGGCTAGACCTAAGCAGTTGCTTAGCCTTCCATCAAGAACAAAGAGTCCGAAGGAACTGAGTAAGCCAGATGTTCCAAATATGCCAGAAGATGAACCAAGCACAGCAGATAGCATTGCTACATCCACTTGTACTGCAGATTGTACAGCTGACCCTCAGGTTAGCTTCAACTCTAATTACATTGATATAGAAAGTAACTGTGAAGGTGGATCCAGTTTTGTAACTGCAAACAAGGATTCTCTGCCTGAAAACATTTGCAAAGAAGGCTTGGCTTTGGGCCAGAAACAACCTACTTGGGTTCCTGATTCAGAAGCTCCAAACTGTACGAACTGCCAAGTCAAATTCACTTTTACCAAAAGGCGACACCACTGCCGAGCATGTGGGAAAGTAAGTCATATAAATCTTTGCTTCTTACTCTTTTGTAGTGCTGAGGATTGAACCCAGGGCCTCACATATATTAGGCAAACTCTCATCTCTGAGTTACTTCTCCAATCTAAGTGTTTATGCTCTCTAATATTGATAAATCATATATTCCCCTCTGTCTTTGAATATTTAATTTTAAAAGCACTCTGCAACCAGATTCCTCATTGCTGCCCTCATTTCCTAAATGCTGGAAAGCCAGTTGGCTTACACGAGAACCATGCCTGACCTGGTTTGTGTTCTTAGTGGCCTACTTGTATGATAAAGATGCTGCCTATAAACTCTAAGGAAATTGTCTTTTATTTATTTTTAAAAATATTTTATTTATTATTTTTATGTGTATGAGTGTATTGCCTGCATGTATGTGAGTGCACCCATGTCATGCAATGCCACGGAGGTCAGAAAAGGGAATCAGATTCCCCTGGAACTGGAGTTAAAGATGGTTAGTAGCCACCATGTGGGTGCTGGGAATCGAACCTGGGTCCTCTGCAAGAGTAGTCAGTGCTCTTAACTGCTGAGTCATCTCTCCAGCCCCGGAAATTTTCTTTTTAAAAATTGCTCTACTTTTTATGGGGCTAGAGAGATGGCTCAGCAGTTAAGAGGATTGACTGCTCTTGCAGAGGACCCAGATTCGATTCCCAGCACCCACATGGCGGCTACGAACTGTCCTTAACTCCAGTTCCAGGGGAATCCAAAGCCCTCTCCTGACCTCCGTGACACTTCATGACACAGGTGCACTCACATGTAGGCAATACACTCATACACATAAAATAAAAATAATAAATATTTTTTAATTGTTCTACTTTTTATTCAGCACTTTTCAATAGTACATTGGTTTCATATCATACATAGCAAAATAGTGTTCTGTTTATGAAAGCTAAGACTTTGTACATGGTAGGCAAGCTCTTTACCACTGAGTTACATGTCTAGTTGCTACAGAAAACTTTTTAAATGATTGACATTTATTGAAGAATATTTTTATTGCCTTACAATTAACTAATTGACTCAAAATTTTTCCTTATCAAGGATATGGTTATAAATTACAAAATCCTCATTGTATTAGTCAGAATTATCTAGAAAAACAAAATAAACTACATATATGTGTGTATAAATGTGTGTATATGTATCAACTTTATAATTATATATATATATAAAATTATAAAGGTGATTTATTGGATTGGATGGTAGGAAGGTGATTAGTCCAACAGTGTCTGTCCACAAGTTGGAAAGGCAGACAGCCTGCTAGCCTCTTAGTCCAAAAAGATGGAAGTCTCAAAGCAAGGTGGTAGTTGTGGTGGTGAACCAGTCATGCAGTCCTGTTTGATACTGAAGGCTTGGAGTACTCCTTGGAGCACATGGGTCTGCCTTAGAAGGCTGAAGAAGCCAGAGTGTGTTGTAGCAGCAGCAGGAAGCACACTTGTTTAGGAGGAATGTAGCTTATCCTCATTGGCTGTTTTTTTCTCCTTTTATTCTAGTCAGGCCTCCAGCCTATTGGATGGTGCTGTTCAAATTCAGATATCTTCCACATGTCAGTCCTGTCTGAAACACTGTAACAGACAGAAGCAGAGGTGCTAGGCATCTCTTAGTCCTTTCAGGTTGACAATCAAGATTAACTACCACACTCATTTAAATTAAAGATCATTAAAAAATTCTACTTCTGACTCCGGTGATTAGAAAGATGATAATAAAATTATGGGGCTGGAGAGATGGCTCGGCAGTTAAGAACACCAACTGCTTTTACAGAGGACCCGGGTTTGATTCCTAGCACCCACATGGTGGCTAACAACTGCCTGTAACTCCAGTTGCAGGGGAATCCAACACCACCTTCTGACTTCCATGGGCATTGCATGACACGGGTGCACTTATACACATACAGGAAGTATACTCATACACATAAAATAAAAATAAAATATTTTTTAAAAAAGAAAAATGATAAAATAAGTTTTGGCTAATTAAGTTTTAGATTTCCTCTTGCCTCTAGTAAGTTTATATATGCTTGAGACAAAAACAAATTTAGTACTTTATTCTTTATAGGTATTTTGTGGTGTCTGTTGTAACAGGAAATGTAAACTTCAGTATCTAGAAAAGGAAGCAAGAGTATGTGTAGTCTGCTATGAGACTATTAATAAAGGTGAGTATTAACCTGACATATTTTCTTCCACTAAATGAATATATGTTTAGAACAACTGGATTGTGACAAAGATAAACTTCTTTATTTTCTTAAGGCGAGGACCTAGTGTTGACTTATCTGGCTTAGGTGGGACATCCCAAGGCTTGGTTTCTCTTTTTGTTCCACTCTCACAATTAACACTACCAGTCTGGAAAGGAAGCATTCAGTTTCTGGAGTGGCAGTTCGTTACCTTTTAACAGGTACCAAGTCCCTAAGTGCTACATTTCATCTGCCTTCTGTTTTGTCGTCATTGTCATCTTCATTATCTTAATTGAAGAATTTATAAAATATCTACTATGCTGATACTCAGTATTATACGTTAATGCCATAAGGCAAGATAGTAGTTTTCTTTAGAAAATGACCTAAAATGAGGATAAAAGATAATATGTATGATTTTATAAACTCAATAGGACTGCTATGCTGTGCGCATATTTTTGTCTCACCTTTTTTTCCTTCTGTTTTAGAATGTTACATGTGTGTGCTTCCCATTGTATCTCTGGCTCTCTAGCTAGCTTCCATTTTTCAGCAATAGTCTTGGTGGTCTTCGAGTTCCCACAGGGGTTTGTTTATTTATTTATTTATTTATTTATTTATTTATTTATTTATTTTGTGTGTGTGTTATCTTGTGTTTTTTACACCTAAATACATAAATACATGTTTGTTTTGAGTTCTTGCATTTTCAAAGATTTGTTGACCATTTAATTCCCAACAAAAATTACTTGGGCCTTTTTTGACCAGGCCTGTGCACTAGCTCCTATTGGACAGGAGAATAAATGCCTGATAATAATTTGTTTCTCTCTTTTGAATGAAGATAAATTTTTTCAGCCATTCTCCAAAAAGCTCTGATGTGAGTCTGTTAGCCTGAGGTAAGCTGTTCTACTCCCTGCCATTGACTTGTACTCTGGAAGATAATAGAATATAAACCTTTTAATCTGTTTCAGTAGCCTGTAAGACAACTTCTGGTCCGATTAGCCCAAGCGGTTTACTGAATTTAAATCTTAGAATACTCTCCCACGTATTTATCTCTTCCACTTAGCAAAAAAAAAAAAAAAGAGAGAGGATTTGAATTGACAGGTCAGGCTATTAAAGTCCAAGAGAGATGAAGGTATAATTATTAAAGAGACTGAATAGGATACTGAGATGTTTAGAAATGGAAATACAGCTCAGTGAGAGTGCTGGCCTAGCATGTGCAAGGCCATGAGTTTGATTCCCACAGTACCACAAAAGACATGGTGGAGTGAGTTTCTATATCTTACATAGCTTTATTTATGGAGCTATTATTGATTAATTTATATAAGAAAACAATAAAAATGATCTTAATGTCAAGTGTAGGGTAGAAAATGATGCGAGCAATCATTTAAACAGTGTTATCAAATAAAAGAAAGGATTTTGTCAAGGATTGTGAGATGAATTGATAAAGAAATGGAAGAAAAGATTGTGGACAGTGGAAAAGTTGGACCGAGATTGTATGAGTTTTGGCAGCATGTGCTATTAGGTAGATTTGGAATCCAGAATGTAAAGATGTATGTGGATTTTACTTAGTTAGTAGAAGCTATTTTCCTAGCTTGTTACCATTCAGTGGCGCTTTAAGGAAGATAATTTTAGCATGACAACATTTATAGTAGATCAGTTTGGAGAAATGCTGATGATATAGTTGGCAGTGCTATTCCTGTAGTTTTTTTTTTTTTTTAATTGAAACATTATTTAACAATATCCAGGCACTATTGTGTGTTCTGGAGATCTAGCTGAGAACAAAATAGGTGTCCTGTTGTCATGGAGTTTATGAATGTTATGAATGTGGGGATGAATGTAAAGTAAACAGGGAAGATATCAGATGGTAAGAATACACTAAATGGAAAATATAAATGTAAGCGAGAAAGAAACAGATTGGTGGCAAAGGAAGTATTTTTATGAGCTGTTAATAATAATGCTTTTTAATAATATAAGAATAGGGACTTGAAGGAAATAGTGTAGGTCTGTGTGAGCACCTATGGAAAGAGCATTCTGGGCAGAAAGAATAGTAAGAACAAACACCTGAAGCTCGAAAAGTACTTGCTTTCCCTGAAGAACAAGGAGGTGTAGATTGCTGGATGATAGTGCCTGAGTGGGACTATACCAAGATGAGGTCAGACAAGTAACTGGAAAGATGGAAGAACTAGGGATGTAGGTCCTACAGATCTTGTTAGTGGTAACAACAAATTTTACTTCATTTAGAAAGCCATTAAAGAATTTAAACTGAGGATTAATATAAGGGCAAAAACACAGACACTTAGACTACATAAAAATGTTTTCTGTAATAGATATCAAGCACACAAATACAATATCTAAATAACTCATTGATAGCTTATCAAAGTAGAGTGTAGCCAACTGAAGGAAGGAGCCTGCCTGTGCTGGTCACTCAGACATTTTATCTTTGCCAAATGCAACTTTTTTCCTACTGGTTATTTCTTTCTCCTTACAACTTGAAAGATCAAATATTTATTATAACTTATTTGAAGTTCAAAAACATCTGAGTTTTTAATACTATTCTTTCCCCTTTATAGCTCAGGCATTTGAAAGGATGATGAGTCCAAGTGGTTCTTGTCTTAAGTCTAATCATTCTAATGAATCCACCACTGTCCAGCCACTTCAGGAGACCCAAACATCCAGTATGTCTTCACCTACAGCTTTGCCAGTTTCTGCACTGAAACAACCAAATGTTGAAGGTAATAACAAGAAACTGCTGTGTTTCAGACTAAAGATAAATTATTTAAATAAAAATGATCTAGTATGAAAAAAATGATCTAGTATAGTCCAGATCTAGATAGATAGAGATCCAAGTATCAGGAGTCCTCCAGTATCAGGAGGACTTTAATAGAGGGAATTGGTTACATATGTATTTTAGACTAGAAACATGTTCAAGAGTCTCAGATTAATAAGTGCAGGAGTAACTACTGTCACTAGAACTAAGGGGATGAAAGGAGATAAAAGGGGAGAAGGCAGCATTGTTCATACTCAGAAAGGGGTACTGGGAGTTGGGGGTTAAAGATCCACATAATTGAAGCTCTCTTTTTGTTTGGGGAAATGCCGCATGGAAAATGCTGGAAGCATCAAGGAGTCTGTTAGAGTTGGTGCTCAGGTGACTGAGTTCCAGGAGTACTGAAAGTCATGGAACATGCAGCATAGCTGGTAGTACTACAGCTACAAGGATCCTAGTAGGAGGGCGGGCAGAAAGAGCCCTTTCTCTTTTCCACCTCGGTCTCCCAGTCCCACCAATGTGTGCTGCTGGCATAGCCTTACCATAGCCAGTTAGCAGGCTAAGATAGCCAGGATTTATACTTTCCAGACTTCCAGCCTAGCATTAAGGAAAATGGTTTAAAGTGGGGAGCTTGGGTTCTAGAGATAACAGGTAAATAACCTTTTCTTTAAAAACTTATCTTTGTATATTTTACCACAATGAGCATCCATCCATCTATCCATCCATCCATCACTCCCTCCCTCCCTCCCATTCATCTTTTTGTCCCTCCTTTCTTTCTTCCTTTCTTTGATTTTTGAAACTCAAACTGCTCTCAAACTCCTGGACTATTACAGACAGCCATAAAATCTATTTTTTTTGTTGTTGTTATCGTTTTTGTTTGTTTGTTTGGTCTTTTTGAGACAAGGCCTCCCTATAGCCCCAGCTGGCTTGGAACTCACTGTGTAGACCAGAGTGGCCTTGAACTCACAGAATAAAATCTATTTTTAAACCTTTGAATCATCTGTTGTTTTTTAGCTTAGGGTCATTTCGATCTCAAATAAGGCCAGTGTTTTTTTTTTGAAACAAAGACTGAGACATGTTAGAAAATGTCTGTAAATATCAGTTAAAGACATTTGATTTATTGACAGTTTGGGGGGTTAGTTTACAATTAAGTAGCTGTTTTTTGATTTATAATTGTATCTGAACTGAGATTCAGCATAATGAAGTTTTGTGTTATAAGAATAAAGATAATAAATTTGTGTCTAAAATGATTTGTATGTTCTTATATTGACAACCTAAATTATTATCAAAATAGTGTAAATGTAAGAAAGATACCTTGTTCGATATATCCATTTATGTTGCAAATACATATGTGCATAATTCTGATCTCTTCAGTGTTATCTGCATTTTGTTCTAGAAAGTAGATTTGAAGCCTCTTGTGTTTTTGTATTGTTCTAAAATCATCTGACATAAATTCTGTTAACCAATTCTGTTAACCTTCCTATCTAGATACATTCTAACAAAGGGAACAAATACTTCTTTTAGTAATTTCCTGCAAATTTGAGAGAAAATAGTAATAAGTATTAATAAGATTTATGGCCCAGATTATAAGAACTAAATATGTTACTCTTTTTTTTGTTGTTGGTTTTTTTTTTTGGTTGTTGTTTTTTTAAGAAGAAGCATTTCATTACAGCTTTAACATACTCAATAACAATCTCTAGAGCAAAGATACATCTCTTTCAAAAGTAGCTATAAAATTTTTAGGTTCACAGTTGAGTTAATACATTTCTTGACACCTTATGTGAACATAAGAAAGGACCTCTTGAAAACATAAATGATCGGGTTTCCTTTTTTTCACACTTTTTTTTCTTTTACTGTTCTTGGTATGTTTTCCTTTGCTTATCTGTTATGCTTTGATCTCTGTTTTTCAGCTCTGTGCCTTACTTAGGCCTTACATTTTATTCAGTCACTGCTTGTTCAAGTTTGGGTCTGAAGTGTCCCCTAAAAGGTTCCTTTGTTGAAGGTTTGGGCCCCCAATGTATGGTTCAGAAGTGGGGCTTTAGGGAAGTGATGCAGTGAGGTTCCGAGCTAATCAATGGGTTAATCTAGTGATAGGGTCATAGTCTGAAAGCTTTATTTGGAGGTGGTGGGAACTAGAAGGTGGGGCCTAGCTGGGCGGGGGGCTCAGTTTCTGGGAGTGTGCCCTGGAAAGGATGTTTTGTCCTGTTCTTAATTTGTGCCTTTCTTTGCTTTTGGGCCACCATGGTAAGAAGCTTTTGCTCTACTACATCTTTCCCACCACGGTGTAAGACCTTATCACACAGGCCTGTGGAAATGGGCCTAAACAACCTTTGAATGAACCTACAAGTCAATAAAATTTTACCTTGAACTGGGCTTGATGGTGCATGCCTTTAAACCTAGCACTTGGGAGGCAGAGACAGGCGGATCTCAGTAAGATTGAGCCAGCCTGGTCTACATAGTGAATTCCAGCTGGGCGTGGTGGCGGGAGTGGTGGTGCATGCCTTTAATCCCAGCACTTGGGAGGCAGAGGCAGGTGGATCCTTTGTGAGTTCGAGGTCAGCCTGGTCTACAGAGTCAGTTCCAGGCAGCTGGAGCTACAGGGAGACCCTGGCTCAAAAAAGACCAAAAAACAACAACAACAACAAAAAAAAAACTACAGTGAGTTCCAGGCCATCTGGGGCTACAGGGAGACCCTGACTCAAAAAGACTCCCTCCAATTCCCTGTAATCAGTTTTCTTGGGTATTTTGTTAACGTACTACACACACTCACAATCTTAGCTTCAATGATTTATCTCACTGTGCATGCCTTTTCAGAGTATGTGGCCCCTTGGCTACAGCTATTCTAGTACTCCATCTTGGTATGAGTTAGATAGAAATGAGCTCTGCTCGGGATACATAAATTATGAAAAGCCATTTTCCTAGGTCTCTGCAGCTATGAGATTATAGCACTTGCTCTAGTGCATGGCAAAAAGCTTTTGAAATCATTAACTGACCTGTTTGGTATTGTATCATTGCAGTATTGCCAAATTAAAATAATGTGCCTTTTCAATTTTAGGACTGTGCTCCAAAGAACAGAAGAGAGTATGGTTTGCTGATGGCATATTGCCTAATGGTGAAGTTGCAGATACAACCAAATTATCATCTGGAAGTAAAAGATGTTCCGACGAGTTTAGTCCTGTCTTACCTGATATACCCATGGTAAGGAATGTAAATAACTCACATTAAATCAGTTTTTAAAAATAAATAATTCCTCGTGTAGCTATTAGTGCGCTTATCTTTAGAGTGTTTTGAATTTTCCTAAAGAAAGAAATGTGTGTACCTATTTTATTGTGCTTCCTTTATTGCACTCTACAGATACTGCATCACTTACAAGATTGTGACAGTTGTCCATGGAACAAGTCTGTACGCCTCATTTTTTCCACATGGTCATTAGCATTTTAAACAATAAAATATTTTAAATTAAAATATGAACTTTTCTTTAGATATAATGCTGTTGAACACTTAATAGAGTACAGTGTAGTATAAACATAACTTTTGTATGAACTGGGAAACCAAAGAATTAAGTGACTTGCTTTGCTATATTAAAAATAATAAACCTACTATACCAAAAGAAACAATATTTTTAAGAAAAATATTTTAAAAACCAAGGCAGTTTAGTAAAGAGTGGTATCGTTTTACATTTTTTCAAATTTCTTTAATAATCTGACTTAAGAGAAGGCAGATTGTCACATCTGCCTCCACCTACAATGTAATGTGATATGCTTGTTAATTTTATGAAGGAAATCCCAGCCTGTCATTGACTCCCTGAAAGGATTTTGCAGACCTCAGTGATTCTTGCACATTTTGAGAACCAGTGGTATAGGGAAATGTAAGTGAGATTTAGTAATTTAATTTAGACTAGAATTGATTTGTTTCTATACATTCAAGAAAGTATTTTTGGTGGTATTTATGCTTGCATTTACACAACTTTGCTAGGTTTAAATAGTATGTAATATATGCCATCTGTAAGTAAAAGATCTTGAGCTAGTTTTTATAGAGAGGTATATTTACCAAAGATGTATATATTCCTTAGCTAGCACCTTCTCTTAACCAGTATTTCAACAAAATGCAAGTTTTATTTACTTTTGTTCTTTTTTTTTTTTTGAGGCAGGGTCTCCCTGTAGCCCCAGTGAGCCTGAACTCACTGTGTAGACCAGGCTGACCTGAATCTCAAAGATCTGCCTGCTTCTGCATCCTGAGTGGTAGTCTTAAAGGCATGCCCAACCACACCCAGCCTAAAATGAAAGTTTTAAACAGGCTAGTAAATATCATCTGAGTTCATGAATTATTACCATTTATTTATTCTAGATAGGCTAAAAGAGAAAGGTGCTTTATTGAAGATGACTTGAATGGCAGCTTTCCTAGGTGGCTGCTGTTGGGGGATGTATCTACCACTCTGCTTTCCAGCCACTCCCTTTCTGCTCGCCTCTTTCTTCTCTAAAGTCATTCGCACCTATATAGGCATGCAGTAAAGCTAAACCCTACCTACCCTGAACTTAAAGAAGTAAAATGGTTTCTAGTTCTTGGGAAATTCAACCTCAGAAGAATTTATGAGCCTATTTTGGTTTCTTTTATTTTTACTAAAATATTATGTTTGGTTATATAGGTTAGCATTTTGCTGTTGAACAGAAAATGTGAAGAAATTTTTTATTCCATATTTTACAGATTGTAAATACAGTGGACCCTATCCATTCTACAGCAGAAAAACTAAACAGTGCAGTAGGAGATTTTACAAGAAATGAGATAACTCGGAGTCCTATTTCTCATGTTGCATCTGTGGAAAAACTGCCTATGAGCACAGACACTGAAGGTTTACCCACTTCTGGTCCCTTGACACTAGAAGATGATGTTTTTGTGGATATTGAGGAGCCATCTAGTCCCACTGGTGTCCTTGCTAACAGCAGTGTACCTGCTGCTACTATCGCAGACTATAGGTTATTATGTGGCATTGCCGAATGTGTGTGCAATAAGTTTAGTCTTCTGCCTGATGATGAGGTCACTCTGCCTCCTCTTCTGGCTACATCTGGGGAAGAGGGGTCAGGTAGGTAGCACTTACTTAAAGTTTAAAATAAAAGTTTGGTTTTGGTTTTTCAAGACAGAGTCTCACCATGTAGCTGTGGCTGGCATGGAACTTGTTATATAGACCAGGGTGGCCTTGAACTCTAGAAATCTATATGCCTTCTGGGTGCTGGGTTATAGGAGTGAGCTACCACATACAGCCTGAGGATAATGAATTTTTTGAAAAGAATGTTTGAATTTAGTTTGTAATATGTGAAATGTATTTTAAAGAATTTAGACATGTTATAACATGTACCAGAGCTGATAATTTATGAACTCTTATGGTTCATTTATCACATGAATCACTAATTTAGAATGAGTTAAAGTCTAATACATTAGAGAAACTCATGGACTATCAGAAATATTACTATTATTTTGGGCTTTAACTTTTGTTTTTTGAGACAGGGTCTCAATATACAGCACTGGCTAGCCTGGAACTCACTATGTGGACCAGGCTGGTCTAGAACTCAGATCTGCTTGCCTCTGCCTCCTAAGTGCTGAGATAAAAAGCCTGTCACCATACCCAGCTTTTAAAAAAAATTTTAAATTAAAAAACGGTCTCAAAGAAAGAGCATTAAATTCAGTGATAAAACTAGGAATTTTAGGTCATCATCATGTTACTTATTTTATGTTATGACTTCAAGTATGTTATTTAATCTCCATTTTCTTTGTAAAAGAAGCCAGATGATCCCTGAGGTCTTTTTCAGACTGGGGTACTGTGACTAGGCCCTACCTCAGAGTTCCCTGGATGCTCATCACCCCAAGTGTTATGTTACATCCTGAAATAGGAGATGCTACTGTTTGGGGTTTTGCAAGTTAATGTGAAGGAATGAAACAGAATCTCAGAGCTGCCTGTAGGGACCATTTCATGAGCTTAGCTATAGCAGCCAAAGTACATTCAGTTCTGTCTTTTAAATGTCATGCATATGTCCTGGTTGATCATCAAGCTTTGTTTTTGTTGGCACTACTTGTCACTGAATAGACATATGGCAGCAAGCAGCGTATGAAACGTGAGTTTAGATTTTTTTCACAGACTTAAAATTTCAGAAAGTAGAATTGAAGTGACTGGCAAACTAGAATCCACTTTAAAATATTTTTTATTTTATTTGTTTGTGAGTATGTGTAGGTGTGTGCCATGGTGTGCATGTGGTGTGAGGATGACTTTCATGAGTGAGTTCATTCTTTTGTGAATTTTGGGGTCAAACTCAGGTCATCAGGTTTTATAGCAAGTGCTTTTACCCATTAAGCCATCTTGCGGGGCCTAGAAACCACTTTCAACAAAAGTGTTTGTTTTAAAACCTTGAAGGTATTAAATTTTTATAAATACGCTGTTAAACTAATCTATGTGTAGTATAGTACTATAGTACAGTACTATATTTAGTGGAAAAAAGCTAAAGTACGGGGTAGTAATTGATTTCATGAAACATGTTTGCTTTTGTTTCTCAGTTTGGTCAGACTGTTGGTAGGT
Organism: Nannospalax galili; assembly: GCF_000622305.1. Classification (NCBI taxonomy): domain Eukaryota; kingdom Metazoa; phylum Chordata; class Mammalia; order Rodentia; family Spalacidae; genus Nannospalax; species Nannospalax galili. Next base: position 5,103,680 of record NW_008355775.1, on the reverse strand, counting down.
TTACACATTTTTTCATTTTAAGTGTATTTAAGAGGGTACCAATCCTAATGACTGTGTTTCTGTTTCAGTTCCTGTAGTACAGGAGTGCCCATCTCATGAGCAGGTCATTTTGCTTCTTGAAGGCGAAGGATTTCCTCCTGTTACATTTGTTCTAAATGCTAATCTACTTGTGAATGTCAGATTAGTATTTTGTAAGTAGACATTTTTCTTGGATTATTTTTCAGAAAAAGATGTCTGAAGTAATTATATCTTCAAGTTAGATTTTGACTGACAGTAGTGAAAAATAAACATCATTGGAATGTTCTTTTTCTCCAAATATGACCTTTTGTAGTTTTTTTTAAGTGTAGCTTGGATTGGCCTCAGACTTGAGGTCCTCCTGCTTCTGCCTCCTGAGTGCTAGGCTTGGAGGCATGCTCAGCTTAGTTGGGGTGTTTTTGGTTTTTCAACACAGGATTCAACGTAGGGCATGCATGGGAGGTAAGCATTCTATCTCTGAACTTCAGTCCCAGCCCAGTTGAAGCATGTTTTGATGCTTAGTGTATAACTGTTACTGACTACCTGTCCTAGGTTTTAGATAAGTTTAAATTTGATAAATGACATTTGATAAATGGCATGAGTAGTAATCATGAGTTAGTAGCAATAAAGACAGTTTTTTTTTTTTTTTTTTTTTTTTTTTGAGACAGTATGTAGCCTTGAACTCACTATGTAGATATGGCTGGCTTCAAACCTGTGGCCTCAAACCAGCATCTCAACGGCTGGGCCACTATACCCAACTATGACAATTTTAAAGTCAATGATATGTAACTACTTAAAAGTAAGGAAATAAATAGTCCTCCATAATGAATAATCCTTACTATTCAATAATGCATTTATCTACTTTTCATTCTCCAAAATTATTATAATTCTTAAGACTATGCATTCCAGAATTTTAGTGTTTTAGTGCATCTTTTACTTTAGTGGTACTTAGTGTTATTACTTGACTTCCTAAAATAATTGTCTTTTCTTACATGAACCTAAACAATTCAAAGTTTTTCTGAAGAAATTTTTTAAAAGAATAAAGAATTTGATAAATTGTGCATTATGCAAAAACAAATTTTAGTTTCTTAGGTTAATACAAATTGACATTTACAATTGTATGCTTTTATTGCTCAAGATTCTTCAGATAAATATTGGTTCTTCTCAACCAATGGATTGCATGGCTTGGGACAGGCAGAGATTATTATTCTATTGTTGTGTTTGCCAAATGAAGATACAGTTCCTAAGGACATCTTCAGACTATTCATCACCATATATAAGGATGCTTTAAAAGGTATACTGGGCTTTTGGGGTTTTGTTTGTCTGTTTGTTTGAGATAGGGTCTCCCTATAGCCCCAGCTGGCCTGGAACTCGCTATGAAGACTAGACTGGCCTGGATTTCCCAGAGGCTGCCTCCTGAGTGATGGGATTAAAGGTGTATACTACCCTACTGGGCCCATACAGTTTTATTTTGAACTGTTCAGACTAGGATTTATATAAACTAGCTAAGGGCATTCATATTTTTGGCTATGCCAATTGTACTAAAGATTCATTTTGTGAAGAGATTGGTGGTTTCTTAAAAGAACTTAATCATCTATTTCCTTAAGTCTAAAATTTTGTTAATTTCTGTACATAAGTTTTTTAAATTATAAAAATGGAAATACCGCTGGGCGTGGTGGTGCATGCCTTTAATCCCAGCACTCGGGAGGCAGAGGCAGGCCGATCTCTGTGAGTTCAAGGCCAGCCTGGTCTACATAGTGAGTTCCAGGACAGCTGGGGCTACAGGGAGACCCTGTCTCAAAAAAGACCAAAAACAACAACAACAACAAAAAAAATGGAAATACCATTGCCTCCTTGATTTTTTTTTTTAATGTATCAATTTACTTTTATTGTTTGTACTATATTGAGGGGACATGATAATTTTTCTTTTGGTCATACATGAAGGAGAAAATAATTAAAGGCATCCATAACTGTAAACATTTTCATTTTTGTTCATAGTCCCCACCATAGTCTCCAGGAGTAACTCAGCCCAGTGCACACATGGTGTTCACTAGACTCTTCTTCTCTTTTCATCCTTCCTCCTTTTCCTCTTTCCATCCTCCTCTTCATCCTCTGTGTGTGTGTGTGTTGCTAGGAATTGAACCTAGGCCCTGATGCATTCTTGAGATACAGTGTTCTACTAATGAGCTGTATCTTCAGTTCATATAAGTGTCTCTTTAAGAGTAGAAATATGAAAAAATTTTAACATTGGGACATTCAAATTCAAAATATGTAACAACCTAAAATCTTTTTATTAATAATAATTTTA